>NC_051162.1:153506542-153544195 GCF_013339745.2 Dermacentor silvarum
ATAGCTGTTCTCGTGCAGTTTTCGCCAGAGCCCCAGCCGCTCCCAATAAACGTCGTCAGCCCCTTTGAAGACCCGTGGCAATATGTACTTGGGCCATGCGGCGGTCACGACAGCACCATATGGATATAATAATAGAGGAAGGTGCAGAAATCAGTACGAAAATGTGCATTTTAGCCGCCTTCACGTCGGCAACCACTATTCTGCACCCAAAATCAAAGAAGTCTATTGCTTTGTTTCAAAAAAGAAGTTAGAGAAGGTAGCCAAAAAGGAAAGAAAAGGACAAACGAATGCCACAGATGATGTGGCAAGTTGAACTACCCAATATACGAGTGTGTTTGTTGGGAAACGCTGCGTGGGCCGGGCTTTCAATGAGCAAAGTCGTTCAAAATTGGTTATTGATGTCGTCGTAAATTCGTATTCGCATGATAATTTTGATCATGATGCTAACTGTTACAATAAATGGTGAAACTTTCTGGCTGTTTTAAAAGCTAATGAACTGTCATACGTTTTCATAATTACGAGTTTGTGGACCTGAAGGAACAGAGTTTTTTACTTGCACTGATTTTCGCTGCTTCGCTATCTAAAGGACAAATTTCACTCGGCGGGGAAGTTTAGCGAAGCGCTCAATGACTTCGGACACGTTGATGCCGACGAACTCTGTGGGCGTATAGAAGCGCCAGCCTAACCATGCGTTCCTCAGACATTGTAGGGCGCAAGTATTTTTTCTATAATCTCATGTTTGAAAATATTATCTCTGTGCTGGAAGAGGTGACTAGAATCTGCAGCAGTTTGTGCACATTTACATAGAACCTCCAGTCGCAATGAGAGCGGGCATCTATTCCGGTGCTAAAACCTAAAAACACTTCTTCGGTGTAGTTGCGTTCTTGTTTAGGTACCTTGCACAAACAGTAAGCTGTTCGATTCCAGCAATATCCGTCGTTCCGTCAGCAAGTACGGAGAAGCAGCCTGCAGCGTTTACCTTTGCATCTAGGCTTTCTTTGATCATTTCACCACAAATTTCTATAATTTGGTTTTGTACATCTGGGCTTAAAGGGTCCCTAAACCACCTCAGATATGTTTTGAACATCTCAAGTAAACGCGCGCATCGATTTCAGAATGCCGTTACGATCAACCATGCCAAACGCTGCAGCGCTACGCGCCGCGGGAGCGCCACAAAATCAAATAAAGAATGCCGTCCTCCTCCCCTCGCCTTTGCGGTATCCCCAGCGGTCGTCATGATGTCAGCAGGGGGAATCTGGTGATGTCAACTACCGAAACGATGTCCATTGGTCGAACAAGAACCTGCGACTTCCGGTTAGTCTGCTAGAAGGTCCTCGCGCTTTCTGCTCTTCCTCAGAGAGCACTGCACAGGCCGATTTTTGCAGCCCGGGCCCGGCCCGGGCCCGTTTTTACATTGGGCGGCCCGCCCGTGCCCGATCAAAACTTTTATGGCGAGACCTGGGCCCGGCCCGGACCCGCAAAATAATCTACGTTACCCGCCCGGTCCGGCCCGCCACCACTTTACCTTATGCTCAAGCCCCAACCCATTGACCCCAACCCGGCCCGAGACCGAAAAATACGTGTTTTTCAAGACGCCCGAGAATAACTCGCTGCACGTTACATGCGCACCACCAGAAAGCCCGCGTCAAGAAACCCGACCCCGGCCCGGGCCCGGGTCAAATAGCACACGCCGTGCCCGAGCCCGGCCCGAGCCCATGAGAAAACTGCTCTACCCGGCCCGGGTCGGCCCACGGGCCGGGCCGGGCCCGGGCTTTCGGGTAAGCCCGAGCCCGTGCAGTGCTCTACTTCCTCGTCGTGTTGCTCGTTTGTGCGCCCTTGCGAATCGGTAATTACAGCCCGCAACGCAAATGCCAAATCGCTCGCGTTCCAATACAGTTGTGCTTAGCGGTCTGATTAGCTGCGCGAACGGAGTGCGACAGTGTTGGCCTTTCCAGACGTGCGCGCAACACAGGGTCTATAGCGGTACGCTTCGCATAACACGGGCTGGCACCGCAGCAACAACAGGTAGCCGAGAAGCGCTGAGGCCATGTCCACGTTACCGGCACGGTAACTCGTCGCACGCCGTTTGCCATTCGCCGGCCGCCGTTCGACAGCGGTTTTTGCTCACGAACGGCTAGATATTCCTTGCCGTACGTAGATAGGATGAGACCGGGACTCATTTGCGCGGCAGCATCACCGCCGCTCATTGCTCGACGGCGCCAATATCGTCGCTAGGCCTTTTCTGCCTCCCTTCAAAGCTAAAACGGACGGCGCTTCGAAATGAAATACCGACGCTCACAAGCCGCAATATTTTCTTATCGTTGTTGTCACTCTTCGCCATAGTTGTACACAAAGAAAAAAACTACGCTGATATTAGCGGCACCGTCGGCTGCGATGCGAGCACAGCCGAGCCCGTCGTCTCCCGGCGGTAGCCGTGCGCTGCAGCTAAGCTGCAGCCGATGTTTTCGTTGCCGGTGGCGGAGGCACGCAGCTTCGCGGTCGTCGATTGGCCCATTCATCGTGCAGCGGTAGGGGGACCGGCAGAATTGCCGTCTACTTTGGACACCTCTCGCGCGGCAGACGTTCTACGGAACTGGCGGCCGGTTCGCCGTCGGTATATGTCCCGCTAGCGTGGACGTGACCCGAAGTAGGCAGTGTTTTGAGAAGCGCGTTGGCGATTACGTATGTCACGTGACATTTCGAGAAGCACTGGGCGAGGAGGGGAGACCAGCCGATGAGGAGAGTAGCGAAGGATAGAGTGAAACGAGCGAGGGCCGTTTTTCGATCATCAAACGCGTGTAACTCCGCTTTTACGGCACCATTTCGCAAAATTCTCGCGGCTACGTGTTCGTTGTAGACTCGTGCACAACTGCAACACCACAACTAAATTTCGACCTCTGGGTGGTTTAGGGGCCCTTTAAATACCAGCCATTACTGGGGAAACATTGCAAATGGCTCTTCAGATATGTATCGGCACAATAAGCTCGCATGCGAAAAAGCGCTTTGAAAATACCAGTATTTCGAGCCAGGGCTTTGCTTTATTCCATAGGACCACTGTCCCTATTACCGCGGAGAGCCAGACTTTGCCACCCTCAAAAAAAAAAAAAAAAGCTGTCTCAATATTAGGCCGCTAACTTCTGTTTTCTCTTATTTACTTGGCCTGCCTTGGTCCAGCTGATCGATCACATTGGATGCGCTTCCTGAAAATGTTTGGAGAAATTTATCAGCCAGCTAGCTGACAGTCACGGTGATATTTATTATTTTCGTTTATGGAAGATTGCGAGCGCGTGCTTCCATCTCAGGAACTGCGTGAATATGAGAGCTCCAGTGCGCGCTTGTTGTCCAAAGTTTATAAGAACATTAAACTCGTAAAGTTCCAGAATTGAAAATCTAAAGCACGCCTTCGGAAATGCCAGTGCACCTTTCGCGTCAAAAGCAAATGAGAATTTTTTACCCACAAAGTTCGGAATTGAAATCCATGCGCTCGGTAGATTCCACGGCCGCTGCGGCCCGCTCGCTATCCAAACGCCCTTGAAAGTTTGTGCTCAGATGGGGCTCCTTGCGTTATGTGACTGCAAGCACAGAAGCGTTACCACGAAATCCAGCCCGACTTCGCAATGTTCGTGCCGAAATGTCTTTTCGAGCTTGAAAAAGACATTGTAGACAAAATTCTGATCTTCTTCTGCCAAGTCGGTGTAGTTCCGTGTGAATTTTTATTTATTTATTTGAAATTTCTTTGCTGTTCTGTGTGTGACTCTTTTCCCGTGCGCCTTCTCCGTGCGATTGATGCCCTCCTTTAAGGCGTCTTGTGGTTCCACAGTTGAACCTCCAGTGACCCGGTATGTAATATCGTCTGTGTAAATGACATGATGGAGTCTCGCGATACCGCACAGTCTGCCCGATGGTTGCATCATTACAATGTTAAAAAATAACCAATATATCGCAAATCCGTGTGGAGTGCCCTTGGTGGGAACTGCGAAATTTTCACTGCACAGTCTTCCAAGGCCTGCGGTTGCTGTTTGCTAAGAGAGGAAGATTGTCGGTCCTAGTTGTAGACCTTTTGCCCGCAGGTGGTACCTGACCCGTTCTTTAACATGGCTTAATAAGACACAATATCGAAAGTGCCTTTAACGTCACGGACTAATATAGCAGTCTGCTGGGCAACACTGAGGTTCTCAATAATGCATTCTTTTCTTCTTCTTTCTTGGGTTTTACGTACCAAAACCAGTTCTGATTATGAGGCACGCCGTAGTGTAGGGCTCCGGAATAATTTTGTCCACCTGAGGTTCTTTAACATGTACTACAACGCAAGCACACGGGCGTTTCTGCATTTCGCGTCCATCGAAATGCGGCCGTCGCAGCCGGGATTCGATCCCGCGGTGTCCTGCTCAGCAGCGCAACTGCGGCGGGTTTTGTGTAAGCTCAGGATTCAAGGAGCAGTGTTAGACTGGACTATCTCCCGTACTGGCCCACTTTCCCCAGTACTTCACTCGTAGCAACTTACGATACCTAGAAACTGCAACGCTGTACCAAATTCATGATCGCACAATTTAGTCATGCTTGAGCATTTCTTCTCTAGAGTGGAAATGCAATTGTCGTTTTAGCGTACAACATATGACATAGCCATAGGTACCAACGATTGTAGAACACATAGTAATTGAGGACGTCACAAGCCGAGTTTATGACTTACGCTCGTCCCGTCCTTATGTAAAGCCAAAAGTCGCCATGTCCTCAGTTCTTGTTGAAGGCTCGCGTAAAAATCATGCCACGTGGATGCTTCCTTGCTGCTTTCTTCAGACACGTACCCTTACGGCGCACACAAATTACAAGTTTTACACGAACACTTTGGTCTATCTGGTATCGCCTTGCAGAAGCCCACGCATTGGTCGATAGCCCACTACCTCCAAAATGTTTCCCATAACATCTATTCTCACAGTGCGTAGGCTCTGGACAAGTGTATGTTTGCTGTAAATATATATCAGTGGTATTTCTGCATTGGTTGTGTCATTCTGAAGAGAACAGTGCCGCTCAACGGCACGTCTTGATAGCCGGTCCATATAGGTGTTTATACAGATTTGTCTGCCTCGTCACTGATCCAGCCTCATTCGTTCGGCGAGAAACGGAACACACGATAGTCTCTGGAAACACTTCAAATTAGTAGATGAACAACCTTCGCCAAAAATTGTGAATTTTCGCTAACTCGATAATTTTTCATTGCAGGGATATGGTGGTGTGATATGTACGTACGAGGAGGGCTTAAACTTTGTACGTATCCACCTGAGGAGTGCCAAAAAGCCTACCTTGCGGCTTGCCCGAGGGGAAGACATACGAAGGAATACAATTGGACCTGCACTGCACCTGACAGGAACACTAAAAGTGATCTATAAATGTGCGAGATAAATTCTGTTTCATCACGCCCACTTGTTATTTATTTACTTCCCTGGAGGAAGGACCATTCTCGAATGAACGCACAAACTAGTATATGTCATGCATAGGAACGAAGTAATATATGCTCTTTTCTAACAATTTAAACGCGACATTGATAAATTACAAAAACAATGTTACCGTGAGACAGGGGACAAGCAGCCATAAGAAGCCAGTAACGCGTTGCACTAAACTCAGAGGTTGATGTGAATGAGTCGCGAAACTTCGGTTGGAAAGTGCTACAAAACCAATTGTCACCGAGATCGCCAAGAGTGTTTGCGACAGCTGCAGCTGAAATATGACTGGAGGAAGAGGCAACGAAAATTGCCAATGAAAAAAAAAAACTTTCATTGCAAACGACAAACTTTTTCATTAACTTAACTTGTACGAAAGAAATTTTTAATCACTTTTACGTGTGGCGAGTTTTTAAGTGTGAGGAGGAAATAATTTAAAGCTCTCTGCTACGCTACCTTTAACATTATAGCTTTTTATTAGTAACGTCTTGAAAAATGGGCCATTTCCGCTATTCCTACCGTTTCAGTGCATCGCGTGTATGAGCAGAAATGCGTCATTGCATATTTGGTCTGCTGCTATAGTCTCCCCTCACATTTGGTAGTTTTTCTCACCAGCACCTGTCGCAATTCTGGTGGCGTAGCGTTTGTCAGATCTCTTTATCCATGGGTCAGTCAAACTTAATAAGGTATGACCAGGACATTATTTTCACTAGAGTCAACATTGCGTTGCTGCCCTGGCCAACAAACTTAGCGTCCTTCGTATCGACGTGGCCGGCGCTAAACACTCGATGTTTTCCGTTGTACGCAAGGCTAATGTTCTGTGGAACGGTGCGATAGCGGCAACCGTCGTAGGGTATTTCCGTGCTTCGGCTTTTGCGTTAAAACTTCCCAATACAAATAGACTTGAGTTGCGCGTTATTTAAAAATGCTGTCTTATTGGCAGGCCAACATAATAAAGTTTGAACCTTTCTCAACAGCAATGGCAGCACATTTGTTTACATGATAGGGCTCAGTTATCTCTTGTTCCGTCTTAAGTGTTTCCTTGTCGCACAGGTGGCGGTGCACCCTACGAACCTGTCATGAACCAAAATGTTTAAACGCATGGCCTTTCTAGGAAGCTAAAAAGTAATTAATCAAAATAAAAGACAGACGCGAGAAAGGGACACAAGTGCAGCCGCTACTGAGAACATTTTAGGGGCACGAAAGGATTCTACATATACATCCTGTTGTCATGCAGTGCGCGTAAAGAATAATATGAACGGGCACGTGTACATCAAATGCGGTTGCGCAAGAAATCGCTCTCAGAATCACGTAATGCGACAGACGGCTCACTTACACACCGATCTCTGTTCTTGACAAAAAGGCCCCAAGTGCAAGTGTAGATGAAGCGTTACTGCTCCTGCCTGCAACAGAAGGGCACACATATGGTAGCCCACGTTACCGCGGGGGGGTATGACGCTCGATTAACGGAGACAGTCTCTGCCGTCTCTCTGTCAGCTGACTTCTGTCGCCATGGCACTAAAGTATGTGGATGCGCTTGCGAGGTCACACTTCCTACCTGTGTAGGCCCCTCAAGCACCCTACCTATTGGACCGGCAGGGACGCCGCTGTTTGGTGCGCAACAGCAGGGCGGAAATCCTAGGTGCACTGTAGACAACCGGCCAATCTGGTAAGCTTGCGAAATTCCGGGTCATGATGCGCGTTTCTGTCGCCGGCGCATCGTGATGACCACGAATGCAACAATATATATCCGGACTACTGCTTCTGGCCTCCATACCGTACACAACAAGACCCGCCATCAGAAGTCTATCCACGTGACCCACAGCCCGCTCCCAATGTTTAACGCTTTACTTCTCGTCGCTCACCCTCCCCGTGCCGTTGTTCTCTTCCACCTCTGCGTTGTCGGCGCAGTGCTATTGAAGCGCAAGATTCACTTTCGCAGTTCCCGAAACAGGAACGACGTCATCGTCCATGTGTATGAGTCCTCTCTTGTCCCCAACCAAGGTTATCGACTTGTTTGTTGAAAGTGTAAGAACTCTTGCGCTCGTGGATACTGGTACCACTATTAGTGTTATGAGTTAAAACCTAGTATTTCACCGCTTTATTAAAAAATAACCATGCCACCTTGAGTGTTTTCTCTTTGTAGTGCGACTGCGCAGCACAATAAATCAGTTGCAGCATCTACAGCCAGACGGCTCTTTCAAGAAAAACAATACATCATTGAGTGTATTGTGCTAGCTTCGTGTTTCCAAAAATACTCAGGTGGAATATTTTTTGTAGCGTTAGCTACACTGGCCTAGCCAAGCCCGTTTCGCGCGGCCCATCAAGAGCCGTGCTGCGCACGCGCAAGGATCAGTGATGTCACACGGCTTGCGCACCGGAGCCACCGGAGCCGGCACCTCGCGCGCACTCCGCCGCCGCCGCGCGCGACTCACCGCCGCCGGGTCTGCGCATTCCAGAGGAGTGACGTCGTAGCCGTGGTAGACGCACTGGCGCCGGCGCGCGCTCGCTGTCAGTCGCCGTCTGACACTGCGCTGGAGCCGCTGCGCTTCTGACTGGCGTTCGTGTGTGTCATTGGAGCAGCAGTAAGCATGACAATCAAGCTAATCCTTGACAATCTAGATAACCAGGAAAGCTAGGAATAATCAGCTGAACCTTTGCTAACGCTACGTATATCCTCGCATAGCCGAGCTAATGCCACTGCACCATTTTTTTGTCACGTGATGACGCCGTTATCGATTGCGCTCGGAGTCAGGTGAAGCTGATTGTATTTTGTGGCACGCCTTCAGCCGATGCGACTCATTCTGGTAATTGGCGTCTTGCGCTGGAGTTTGAGGTATAGTAACGGCGCCTGATGGCGGTGAAAAACGTCATCTGGGTAGTACCAGCTTCGGTAGTATTGCGCCCTGGCTGTGACAAAGCACGTTTCTAGCCCGTGTTTTGCGCCGATTCGCACTTTTTTCTAACCTGTTTCGATTGCGAAAAGGCTCATCACTTCTCACAGACCATGGCGACTAGGCTGCGAGCTGGCCGCAGCCTATAGTTATACTAAAACGGACTCTCCGTGTGCCGTGGGACTTAATGCTGGAAGCAGAAGACATCGGCGACGCCGATCCGGAGAGACCTAGCTCAGCCTCGAAAAAGCGTCACCGTCGTTACTGCTGCGTCGTGGGCTGCCATGAACAAGAAGGCCTGAATCCCAACATCAGATTCTACCGTTTTCTTTCAAGGCCTCACGAAGTGGAGCGCCGGGCGCGCTGGATAACTGCAGTTCGTCGCGCTGGGTAAGCGAAATGGAAGACCGACATAGCAGCAGGCATGGCTGGTGATTGATGATTCGAGACCCCACCACAGCGACAATTATCAATTCGACCGGTGCGAAGTGGTGAGGTGACCAGGTGTGTGCAAATGACCACAAATGGTCGGGCTGATTCGGTGACAATTCACTACCCCACTACGAGCAGCACAGGTTAGAGAGTTGAATGGGCTCATCCTTGACCTCAAGCCAGCAGGTTTAGGCAGCACAGCAAGGTAGTATTGATTAGAGCACATCGATGTTCGAGCGCTGTCATTAAAAGCTACATCAAGCGAGCAGCACACGAGATCGCGCTGCAGCGCGATTCGCACGTACGTACGTTACTGCGAGCTTATATGCATTGCATCAGCTATTTATCAATTGCTAAAGGGACAGATGGCCGCTACTACAGCGTAGGCATAATAACTTGCCTAGAGGCAATGCAGTCAACAAAGATTGCAGGAGACCCGCTGTTTCGCAGCATGTCGAAAGACCGCTGCCGTCGCAGCGCGTACGATCGTGCGCTCGAGCAGTTCGTACACCGCGGCATGCTGAAAGACCGCTGCCGTCGCGGCGCGTACTGTCGTGCGCTCGAGCAGTTCCGTACACATGTATGCTTATCGCTGCTGTGAATTCATTTATAGAATGCATTTCCTCGCGTTTGTGCACCTGAATCTAGCAGCGTGCAAACCTTACCTAAATTTCAACTTCGCACGTGCGTGACTCGCTTCACTTGCGAATGATGCCGCGCTAAAACTTCGTCGCTTATTTCTTAAACGGCGTACACGTATTCGGGGTTGGATAATGTCTTGCCTTTACGCAGCATGCCACCCATGGAAAAATCTTCGGCGCCCGATATTCGCTGCAAGCCGTGGTACAACACAACCGAAAGTGGCGGGTCCATATTGTAAACGTGCTTCCCGAAGCAGACGACCGAGCTTGGTACTACCCAATTTCGGATTGAGGGCGCTTTCTAGCACCATTTCTGCAGCGCCCCCTGGGCAACGCAAGAGCCCCATAGCAACTTTGTCGTCACCGCCAATACAGAGTTTCCTCCTTGCAGTGCCGTTATTGTTCCCGTTCACAGTGCCTCTCTTCTCGACGCTACTGTTCTGTTAACAGCCATATGACATCTTCAGTCGCCGCCACCATACGTCGCTGTCATTTGCCGCGCGCTTTCTCAGGCTGCTACCGGAACCCACGCTCATGCCCAATGGCCTTTGTACCGTTATGATACTAAGGTGCAGCCTGTCGACAGTATTATTACAGCGAAGCGGTATGTGGCTAGGCTTCCATGCATTTTCCAACTCCGTATGCATAAACTCAGATCCTCAATTTGATGTAAAATTGCTTTATCATGAGCAAAACCTTATAAGTATTATTAATTGCAGCATTCATCAGGAAGAATGATACCAAGAGAAGGGAAGCGCAGTCGAGGTTGGCAGAAAACTAGGTGGGGTGATGAAGTTAGGAAATTTGCAGGCGCGAAGTTGGAACCATCTAGCGCAAGACAGGGGTAAGTGGAGATCACAGGGAGAAAGGCCTTTTTCCTGCAGTAGACATATATAGGCTGCTGCTGCTGCTGCTGCTGCTGATGATGATGATAAGTCGTATCACTTGGATATGCATTTTGAGTAAATAAATTATAGTAGGCACATTTTCAGGATAAGTAGACGCTCTGGGGGATAATAAAGGTTTCTAAAAGATTTACCGTTGTGCTGCCCCCGTCGGCCATGTCTACGTTCACACCGCCCTGTCTTTGTCGTCGTTCGAAGCTCATGCTTGCATAGTTTCATTCCGTTCGGCTGGGTCGGCGGCACCATCGTGCGTTTTCGACAATACAAGCTGCCGTCCTCCATTTTTGAATTTATTTCACTTCTCTTCTCTCATCGTAATAAAAAGGCCGCGTATAGTGCGCACTCCTGGGGAGCAGTGCTCCTACGAAGAGCGATGATGAGAACATATGCGCGAATGCAATTGGCGGCGGCGGCGGACGGCAAACACCGATGAAAATCGTTCCTAGAGAGGCCAGCTGCGACGGCTCCACGTGCAAGACAATGCAATTCGTGTACTTGCGTCGTGTGCTACACAGTTTCAACGGTCATCCACCTTCACAAAGTGAAATGGCTCATGATTTTCTTTTATCAAGCCTCTTGATCCCTACGAGACTGACGGAATCCCTCAACTGCACGAACTGACCACCGATTCCTTGTCTTGCATTCGACCTCATGCCCACAGATTTCTTCGAACATTCCATTGACAACGACCTCAATACGACTCAATGGGCGCAGATTCTTTCTTTTCTGCACGAGTTTCAAACCTCGTCAGATTTCCCAGAAGCGTCATTGGACTATTATGGCAGTTGTTCAGACGAATGGAACGTCTACTTACGCCCCTTTTTGACAGCGCCTTTACCGTATGCCACCTGCGGAGCGCCGTCTAATTACGCAGCAAGTTGACGCCATGCTCAGCGTGGCGTCATCAAGCCTTCTTGCACTCTTGGTCCTCAGTATTTGTATTGGTTAGGATGAACTACGGCTCGGTTACATTCTGCATAGGCTACACTCGCCTAAACAAAGTTACTTGAAAAGACGATTATGCCACTTTGCCGAATAGACTACGCCCTCAATTTTCTCCATGGTGCCAAACTCTTCACTTCCCTAGACTTGCGTTCGGTCTATTACAGCACTCATCAGTCTGGATGGCCTGCACGAATTCGCAGCCATGCCACTCAGACTTTGCAATGCGCTCGTGTCATTTGAGCGAATGAGGGACAGCAGTTTACGTGGTCTGAAATGGAAAATATGAATGCTGTCGTGGTGTCACTGATCTCGGGGACGGGCGGATGTTACGAGAGGTGGGGTTGGGATACGCAGGGCAGCACAGCAAGCAGATTTTAATTACGCTCAATCCACAAGCCCGAAACTCAATGCAACCTAATTAACACTTCATAGCGATCTCCTTAGTTCCGCCTGCGTTAGTCCTTGGTCGTTTTCTACGCATAAGTCAGGCAACCCTAGGCTCTCGCTGCGACGCCACAGGAAAGGACCATTCTTACTGTCTTTTATCGAAGCACTCATCTTCCAAGTCCGAAAAGTGTCGGATCCTCATCATAGTGGCTGTTCTCGCCGACTCCGTAAATGTTGCTGCCTTTGTGTTGGCTAGTCAACTCGTCTGTCTGTGATGGCGATGTCCCGAACTCCGTCGGTGACATGGAAACAAGGCCCCACAGTTTAGGCCTAACTGTCGGTTCCGCATCTGCTTCTTCTTGTGCCTACGAGACACCCCGGGTGACTAGCGTACGTGCTGGTCGGCTTCTGAAGGGGGATCCTTCCTGAAGTGCCCGGCACTGCCGTGAGAGGCTGCGGCAGGTCCAAGGAGCCTCGTTTAAACGTCGCCGAGGTCAACGGCCACATCCTGGACTGTCAGCGTCACGGGCTCGACCGAACCTCCATGGCTCCTGTCGCCAGTGCGATGCTGGCGCTATAACCTTCTTGGCCCCGAGCCACGTCGATAATGCCAGCTCAGCGTCGCTTCTACCTCGATCACGGCTCGGGTCACGCACCTCGAGGGCTCGTGCCGTTCGGACCGATTCGTGCACATCCTCCTCTTCTTTCTTTCTGCGCCGCATGCCTCTTACATATGACATATGTGTTATCTTTACTATGTAGGCGTGCATTTTGATTTACAATGTAAAAAACATCCGCTTCATCGTTAACACAGGAGGATACGTACACTAGGTCCATATGCCATATACGAGCTTTAAAAATACTGTGAACCTTCGCATAGAATCACCATGTATTTTTGCCTGAGATGTAGGCTTGAGATGCAGCTGAAACGAGCTTTCATGCTTACGACATATAACGGACATGCGCAGGCGCCCCACCAAAACATGTGGCTGCATCGAGCTGGCAAGCGGTTTGTTTCATTAAGAGCGCTTCCATCTGAGTGAATTTTTTCTGACTTCTGGATACAATTTTCGGGCTATTCAACCTCTGGTGGCAGGTATTTATGTCATGAAGGCAGCTTATAATATACTTAGCCTTTAGGTGAACATTATAAAATGGCTTTGGCGCTTAGCGCGGTGCTCTTTGTGCCGAGCACAAACGTTCGACATACATATCAAAATCGCGTGCACAGTTTAATTTAAATACTTCAATTGTAATAAATAATGTCAGAGACTTCACTTATTACATAGGACACAGCGGTATTTGCGAATCATAAGTAGCAGGGTAACTGATTAACACAGTTTATGGTAAGGAATCATGTTGCGCATTAAAAGAATGATTAATTTAGACACTTTCTTTGACCCTATCCTAAAGCTTTGAAAATAGTTATTACTATGATGCGAAAGTTAAACGCTACCAGTGGGGCGTGTGGCTTCAATTAGATGCGGTACCATTTAACCATGGCCACTGTAAACTGCGAAACATGCAGATACACCTTACGGAGGGACAAATTTAGCGGCACACAATCATGTTGAGCGAGGCCGTGACCGGAGAAGATGTGCAGAAGTTTTTTGTACAAGCGCATAACCCTAATCTCTTGGTTTTGCACAGAGACCATTTCTTTGGGAAACCAGCGCGATGACACAAGGTTACAGTTGGTTGATCAGCTTGGACGGGGACGCTTCCGAGCGGTAGAGCGGTCATGCTATGCCAAGTCTATTCACAGAATTTTGCTGTAGGTGGTGTCATGGCAGAGACAAAATCATTGTATGGTGCAGTAAATATTTTTGAAATTACTTGACTCAACCCACTGCACCGCTGGTTACCCTTATCTCAGAAAATACTCCCCGGTAACAGAGCAGTAGTCGACATTAGAACAAGCACTGGAATAAAAGCAGCCATACGTCAGCAGATAGGCAAAATGACAACCAGGGATCTACAGGAGTGCCCCAGCAGCGTGCAAATTTACTAATGAGCAAAAATTAACCAATGTGTAAAACTTGTTGCCGCCTGCAAACGCAATCAACGATAGCGACGGTGAATCCAGCCAGAAAACATGCGTACGGCATGCCTCGCGCTCATAGAATACTCACTGTGACACATTTCCGGTTACCTGCTGCACAATCGCAGGGTTTTCTTCGGCTGTTATTACACAATAATCGTCAAAGTTATGGGAAAAGTTATAGACGAAGAAATATAAAATTATATTGTTACCTAAATTGGTAAGGTTAAGAGAGAGAGGGAAACGTGGTGGGAAAAGCAGGGTAGTTAACCCGAAAAGATTCTGGTTTGCTACCCTGCACTGGGGGAAGGGGAAATGAAAGGCGGAAGAGAAAACGCAGTCACGAAAAAAAATACAAGGAATAAAAAAATTTGAGGAGGTTGAAAACACCTGTGAGAACTGTAGTTTGTCAGAAAGGTAGCTCGATCGCAAAAACTTCAAGAATGCCTTGACTGACATGTTGTGTGACGACTGTGTAGGCCGGCGTTCCAGGACTGTCTGCTGCGAAAGCAGCCGGTCTTCAAGACGCGCCAGCGTGGTCGCGAGTGACTGCCTCTGTGCTTGTGTTGGGGACAATAACAAAGTACGAGCTCGTTAGTTTCCTTGTCGCCGCAGTTTTTACACGCAGCACTATCCTCCCATCTGAGGCGAAAATCAAACGACTTTGTAAATGCGACACCAAGCCACAATTGGCAAAGTACCGATGTTTCGGGTCGGGATAGTTCAGGTGGAGGTCGAAGACGGGGGCCCAGTCGATGCAGACGTGCGTGCTGCAAACTAGGTGTGTTCCACAACGATTGTGTGGCATCGTTTGAAAGCACTCGAAGTTTCGCTGCTGCATCTGTTCTTGACAGCGGGATCGGTTCCTTCTCGCCGTCTTCATGAGCAAATCGAGCAGCTTCATCGGCATATTCGTTGCCCATTACTCCACAGTGGCTAGAGAGCCACTGAAAGGTGACGTCGTGTCCTTGCTCGACGAAGCGATAAAGGAGCTCTCGGATTTCAAGGACTAGTTGTTCGTAGGTTCTACGGCGTAAGGCGGAATGCAAGCAATGTAGAGCTCACTGAAAACACTCCATTTGTTAGGTGGTCCCTCACTAATTATGCGAAGTGTGCTACGAAGAGCAGCAAGCTCCGCGGCTGGCGATGTCGTCTGGTGTGATGTCTTGAACTTCATGGTGTAGACTTTCACAGGAAAAAAACACTGATCCTGCAGAACCATCAATGTTGGTTGAACTATCAGTGTATAGATGGGTATGATCACTCCATTTTTTGTACAGCAAGATCAGCGAAAGTTGTTTGAGAGCTGATGATGAGAGTTTGGCCTTCGTTAGAATTCCTGGCACTATCAGTCGAACTTGTGGCTGAGCCAAGCACCAAGGAGGAAAAAAAAAAAACTCTCGTTGGAGCTGTGTAACCTAATAGAAGGTATATACGATAAGGCAGTATCGTGTGAAAAAAGAAAGCTTGTGGTCGGCCTTCTGGCAGTGAGGCTAGATAGTGGGAAGGGGCGCAAACAAGGTGCCTGACGTGTGCTCTGAGCGCTTCCATAATATTGTGAATCTTCGCTGGGTAGTCATGTGCAATTGCAACGGTTTCTGATATTGATGTACATCGTGGCAACCCTAGACTGACACTAAGTGCCTGTGCCTGAGCACTTTCGATTGTACGGATGTACAATCGAAAGATACCTGAGAAACAGCGTCCTGTAGAGTTGCATCAGCGCGTGTACTGAAGTACCCCAGGATTTCCCTCCAAGAAACTTGAAGATATGAGAGATGGCTATCAGGCGCTTCATTAGGTAGATGACATGGGCACACCAACAGAGTGGTAAGGATAATAAATTCCATCTCTCAATAGATATTGTCACGGGGATTCACAAGTACACGGGAGAGACAATATTTATAGGCTGCTGCTACCAGAGAATGGCTGCTGACAGCACCTCACGAGGCATGTCCCGTCTTCTTCCTCTTCGCGTAGCACAGCGGTCCTTTAACGGCAGGCTCATACGCAATGCCTCGTAACATCACCCCCGGCGGACTGAGCGCCGTCATGGCGCCTTCTAAAATTAGTCAGCACAGCTGGTGTAGTAGGGTTTTAGCCGCGACAAATGGACAACATCAGCAGCAGACATAAAAGAAGAAGACGGGTGATGGTAGAGTGTAGTGATGAGGTACTCAACGTCGTTGAGATATAAGCAGCCATACGTCAGATAGGCGAAATGACAACCAAGGCTCTGCAGGAGTGCCCCAGCAGCGTGCAAATTTACTAATGAGCAAAAATTAACCAATGTGTAAAACTTGTTGCCGCCCGCAAACGCAATCAACGATCGCAACAGTGAATGCAGCCAGAAAACATGTGTACGGCATGCCTCGCGCTCATTGAATACTCACTGTGACACATTTCCGGTTACCTGCTGCACAATCGCAGGGTTTGTTAGATAGTAGCGTTTTAGCCTCGGCGCATGGAGAACATCAGCAGCAGACGTAAATGAAGAAGACGGTGATGTTGGAGTGGAGTGATGAGGTAGTCAACGTCGTTGAGCTTGCGGAGAACCTTGTAGGGTCCAGTGTAGCGAGGGAGGATCTTCTCGCACAGGCCTTGGCGTCGAGACGGCGTCCAGAGTAGGACCAGAGATTCAGGAGGGTTCTCTACTTTGCGGCGCTGGCTATCATAGCGCTCTTTTTGGGAGGCCGGCGACGCACATCGCCTAGTGTGAGCCACCTGGCGATCCATTCTGGCTCCAGAGAAGACGTCCTGAGCATATGCGGTTGGTACGGATGGATCAGCAGGAAGGAGCGTCTCGAAGGGCAATGCAGGGTTGCGGCCGTTCAGGAGAAAGAACGGAGAATAGCTGGCAGTGTCATGTAGATACGAGTTTTAGGCAAAAGTAACGTAGGGTAGGGCGTCCCAATCGCGGTGATCAGTAAAGACGTACATGCACAGCATATCCGTGAGAGTTCGGCTGAGTCGCTCGGTAACACCGTTGGTCTGTGGATGGTAGGCTGTCGTATAGCGATGTTCAGTAGAGCAGCTACGCAGAATTTTGTCAATGACTTTTGCAAGGAAACAGCGGCCACGATCCGTAAGAAGCTGACGCGGAACCCCGTGTCGAAGGATGACGTCATTGAGCAGAAACTCTGCAACGTCGGTAGCGCAGCTACTGGCCATGGCACACGTGATGGCATATCTGGTGGCGTAGTCAATTGCGCCGGCAATACATTTGCTGGCGGATACGGACGTCGGGAAAGGTCCGAGCAAGTCAAGGCCGATGCGGAAGAAGGGATCCGGTGGAATGTCGACAGGTTGAAGGAGGCCAGCCTGAGGAAGAGGAGGACATTTGCGGCGCTGACATCGCTCGCAGGCAGGAACGTATCGGCGCACCGAGCAATACAAGCCAGGCCAAAATAACCGCTGTCGCACGCGGTCGTAGGTGCGTGAAACGCCGAGGTGTCGGGTAGTTGGAGCAGCATGCAGATGATGAAAAATGGTGGTGCGCAGGTGTCGGGGAATAACTAGCAAGAATTTTGGACCGTCAGGTTTCATGTTGCTACGGTAAAGGACGTCATCGCGTAGGACATACTGGCGTAGAGCAGGGTCGGAACGTGCAGAAGAGAATTGCTGAATGGTGAGCTTTAGGGCTGCATCCCGACGCTGTTCGGTGCCGATGACGCGTAAATCAGAGATGACCAGCACCCAGTAATCAGGCCCATGGTCAGCAAGGCTGGCAAGGTCTACCGGATGGGGCGAAAGATAATCGGCATCGTGATGTAGCCTGCCCGATTCATAAATTACCTCAAAAGTATATTCCTGTAGTCTCAGAGCCCAGCGAACAAGACAATCAGTTGGGTCCTTGAGTGAGGAGAGCCAACAAAGAGCGTGGTGGTCGGTAAGAACCGAGAATGCGCAGCCGTACAAATACAGGCGAAATTTTGCGACAGCCCAAACCAATGCAAGGCACTCGCGCTCTGTGATCGAATAGTTTCATTCCGATGTGGAGAGCAAGCGGCTAGCGTATGCAATAACACGTGTGTGGCCATGCTGGTGCTGAGCGAGGACGGCGCCGAATCCATGCCCACTAGCATCTGTGCGAACCTCAGTAGGCGCGGATGGGTCAAAGTGAGCCAAGATAGGCGGTGAAGTGAGCAAGTGGGTCAGCGCCGAGAATGCGGTTGCTTGGTCAGGGCCCCACGAGAAGGGCACGCCCTTCTTGAGAAGATCGGCGAGGGGTTGGGCTATCATGGCGAAATTGCGTATAAAACGGCGGAAGTACGAGCATAATCAAACAAAACTCCGAACAGATTCAGTAGACGAGGGCACACGGAAGTTTTTGACAGCGCTAACCTTGGCAGGGACAGTTTGGACACCTGTAGCACTTACAAGATGACCAAGCACAGTGATTTGCTGTGTGCCGAAATTACACTTTTTGGAGTTTAACTGGAGTCCTGCTCGACGAAAGACAGCTAGAATGGTCGCCAAACGAGTAAAGTGACTTTGAAACATTGGGGAAAACACAATGACGTCGTCTAGGTAGCAGAGGCAGATAGACCATTTGTAGCCACGAAGGAGAGAGTCCATCACGCGTTCGAACGTTGTGGGGACGTTGCACAGTCCAAAGCGCATAACTTTGGACTGATAGAGGCCATCTGGTGAGATAAAGGCAGTTTTTTTCTCGATCCAAGTCATCAACAGAAATCTGCCAGCAACCCGAGGGCAGATCTATGGATGAGAAGTACTTCGCTCCGTGAAGACAGTCCAGGGCGTCATCGATCCGTGGCAGCGGATATAGGTCTTTGCGCGGTATTTTGTTTAAGGCACGATAGTCGACGCAAAATCTCCAGCTGCCATCTTCCGTTTTGACCAAGACGACAGGTGACGCCCACGGACTTGAGGAAGCCTCTATGACGTCTTTGGAGAACATCTTGTAGACTTATCGTTGTATGACTTGGCGTTCGGAATGGGACACAGGATAGGGTCGCCGTCTGATAGTAATAACATCTCCGGTTTGTATTCAATGATTTACGATAGACGTTTAACCGAAAGGGCGGTCACCGAAGTCGAAGATATCGCTATATGTTGTTAGCAGGTGGTGGAGTTCCGTGGCTTGACAAGTCGGAAGATCAGGGGCAATCGTCGTGGTAATTTCGTCGAGGAGTGGGCTTACCGGACCGCTTGCGAGAAAGGACGAACAAGTGTCCGCGTCTAGTGCCGCGACGTCGCATTCATCAAGCGCAGACACGTTGGCCACTGAGATGCCTTGAGGGAGAGCTTGGGTTGAGTTGCTGAAGTTGAGAAGTGGGAGCTGGACGTGGTTGTCGACAACAGTCACGAGGGTGTGCGGCAAAGCAATATTTCTGGCCAACAGTACTTCAACTAGTGGAGACATGATGTAGTCACCGTCTAGAACTGGTGATGCCGTCGTCAAGGAAACACACGTGGCGGCTTGCAGTGCCAACCGAACATAATCGAGAGAGCATAAGCGGGGTGACGGTAAATCTGGAAAATCCGCCAGTTCTGGAAGCTCAAGTTGAAGGACGCCGGTTGCACAGTCAATGAGAGCGGCATGGGCCGACAAGAAATTCAGTCCGAGAATGACGTCGTAGGGGCATTCCTCGACAACAGTAAACAAAACAGATATATGGTGACCGGCGATGGTGATGCGAGCTGTGCACATTCCGATGATCGACGGTGGGACTTCTTCCATCAGCGACGCGAATAATACCAGCAGCGGCGGGGGTATGTACTTTCTTGAGGCGGCGACGACGGTGATTGCTCATTACAGATATTTGTGCCCCAGTATCGACTAGTGCGGGAACAGTTAAGCCGTCAACGTCAATCAAATTTAGTCGCGTCGGAAATACGACTAGAGGATTTGAGGTGGAAGTCGAGGCTGGAGCGTGACCTCTAAGAGCTGCATCCCTTAGTTTCCCTGTTGAAGTTTGAGCGGCGATGTCGGACGTCGGAGAGGCGAAGGGGACGACTGCCGACGCGCTGGCGGCGAACAGGACTGGTGACCTCCGGGCGACCGGGGGAACGGCTGTGCGGCGTAGGGGTGGCATCAACGTTGTACGGCTCAAAAGGCTGGAAGCGGCGGTAGCTATCAGTGTTGCATGGTTGGTATTGCTGAGCGGGCTGAAAACGGCGGTAGTTGTCGGTGCGGCTAACAGTTGGGTGTCGCCGGGCTAATGGCGACACCCAACGGCTGTTGCAATGGCGCGCGACGTGACCGATACGGCGGCAGTGGAAGCAAATCGGCCGTTCATCAGCCGTCCGCCATTCAGCCAGATTACGAGAGCGGGGATAAAACCGTTGTTCCTGGGGTGGTGATCTCGGGCGAGGCGGCAACCAGGGCGAAAATCAGTTGTCCGAGACTGAGCAACGGTGCAGACGGCGAAACCCAAGTTGCCGAGTTCCTCCCACACAATGCACTGGACCAGGGAAACGGCTGGCACGTGAAAATCGCCGCGGCCGTTGTTGGGGAGAGCA
Organism: Dermacentor silvarum; assembly: GCF_013339745.2. Classification (NCBI taxonomy): domain Eukaryota; kingdom Metazoa; phylum Arthropoda; class Arachnida; order Ixodida; family Ixodidae; genus Dermacentor; species Dermacentor silvarum. The sequence goes on from NC_051162.1 coordinate 153,526,712, forward strand.
GGAGAAATTTCTTCGATTTCCCGACGGGAGATTCGTGTAATTTCCGATGGCGGCGATGCCTGCAGACTAGAAACCTGTCCGTCTTCGCATGATGACGTCGGGGCGGTGTTCGGTAGCCGAGCGAATGACTTCGCTATACGCCGACTTTTGGCCTGCTCAAAATGGCGGCATTCTTCAATATCTGCGTCGACGGTCGCACAATTTCGGCACAGTAATAGGTTGAACGCACCTTCTGTGATTCCCGTTAGTACGTGACCAACCTTGTCCGACACCGTCATGTCCATGTCCACTTTACGGTAAAGAGCCAAGACGTCCTGAATGTAGGATATGTATGGTTCAGTGGACGTCTGAGCGCGGATGGTTAGCTCTTTCGTTGCGGCCGCCTTTCGACCCATGGGCGTCCCAAACAAGGCCCAAAGTTTTTGTATTGAAAGTGCCCCGACATCCAATCTCTGCCTCGTGGTTATCGAACCACACATTTGCCGTTCCTTTGATGTAAAACAGCACGTTCGCCAGCATCATCGTCTGGTCCCTACGATTGACCTCACTGATGCGTTCATAATTGGCAATCCAATCATCAACGTCAGCTTTATCCATACCGCAGAACGTTCCCGGGTCTTTAGGGTCGTTGACGTTGTGATCGGCGCTGGGGCAGGCGTCGCACCAGCCGGTGCAGGCGGCGTGGTCCCATGATCTCGTCTGTCATAATGATGACCCCGACTCGACGACCACTGCGGAGTTCCGTTGCACAGCTCCTCTTCTGGTACCCAGCACTTCCACCAAATTGTCACGGGGATTCACAAGTACACGGGGGGAGACAACATTTATAGGCTGATGCTACAAGAGCATGGCTGACGGCATCTCACGAGGCATGTCCCGTCTTCGTCCTTTTCGCGTAGCACAGCGGTCCTTTAATGGCAGGCTCATACGCAATGCCTCGTAACAATATCATCCAAAAGGAATCTCAGGTAAGTAACCTTCGATAACCGTGCAGTATTGATTCTTTTTGTTTTACAAAGATTTTACAAGATTTTACTAGTAGTTCGTCAAGGTTGAAATTCCTCAGTTTTGGCATTAATGTTTCTCGAAGAAGATCACGTCCATAGCGTTCGAACATACCTCACATGGGCTTCGTCGTTTTAAAGCAAAGCTTTATAGGTCTAGGCGAAAGCGTGTATGGCTATGCGAAATCGGCTATGTACACAAAACTATCATCATCAGCATTGGCTCGAGCGTCGTCGTCTTCTCCTCCAGCTGGCTCGTTGGCTCCCCTTGGTTTGCGCTCGGGATCGTGCTCGGCACGCGCTCCTGGCACTGCTTTTGCGTTGTCGTCGTCGTCTTCTTCCACAGCTGGCTGCGTTGTCGCTCATCATTCCAGCGCAGAGTTTCACTTCTACTCTGTCGTCGTAATGGGGAGGCAGCGTTTATGGGGCCATGAGACATTGCTTAAGGGTGTATAAGCCATTCGTTGTCTTACGTAATGGATATATTTAACTTTGAAGCAATTTAATTTCGAAAAATAACAAGTGGCAATGCTGCTAATCACACCGCCGAGCAAACTCGATACATCGAACGCAAGTGACAATGACGTACTGCGGGCATACACCGTCAATGACCTCATTCTCTCCAACGCAGCCGAATGTGTGTGTAACCTCATAATTAAAAAATACTTTAATGAACCCTTGGGATTAACCCAGTGATAAAGACCGGGGCCGCCCATTTCAGTTTCACTGGTTAACCATCTTCACGGAGTGGAAGAGCCGACGTGTTTGCTCTCTGTGCGCGGCCTGGCGGCCTTGGGATACATACGAGGTCGAAACAAACGTAACTAGATTAGCTTCATTTCTAAATCTCTCCGCCCGTGCGCTTACCGCCACTCCTTGGGCAGCCGCCAAATGGCGGCGGTGGTGCGGTCGGGCACCTTGCGCGTGTTTCACGCTCGCTGGCGTTCTCCCTATAGTCCGAATTAGTGATAACATGCGAAAGCGGTATCCACGTACAGCAATAAGATATATCGGGCTAGGTGGTTCATGCTGAAAGAAGGGCAAATTGCACGATATAAAGAAACGCAGGCGAAAAAGCGCAGAAGCTGCGTTTTCAAGTGTCGTGTGTTACTTCCTGCCGCCAAAAACCTTTCACGCAGTTTACTTTTCCCATACAGCAGCTTGGCACGTTTTCTCGCTGCTGTTCCTTGTTTTACATTTTGGTGTGGGCCAGCTAGCGCCAGCTAGCGAATCCAAATGCGCCAGCTAGCGAGCGCAAATATGTTATCCACAAAAATAACAGCACAAGTTTCTTGTAAACCAATCAATGCTTTAATAAAGAAAACGAACGAAAAAACAACTGTATACAGCTGTATACGGGCTATAGGGGCCTATAGGCCCCTATATATAGCTAGGACTTAAACTGTCACAAGGGACATAATCTAGGCAAATAATTTGGGCCTACGTGGAAACCAACTCCCCCTACAGCAGCTTGGCACGTTTCCTCGCTGCCTTTACTTCAAGACTGGATCCCCGCCGCTGCTCCAGGAACCTTGCCTAAGAATGCATTTTTATGCAAGGTATGCGTGTATGCATGTGCATGACTAAATACAAATAAGCGTAGCTTGCACAAGTGGCGCAAACCTAAAGAAACAGCTGAGCTGATCGGCACCGAGCTGGTCCTGGCCTTATACGGGTTATACTTTTTGGGAATTTATTGATTATTGATCGATTATTGATTGATTGACTATCGCACGGTATTGGCCACGTATGTGGTCTAGGCTAAACACTACAATGTCATCCCCAGCGTTTTCCGGAATTTATTGTTTATTTATCGATTATCGATCTGCTAGTGATTGGCTATCGCAAGGTGATGCGAGGCGCAGCTGTGCGCAGTGACGCCATCGCTAGGCGAGTTTTTGCGAACACTACGTGGGGAAGCCAAAAGCTTAAACAGCTCCACTGTTAAATTTTAATGATGCGTGCACTCAGTTCCTGAAAGCGCAAGGGGCACCCAACACGACTCAGCGTATTCTCTGGCCCAGAACAGGTCACGAAACATCTCTCTTGGTTTGCGTTTTTACCCCGTTTGGTTCGAAAGATACGAGGGAAGGTTCGGGAACACTTTTAGCACCGCACCCTCGGCAAGATTTGATTGTTTGATTATTGTGGTTTGTTGTTGCAAGGGTCAGATGTGGCCAAAGAGCGCCAATACGATGGTAATTTCTTCTTAGTGGTACGTGAATAGCGAATTAAAAGGTGTAAATAAAACATTAGATGTGGCATGGCTGTAAATGGGCCTAAAAACAGTCGCTCTAAAGTGCATAAAATCTATACTTAATAAGATTATGGCAATGACTAATCATGCGTACTTTGAACATGATCAATGCATTGCGAAAGAATAATACGACTTACAAAATATTACAGATGCAAGAATTGACCAGAAGCACAAGTGCCTAAACAGAGCCCTTGAATACAAGGGCCTGGAGGCATATGCTAAAAAAAAACAGCAACATTCTCTGGAGAGGGGATGCGCTACGACCTTATTGGGCTAATAACATGTAGCACAACATCTTTCAAGAAAGCGAGGACTGCGTTGGTGTTAAAAAGCGGTTCTTTACCGAGAAACATAGCGGGATGGAGAGGGACACAATAGCGATATGCTAGCGGAAAATGTTTCTTTCTTTCTCTTTCGGCTTCCCGACACTCCAGTAGGACGTGGAGGACGGTGAGCCTCTCGCCACATCTACCACTGGTTGGAGGAGCGTTACCATTCAGTAGAAAATTGTGAGTTCCATATCTGTGCCCTATTCTGAGACGACAGAATAGGACATCAGTTCGTCGTGTTTTAGTTGTACAAGGCCAGAACCCTAACTGTGGCTTAATCAAGTGTAGCTTGTTATTTGTTTCTGTGTCCCACAAGCGTTGCCAGTGGCTTCGCAGTTTGTTTCGTAGGAAAGGCTTCGGATCTGTAGAAGGGGCAGCAGCGGGAAGACCAATACCTTGCGATGCCATTGATTTGGCGATTTCGTCAGCAAGCACATTACCCTCGATTCCTCTATGGCCGGCAACCCAGCAGCTTATCACATGTTTATGAGATAGGTAAATGTTATACAAAAGTGAGTAAAGCTCAATAAAAACATAATTTTTATGCTTTTGTAAACATGTTAGCGCTTTTACAAGACTTAACGAGTCTGTGAATATTATTGCTTTTCCTAATTTTATTTTATGTTTCACCGCATGCAGTACTGCGTAGGCTTCTGCTGTGAAGATACTTGTATGAGGGTTTAGAACGTCTGTTTGAGAGAAAGAAGGACCAACAGCCTCGTAAGATATGCTAGAATCTGACTTTGACGCATCGGTGTAGAATTCAGAGAAAGTGTACTTTGATTGAAGTTCACGGAAATGCATTGTTATCTCAAGTTCAGCAGCGTGCTTTGTGACCTCTACAAAGGATACATCACATTCTATCACCTGCCACTCCCAGGGCGGTAATAGTTTACGTGGAGGCATTGGGCTGTGTTCGAGAAGTGGGACATCAATTTCTTCGCTAAGTTCTCTCACACGCAGTGAGAAAGTCTGTCTGCACAGAGGGTCTATTATGCAAAAGTGTAGTACACGTCGCATCGTTAACGGTTTGAGAACACGGATGTTCATGATTAGAGTGGACTTTAAGGAAGTATGTGAAGCTGATGTATGATCTCTGCAGATGAAGTGACTATTCATTCGATTCTACATCTAGTGTTTCAATAGGGCTTGTTCTGAAAGCGCTGGTGGCCAGGCGGAAAGCTAGATGCTGAACGGGATCTACCATCTTTAGCGCATTTGGGGCAGCACAGTTATACACTACAGCACCATAATCCAGTCGCGATCTAATGAGGTTCTTGTAAAGATTCATTAAACATTTCCTGTCGCTGCCCATGTTGTGTGAGATAGAATCTTCATTGGGTTCATTGTTTTTAGGCATTTTGCTTTGAGATATTTTATGTGGAGAATGCAAGTTAGCTTAGAGTCAAGTATGATGCCTAAAAACTTGTGTTCTTTCTTCACAGGTATTTGATGTCCATAGAGTTCTACACAGGGATCTGGAATCAGGCCTCTCTTTCTTGTGAATAGAGCACAAGAACTTTTGTGGGGGTTAACTTTAAACCCGCTTTCGTATGCCCATTTGGACACCTTGTTCAAGCCCTGCTGTACCTGTCGCTCGCACACTGTGAGGTTACATGACTTGAAGCCTATTTGTATGTCGTCTACGTAGACAGAATAAAAGTTGCCAGTGGTAGTGAGGCACGGAGTGTATTCATCTTAACGATAAAGAGTTTGCAGCTGAGCACACCTCCCTGGGGTACACCAGTTTCCTGCATAAATGGACGTGACAATACATTGCCGATTTTGACGCGCAAAGTACGATTAGACAAATAGATTTCTATTAGGTTTAGCATATTGCCATGGATGCCCGTTCGCGACAAGTCTCTCAAGATTCCGTAACGCCATGTTGTGTCGAACACCTCCATATTGAGGAATATCGATACGAAAAACTGTTCATGTACAAATGCGTCCCGGATATTTCGTTCAATGCGCACGAGGTGATCCATTGTGGATCGCCCTTCTCTAAAGCCCCACTGATAAGGATGAAGCATTTTGTTCATTTCAAAGAAATTTATCAGTCGTCGAGTAACCAATTTTTCAAATAGCTTGTACAGGTAACTTGTGAGTGCTATGGGACGGTAACTTGCCGCCGAGGAAGGATCTTTACCCTGCTTCAATACAGGGACCACAATCACTTCTTTGCATGCGGACGGAAGGTTTCCGTCAGCCCAAATAGTGTTGAAAAGTGCGAGTAGTGTCAGTTGTGTATCAGAGTGTACGTTCTTAATCATGTCATACATGACTCTGTCGGGTCCCGGTGCAGAGCCCTTACATGCGATCAAGGCAGCTCTCAACTTGGCAATACTGGAAGGACGGTAATACGGTTCGTTCTGTCGACATTTGTGTATGAATGGCTTGAATTCTTCTATCTGTTTATATTTAAAAAAGGATTGCGAATAATGGATTGAGCTTTAAACACTCTTAAAGTGCTCCCCGAGACAGTCTGCCTGGTCCTGGAAGGTATTCCCTTGGTCATTCACCAGAGGCAACGGATGAATTTGTTGCCCCTTTAGCTTTCTTAAGCCATTCCACAATTTTGCCTCCTGTGTGTGTGAATTTATACCCGAGAGAAACCCAGCTTTCTCTCTTTGTCTGACGTCGTGTCGGCCTTCCCTGCAATTTAATGTGTTTAAATTGAATGAGATTTTCTGCATTTGGAAATCTACCCAATATGCCCCATGCCTTATTTTGCCTTTTTCGCGCCTGTCTACAGTCTTTGTTCCACCAGGGGACACGTATTTTAAGTGAACCACCATTCATGTGTAGGATAAACGTTTCAGCAGCATCAATAATAAAAGCAGTAAAATATGCTACACCATCGTTGATACTAAACTTGTTTATAAAATATCGTGGTAAATAAGATGATTATTCAAAATGCTCAAAGTCAGCCGATGCTAATTTCCATCGAGGGATATTAGGATGGTTATCATGCGACCTTATTAAGTTTAAAGTTACGGGTAAGTGGTCTCTTCCTAAAGGATTTTAATGACATTCCATTCAAGGTAAGGCAAAGGGAAGCAGATCCACCTGCAAGATTATCGATGAATACGAATCGTGTTGGGTGTGGTAATAGGTCGGCTCCTTCTTATTAAAAAGACAGGCACCAGCGGTCAGAAGAAAATTTTCAATGAGTCGACCTCTCGCGTTGCATCGGGAGTCTCCCCACAACGTGATGTGAGCATTAAAATCACCCGCGAGTCGGTAGGTTCAGGCAGTTGATCTATGAGGTTATGCAAATCTGTTTTGATGAGGTGATAGCTTGGGGGTATTATATACATAGAACAAACAGTTACCAGCTTATTGAAAAGAGCTACCCTAACTGCCACTGCCTCAAGGGGTGTTTGTAAGGCTACATGATGACAACCTACAGACTTGTCTGCAATGATTGCTACAGCGCCGCACTAGGTGTTATCCTCGTCACGGTCTTTTCGGAAAATGGTGTACTAGCGAAGAAAGTTTGTGTGTGTGTGTGTTTCAGATGTGTCTCGTCAACACATAACAATTTTGGATTATGTTCATGTAAGAGTTGTTTAACGTCATCGATGTTGTGGAGAAGACCCCTGACATTCCAATATAGTATTTTGGTATCCATAGTGAAAATGTTTTTTGCTCTGTGTTTAGGAGGGGAAATGTGTGTTAGCCCACAAGGCCTTTTGCGTGCCGTGTGATGCGGGGGTTGTATTTTTGGCGCGCTCCTGAGAGTTGCGCTGATTATTCGGCGCCTGAGACGCCGGTGGGCTTTGTGATGTATCCTTCCCCTCCGCCGAGGCACTGGATGCCCGCTCGCGGGTGTTTCGGGCTTCTTTGCACGAGCAGAGGCTCTAGGTGCCGTAGAGCCCGCAGGCACTTAGGACTACTGGCTCTCCTTGCTGGGTGGTGGAACAGCACCAGCTAATTCCGCAGTGGGGGCGGCGGGTGGCGATACCGCCGGTCCACTTTGCGCGGTTCGAACGGCCGCCGAGAACCGTTGTGGCACTGCCCCTGCCGTGCCACTTCTGAGAAATAAGGCCCCACAAATGAGCGGCATTTTCGTGCTTCTTTAAGGAAATGTTTTCTTTTACGTTAAGTGTTATATTTTATTTTTTATTTTTTCCATGAGGGACAGCAGCGTGAATATGCCGGGTACTCACCCTCATGGTTTGCACAGCGGGGTCGGTCGTTACAGTTGTCCGCAGGGTGATCATGCGATGCGCACTTTGCACAGGTGGTACGGCCCCGAGCAGCTCTGAGAGCCGTGAACTGAATTTTTGGCACCTAAAGCAGCGTCGAGGGTTTGGAATGTATGGTCTGACATTTATTTTCATGTAACCTGTTTCGATGTTTTCGGGGAGCGTGCTTGTACAAAAGGTAAGTATAAGGTGTCTTATAGGAATTTCCTTGTCGTCTCGCCGGATCTTGATTCGCTGTACATTCGCGACATGATGCTCTTTCCAGCCATCTAGGAGCTCTGTCTCAGTCAATTCCGGTAGGTCTTGGTCTGATACTACCCTTCGTGTACTATTCATAGAACGGTGAGGGCTTAGAGAAATTTGGGTGTCACCAAGCGAGACATGTTTTTGCAGATTTTCGTGCTGAGCTTTGTCGCGGACTTCGAGGAGAATGTCACCACTGGCCATTTTCATTACTTTGTATCCAGGACCCAGAGAGTCAGTCAGGCATTTAGAAACTACAAAAGGTGACACTGTTCTTGCGGTGTTGCTGGGGGATTGACTGTGAATCACGTGGAAACATGGAAAAATTTCGGTGGTCTTAGTGAAGAAGTTGAAAGATTCATCGGTGTGCCCTGAGGGCGATCAGAGAGTCTGGGGTATGAGTAAGCCATAGAAATTAGAGTAATTTCGGCAGCGGTGCCAGCCGATCACAGCAGAGCCCAACAAGGGGACGCGAATGGGTTGTTATAATCAAGACCTGCCAACGCCAGCTCTACACAACTACTATAACCAAATATGATATAACCAAGGTTGGCGATCTCACACAAGGTTAACCCTAGCTGCCTGGAGGATCAGAAATTCAGAGGTAAGGAGGAGACAGGAAACATTGAAAGTAAGCGAAAAATTCGAAGAGTGAAGAGGAGGATAGGAAAAGGCCACTACCGATTTCCCCCGGGTGGGTCAGTCCTGGGGTGCCGTCTATGGGAAGCAGAGGCCAAAGAGGTGTGTTGCCTCCGCTGAGGGGCCATAGCGGTCGAAAGACCCAGCATCAACTCAACCCCCAGAATCCCCCTTTCCCCGGACACGACTAAGCCGCGCACGGCTACACGTGGGAGGGTCCAACCCTCATATGCTCGGGTCCGTGGTGTCGCAACACACCAAACGCCTGCTGACGCAGACGCCCCTGCGGGTCCGCACCCTCGGCAAGTGCCCACTTGTCTCCTGGCGCCTCAACCATCTGTCCATTGATAATATGCACAAACACTTTCAGATGTCCGGCTCATGAAAGTGTAAATCACACACCATGGATTTCGGCACGAGGAATCGCTCTGTTCAACGCCGAGCGAAGTGTCCCATTGCTGGGAGCACACAAGAAGCGGCGCGCCGAACTGTCGACATCGTTCGATAGCCGCTTGTTGCAATCAGGAACGCAGCACGTCGGCATCGTCTGGTAATATCCTTAACAAACGCGGCGAAGGCTACAGTTAGGCGGATGACATGCTTCCTGAAATTCGCCGTCAACAACCAACCACAGAATACACCAACGCTGTGCCGCGTGTTTCGTCCGGCCATTTCGCGTAGCCGGCTAGTGGGGAACTGAATCTGGGTGCGAAGGCAGTGCCATAAAGGTGCGGGCTGGTAGCGGTTCCGCGCAACGCCGCTGAGTTTTACAACTGAAGCTAGTCTAGTGACGTTGGCTCTAAAGCACTTCCAAAGTGTTTGTGAGTACCTATACGGACCCGAACCGCTACTAATTTTTGGGGCTGAGTGGACTTTTTGGCCCATCTTTTGGTGTTCTTTGTGCCGACCACGGCCGAAAAGCAGTGGCACGACTCCGGCCGCCGAGCAATGGTATGCCACATGAATACACCACAAACGGGATGGACATCCCACCAGAAGAGTATGATGATGCCAGCGGATGTATCTCTGCCATTAAAATGGAGAAGACGGCCCACCACGACAGAAAAAGTGAGTCTTTGTCACTTTCCTCACCGACCACGTCGACTGACACGTTGACAGCGAACACTAAGCCACCGCTGCGGTCTAAGAAATCCGCTAGGTAAGCTGGGGTTCGCCTACCTCCCAGTCCAAAGCAGATGAGGAAATAATACAACACCTAGAAATACAAAATGCACACCTAACGTCCGTAGTCGCTCAATTACTGGAAGAAATGAGAGCAAAGAGAGAGAGCAAAGGAATTCGCTATATAATTCAACACTTCCCCACGAAAACACCCCCAAGACAAACAGCTAACAGAGCCACTCCATCCGCATTTTCCTCGCGATCAACCTCTCGGCAAAAACCTACCGACTCAAAAAGACCCCATGGATGCAATTAAATCTATGCTGGAGCGAACTTTTCCACATTTTTCCGCACACATTGGCAGCCATGTCGACGAATTTTGGACAGATTCTTACGGAACTTCACCGCAACGCACAAAACCTAACTAAATGACCATAATTAAAAACATATTTCCTCCATCGACCTACGCTCCGGATACTTGCAGGATTACCGTTGATGCCACGGACCGCGAAAAGACTGCGTTTCGTCACACCAGATCGACTTTACCAATTCAAAGTTATGCCTTTTCGGATTGTGTAATGCCCCCGCAACTCTTGAGCGAGTGGTGGATTCTCTCCTTCGGGGCTATAAGTGGTCTACGTGTTTATGCTATCTAGATGACGTGATTGCCTTTTCGCCTACTTTTGAGGACCACCGAGCCCGCCTGTCGGCCATTCTCGATGTGTTTCGCCGCGCTTGCCTGCAACTTAACTCCTCCAAGTGTCGTTTCGCTCGGTGTCACATCACCGTTATCGGACACCTTGTCGGTGTCCAACCTGACCCCGACAAGGATGCGTGCCGTCCGAGACTTTCCTGTTCCTCGCTCAGTTAGCGATGTACGGAGCTTTGTCGGCTTGTGTTCCTACTTCCGCCGCTTTGTCAGGAATTATGCCGACATTGCCCGGCCGCTTACTGACCTACTCAAGAAGAAGATCTCTTTTTCTTAGGGACGTGCACAAGCTGCCGCATTCACCACCCTTGTCAATTTACTGACTTCACCGCCCATTTTGGCGCATTATGACCCGCCGGCACCTCCAGAAGTTCGCACCGACGTTAGTGACCACGGCATAGCTGCAGTACTCGCCCAACGCCAGAACGACCAGGACCGTCTCATTGCCTACGCCAGCCACCTTCTCTCGTCGTCGGAGCGGAATTAGTAAAGTGGCGGCCGTGCACAAAGCCTGAAATTTTTGGACAGACCAAACAACGCCGAGACACTCTTGCTCGGTAATCGTATAATTTTTCTCTGCAGCTGTTAGCGTGCTACTTGCGTATGCGAGCACACGTTCTTCGGAATTTTGCTGACGTTGCAGAAGAACAGCGCCGATATCGTGGCCGCTGGCGTCAGTATGTAGAAGAGTGGGTGTAGTGTTGTCGAAATGACAAAGCACAGGTTCGGACGTGAGGGCACGCTTGAGGGTGTCAAAAGCAGTTTGCCATTCGTCCGGCCATACGTAGGGAGCTCCAGAAGGAAGTAGTAGATGGAGCGGCGCCGCAATGGTGGCGAAGTTACGTATGACGCGCCGGAAATACGAAGCAACGCCAAGGAAGCTACGCAAGTCTTTGGCGCGTTGAGGCCTGGGAAAGCGGAGGATGGCGGTAATCTTATCTGGATCAGGTCGAATGCCCTCCTTGCTGACAAGGTGCCCGAGTACTTTAATGGTTTTGCTGGCGAAGTGACACTTTTTTGGAATTCAGCCGAGAGGCATGTCAGGACTTCGTCGAGGAGCTGCAAGTGTTGATGCAAGGTCGAAGAAAATATGACGATGTCGTCAAGGTAGCATAAGCAAGTGTTCCACTTTAGGACCCGCAGTACAGTGTCAATCATCCGCTAAAAAGTGGTGGGAGCATCACACAGGCCGAAAGCCATTACGTTAAATTCGTAAAGTTCATCGGGTGTACAGGCGGTTTTTTTCCTTGTCTGATTCGTGCGTTTGAACTGCCAGTATCCAGTGCGTAGATCAAGGATGGAGAAATACTCCTCGCTTTGTAATGAATCTAACGCATCATCGACTCGGGGAGTGGAGATACTTGCGTGTTATTTCGTTCAAGGCACGGTAATCTACGCAAAATCGTACTGAGCCGTCTTTCTAACGCACTAAAACGACAGGTTATGACCAAGGGTTTGAGGAAGGACGGATTATGATTCGTTTCAGCATGTTGGCAACGTGGGTATCGATGATATGGCGTTCGGCAGAAGAAACGCGATATCACCGCCGGCCCACGATGGAAGTTCCATCTATGTGTATGCGATGAGCGGTCGCAGAAGCCTGTCCCAGAAGAGGAGAGTGCACGTCGAAGGAGTCTTTATGCTTGGATAAGAACACCAGTAAATCCTCCCTCTGCTGTGGCATTACATCGGTCCTGATTGTATACTAGCGAGAATAGAAGCAGGAGCCGCATCTATAGCTGTGGGTGCTTGTGAAACAACAGTAGTTGAGGTTAGCACAGAGACAGGCTGAGTGTCCCAGACGCAAATGACAACAGCGCCTTTAGGAAGCAGTACTGGCTCAGAGGTTATGTTGAGTACAGCCAAAGTGGCCGTGCCGTTGGTTAAGCTAACAAGGCAACGGGCTGACGGTACAATTAAAACGACACCATCGGTGATGTCAGAGTTAACTACAAGAAGTTGTTCGCGGCCAGGTGGCACCATACAATCGTCAGCAGTTCGTAAGTGAAGGCGCGGTTCGGGCACGTCGTAAGAATTGTCGGTCTCTCTCAAGTTAACGAGGCGTTGACGGCTCGATGAAAGCAGACGCCGAAGATAGAAAGACCCACCCACTTATAAGCATGTGAGCACACCAAGTCAACACTGCAAACTGGATATGGTGGCGTATCCCGACAATCGTAACTCGAATGATGCATTGCGCCGATGGCCGAATCACAACATTATTACAACGTAGAAGACATTCATTTTAAGGTGTAGTAGCTTTGCGTAGACGAGAGCATAAGTCATCGTAAATAATAGAAATAGCTGCTCCCGTATCAATCAATGCTGGAACTGCTACATCTTCTACACGCACTAATGAAGTATTCCCCGAGAACGCTGGAGGAATTGAAATCTGTGCGAGCCATGCAGCTTTCCCTCCAAATACTACTATACCATCTACTTTTCCGATCGGTAGTGAGGAGTGCGGGTGGCCGGTTTCAAGGGTTATGTCGAGCGTCGGAGAGGGGCAGGCGAGCGGCGGCGCCCTGGACGATACTTGCGAGGCGCTTCGTGATTGGCCAGCGGAGAAAAAGAGCGTGGGGAAAGCCGGCGCTGGTAGGGACTCTGAGGACGCAACGGGCCTCTCTCATAAACATCGTAGCCACGGCGTTTGTCCTGTTGTCGTCTTCGACAAAAACGCGATATGCGCCCGCGAATACCGCAATAATAACAAATGGCGCGGGGCGTAGGCCGGGTATACGGTAAAATGCTGTGGCTGGTGCGCGAGGTGCCAGAGTCGCCAGATGGTTGGGAGTAGCAGGAGCAGGAGGCGTTGTTTCAACGAACGCTGGTTGCATAGCCGCAACCTGAGCATACGAGGTCGACGGCGAAGGAGGGGCACAGCCCACAGTACAGGTCATGCAGGACAGCTCCTCTTTGATGATGTCGCGCCGGCCAGGAACCGCAGGTTGAGGCTGAAGAACGGAGGACTGAGCAGGCCACACGTTTGGAGCTCTTCGCGTTTGAGAGCCCGAATCAGCGTACGCTGGTCTTATCTGAGGATGGAGGCATGTCACAGGCGACAGGTTGTAAATCGACGTGGGCAATGCCCTTGAGGTTATGACGAACACGATCAGATTCCGTCGTGGTGGCGTCAACACGGCGACAAAGGGCGAGGACTTCCTTGATATAGGAGGTATATGTTTCCCCAGGAAGTGTCATAGGTCCATCAAGCTTTTTCTTGGCGACCTCAGAGCGGACGTTTCGGACGCCGAAAATATGCCGAAGCTGATGTTTGAATGCCGTCCAGTCAGGCAAGGAGCTCTCATGGTTAAGAAACCAAGTCCTGGCAACGTCAGTGAGGTAGAATGCGACGTTGTGAAGCTTGTAAAAATCATTATACTGGTTAGACTCAATCACTCGGTCATAATTGTCCAGCCAGTCGTCAACGTCGTCACCACGAAGGCCAGCTAGCATGGTGGGATCGCGCTGCCGCGTGCTGACGGTCCATGAAGGAACGGCCGGTGGGGCAGATACTGTGACGCTGGAGGATCCTGGTGGATCTTCTTGGGGCATGGTAGCGGAAAGGCGGAGCAAGCGGCGACCTGAACAAAGCTCCAGAGAAACTCGAGGTCGTAGAGGACCAAGAAATTGAGAGCAGCCTCCACCACTTGTGAAACAGCTGTTAAAACTGTACGGTTTATTTTCCATGCCGCGGGCTGAAGAGTATGACGCTGGCCATGATGATGAATATATGCAGATGAAGAAGATGAAGGGGTAATATAATGCTCACAATTTATATAGATGTATTTCAAAATACCGGCTGACTCGCAAAACGTTTCAACTGGCTACCATGAGCTTGTAGTCCCTTCCACCAACGTATGCATTTACGGCATTTATTTTGAACATTGGTGGTGCATTAAAGCAGTGTATTGGTCAGGGATGGGCGGTGACGTCACCACAGGAGAAAATCATTTTGCTCTCTCTCGGCACAGGGCGCATTAACTTGAAAAAGCGCCAAATTTAAATTATAAAGCGATTTATTACAGCTGGCGATGGAACGGCAATGGTAGAGGGAGAGCTATGCAGTATGTATGCAGGTGTCTGTTTTTGAGAGGCAGCCGGGAGGGAGAGAGTTATGCGTGTGCACGTCTTGAGCGTGCCTGTGTATGGTTGTATCTGCGTGCATGTGCCTCCGTATTTGCATTTACATACGTTCGAGTGCGTGTATGCGTGTTTGAGCATTCGCGGCGTGCGTGCATCAGAGCATTTGCGTGTGCGCACATGTGTACGCCCGTTTTAGTGCATGTGTGCGTGCGCGGTTGTGTGGCAATGTGTACGTGTGCGAAAGTGAGTGTTCGTGTTTCAGCATGCATGCGTGCGAACAAATGTGTGCGTGTTTGTGTGCACATGAAAATATGTGCATGCGTATTGTGTGTGTGTGCGTGCGCGCAAGGGTGAGAGCGTGCGTGTGTGTGCGAAGGAGAGAGATACAGAGTGTGAGTTTGCGTGCATGTGGGGGAGAGAGAGAGGTGTGTGTGTGTGCGAGAGAGAGCGAGCATTTTCCTACTTATACCTACTCTCGGAAACAAATTGGAGATAGAGATCATTGAAACCCACATTTAAATGCACGAGACAAGAACGAATGAGCCTGCATTCGTGGCCATGTCGCTTTGTAAAAGCGAAACTGCCGCAAAAAGAAAGAGCCTGCGACGTCAATAGCCCTTGAAACCCGTGGCCCCATGAGAAGCCATTGAGCGGGTCACCATAGAGAAAGAAATCGGTTCACCTTCGTTATCTTGCTTCCGTACGCGGCAACCCAATGTCTTGAGCACAATGACGCGCTGAATCTGCACCATCACTGAATCGTGTACCGTTTCTGAGACCAAGCAAGCTTTGGGCAGTGCGTGTTCGCTGCTACATTGACATTTGAACTTTCAACTGCTTGCCTTCCAAATAACAACGTGAATGAAAAGCGTGAGTGGTCTGGCTACAAAGAACATGCTCACGGAGCCGCATTTTGATGAGAATATCACAAAAAGCTAGGAGCGGTCAGGTTGGCGTTACTGACAGTCTTTTTCCGCGTCGTTGTGCTTTCAGAGAATGCTTCATTGCAAAATATTTGTTCTTAGTTCTTACATGAGCATACTTATTAAGCAGTTATTCGCTCAGCTTCACAATCTCGTAGACAGGCTTCAAAGTACTCATTTGCAGCCTCACGGCATGCCGACAGTGAAATGGCGTGACGACGACTTTATGAAGACAACAGGTTGACAAAGCTGCAATAATGATGTGGGCAAGAATATCACTGCACGACAACAAAACTTTTTTTCGAACGTCGTTGTCCACCTGCATTTATTACTCGATACAATTTAGCTTAAAGTTAGCTTCAAGTTCCTTAAAAAAGAAAAAAAAATGATTTGTTACCGACGGTGGATGGAAAGGTACTTAGCCGTCCTAAGTTCTATCTGCAAGCATTTCGCTAAGAAAGAAACAATTATTTTAAATGCGAAGCTTTTATTGCCGGCGGATCGGTCCGTTCTTCCGCGTCCCACACCCCCACAGCGCATGCGCGTCCCCTCCCCCCCTCTCTCCTCTCCTACGCTCCCCCTTTCTCTCCTCTAGGAATCCTGTACTGAGCGGCGCCCGCGTCCCACACCCCCACAGCACGACAACGTGAAAAAAAAAAACGTGGTACATACCATGAAGAAGTTCAATCACTCCACTGCACTGCAGAAGAAAGTCTCAAGAATACAAATAATAATGGTACCTTACAATACAGTCTCTAATCATCGGGTAGTGTACACATCGTGTACATGCATTAGCACATATAGTCAGGACAGAATAATAAACATAACTTAATCCACAAACACATGTACAGCTACATTGAAATAAAAGAAACATTATAAGCGTTAATAACAGTCAAGAATGCCGCTCTCTTTCAGAATTGTTATTAACGCTTTTAGAGCGCTCTTTTGCAGGGCCGTTGTTGAGAAAGGGTCCAAAAGTTTCCTTAAACTGAAAGGTCAGCGGTCTAATGCCAATAAAGTTGATTTAAGTCGGCGTCTTGGTGTGTCGTAATGTGGACAATCTAAAAACAGGTGAATACATCTTCATCTATAAATCCACAATCCCATTCAGGGGTTTCCGCACGGCCAATTCTATGTAAGAAATGTTTCGTGTACGCAGTGCTTAGTCTTAATCGATGAATAAGGGTTTCAATATTTCTGTCTAATGACAATGTAAATTTGAATTCAGTAAGCGGATCCATATGGTATAAATCAGTGCTCTCCGAATTCTGGTCAAACCACATATTTCTACACATTTTAAAAGATGTTGCCCTTATATTGCAGCGTAATTAATTTTTTGATATTGGGAGCAACATCGCATTATTTTTGAGGTGTGCTTGTCGTGCTGCTTCATCTGCTGCTGGGTTGCCAGGAATGTTATAATGTCTAAGTATCCACTGGAATCTTATTTCATGCTTATCTTGGCTTGCCTTTGTGAGTTCTCTAAGTGTTCTCTCCTCTAGGAATACTCTACGGAGCGGCGCCCGCGTGCCACCCCCCACAGCGCATGCGCGTCTCCTCCCTCTCTCTCTCCTCTGCTACACTCCCACCCTTTCTCTCGTCGAGGAATCCGGAGCGGCGCACTCGACAGGTGGTGCAACAGCTGCATACTCCGCTGTCGGCGCCACTGTAGTTCCGCGTATGAAAATGACGGAGCGCGCGCGCCTCATTCTCTCCTGTGCAGCGCCGTGATGAGTGCTCGGGCCCCTGCCGCGAAACCATCTCCCGATTAAGCTAACCATCTCCCCGCTGCTTCGCATCCACACATGGTTCCCTTTAACGGTAGCTAGAGTATGTTTTTTGTCCTACAAAGTGGCGGCCGTAGCAAACTGGGATGTTGAAACGATGGTCACCGGACAGTGAATGAAGGTCTGCAGGTAATTGTTGGCAATATTTGACTTTTGCAACCAATGTTTACCATT
>NC_051162.1:153544295-153570555 GCF_013339745.2 Dermacentor silvarum
CGGGCATCAGGGATTAATCCAGAAACCTTCGATGACTCATGTATAAAAGCCGACGCGTTTCGCCGCTGGATCAGATTTCGATCGATCGCCGACTGTGTTCGCCGCTATCGTTGTGCTTTGAGTGTACCTTGCTTTGTGGGAACAAGTTCGCCCAAAAACAACCAGTTCGTCGTACACAGCCTTTACGACTGTTTTCTTCAGCGTCCACTACTACGTGACAATATAATTCACTATTCATGTACCACTAACAAACCAATACCATCGTCTTGGCACTCTTTGGCCCCCCACATCTGGCCTTTGCGCCAATAAACCACAATAATCAATCAGTCATCATACACTCTTTTCAGACTATGCCAATTTTGGTAAATACCAAGTTAACGAAAGGACCATGAGAGCACCAGGGCCGTAGGCAGCTTTTTCATGACTTACATGACATGTCATGATCCTATCATTTATGTTTGTCATAGACACTTGTCATACTATGTCAACTTTGGTACATACTGGATACCAACTAACAAATGACCATGAAAGCACCAAACACGTAGGTAGCTAGATAGATAGATACTGTCAAAGTGGTAAGCGTCCGCTAAGGAATGCTTCGCATTAAAAAAACACAGTGGTTGCTGAAGGATAATCCGGGCACTAGAGTCTTGCTCAAGTTGGTCGCCAACACCGGCAAGTCGTTGGGGTGAGTTGATACATAGGAATGTATTCAGAGCCATAGAATGGAACGGAATATTTGCGAACAGCGAAAATCACACAGCCAATGTTATAAGGAGACAGGTTTTCACTAAGTCACTTGTTGAAACATTGTCGCCAGGCTTTTTCCTTATTTATGAAGCCTGCATTGTTCTAAACCAATCTATCTTTCTAATGGCCCCTGTGTTTTGTTAAGAATAAGACTACAGAATGCTGACACTGTGACGTGAACACATTTTTGCCTCCGTTCTAGGCATACCGTTCTAGGCTACCGCGAAGAAGCAACACTTACGCGTAGCTGGAGAGGCTTGTTAAGGGGCGCCATTATTGCCTCTACGGTGATCCAGCATATCCATTGAGGCCCCTCTTGCGGAAGCCGTATAGTGGTTCCTGCCTCACTGATGTGCAGCAAGCTTTCAACAAATCTATGAGTTTGGTGAGAGAGGCCGTCACTGGGGCTTTGGCAAGATTTTCGGGCTGTGCATTTGTTGACTTTAGAAAAAACCACACGTCTTTGTTCAATATGTACCTCGCCTGGTACAAAGTGGACCGGCATACTTTCAAATTGCCACACCTGTGTAGATGGTTCACAGGTTTCTGAATACTTTGGTGTAGCGCCTCCGTTTTTGACATCACAGGACTATTCTGACATCCCAAACAAAAATAAGCGTCTGTGCGTCACACAACATGTGTGAACTCAAAAACGTTGCACTTGATTCGTCATACAAATATGCACAGTACAACCAATCTCTCTATATGCCTTTCAGAAGTTACGAAAATCCGTTTGATCCAGTAATCAGCAGTATGTAGATTTAGTAGATACAAGCAGTCATGCAGGAATTACGTAATCAATGATTAGAGAGCAAACAGCGGTAGCTGGACGTACTAGTTGACATTAAGAAGAAATTGATGATGATTATTATTATGGGGATTATTGGCGCAAGGGCCAGATGTGACAAAGAGCGCTGAAGAAGAATTGAGCCCTGGACAAGCCATGTATAAGGCAAAGAACAGCTAATGAAGTGATTCATTAGAGTTGCAGAATGGTAGCCAAAGAAGGAAGTGCATTCGAAGACGCACAGAAAGGTTGCTGTTATAAATCACGGCAATGTGCACGCATAACTTCGAATCGGCTAGTGCAAGAGTGGTGTAACTGAAAATCATAGGAAGAGGTCATCGTACAGCAGTGGAGATAAAAACATTTGTCGCAGTTTCACCCGAAAGGCGAAGCACCCAATTGCGATAGCAAATTAGTAGAGGTCTATACGGAGTAAGGCTAGTAGTTTATCAGCTGTATAAATTTGGACATGCGGCAGCACCACCAGCAACCGTGCAGAATGTTGTCGCGTTCGCACAGAAGGAGCGCGGCGTTTTTATATAAATACGTATTTGGTGCCGCAGCTAAAAGTCGCCTGCCCTCTCTCCCTCCCGAAAGCGCGCGTCCTCGCGCCCTTTCACTCGCACATCCAGCGTCCGGAGCGCGGCGACGATTTCATCGCCGTTGACGTCATACGAAACCTCACGGCGACGGCGACCGCCGACCGGCAGAATCTGCTTTGGCGTGTCCATTAATTGCTATCGCAATAAAAGAGGCTGATGCAATTCTTAGCAAGTATTAAACAGTATTACGTTAAGGTACTGTGCAGGTAGCTACTGAGACAGAGGGAGAGGCCTTCGTCTTGCAGTGGCCATAAATATAGGCTGATGATGATGATGTTTGGTAAATTGGCATAAAAACACTATTCGAGTGACACACCATAGAAGGGACACTCCTACAATGTATTTCACAAATCTATAATATCAGTATTCTTCGCAACCTTTTAGGATGTTGGATCACTTTGCATCCTTTCCAAGCGTGCCCAAACGTTTCCACCAGCCGCTGCCTTTCTTCTCTTCTATGCTCCTCGTCACACCTATTTTGACGCAACAGCAATGAATAATGAAATGCCACCATATGCTAGTGGATAGCGATAGTTATTTTGCGAACGATTAAGTGCACAGTCAACATTGACTTCCTATACATGTTCTTGGCACAATGTACACGAGCACGTCGTGACGCTTCTCGATGTCATTCTTCGCTTCCTTTATGCCCTTCTCCTTTGCGGCAAGAAGGAGTACTAATCGTACCCCTAAACACCTACTTGCCCCAAAACAATTCTTAAACAGCAACAAACAGCAACTGTGGGTACATTTCGAAAAAATTATTCTGGTACTGAACAGACTACTTTGTGTCAAGCATGCTAGGCCTTAGATGTAGGAAAATTAAATAAAACCTGGACACTATGATCTGCCGCTGATGAGATGCTGGTAAGCGTACATTCAAACTAGAATAACATTTAGAATGCAATTAACCAGCACGAACTCTTAGATGAAGATTTCGCACATACCTGTGTTTTTCCTCTTCAAACATGAGACACCCCTCGTTCGTATTCGAGTCTCCGTTTCGATAGGGCAAATTCTTTCTGTCGTAGTACAAATTTGTGTTCTTCTCGTTTCGCCAGAAGCTCTAATACTAAAGAATGTAGTGCTTCAATCCTGCGAGGGCGAAAAAACTAACAATCGTAAACTGTGTGCTTTTATATACCGGGTGTTTCAGCGAATGCGTCCGACCATTTTTAATAGTTGCCTGCGGCATTAGCACAATTCTAATCATGAGCTGGTCTACTGTAAGAGGCAGACATTACTTGCACAAAATTGAAATGCATATTAGACTAAATAAAAGTATTCACTAATTAAGTGTTTTGACTAATTCCCGTATGGCCCATATTGCAATTCCAAATTGTAGCCGTGGATGTTCGCGAGGCAGATCCACTTGGAAACGAATTCTCAGGATGACACCACTTCGAGATATTTCTTCCCGAACTTTTTTAGGATAAATGCCATGATTACTTTTGTGCTTGAATGCATATAAAAACGACGTTTGGTTAAGAAAGTGACTTGAACGCCTATCCATTTCTCCCTTGAAAGTTCGGGAATAAATATCTAAAAACTGGTCTCCTCCTGAGAATTCGATCGCCTAGCGCACTCCACGGCTGAATTTGTAAAATACAATATTGGCACAAGGTAATTTAAAATTAATAGTGAATTTTTGTTTTAATTAGTCGATTATGCATTTCTTTTTTTGTGCACGTAATATCCGCCTCTTCGAGTAGACCAGCTATGAACGAGAATGGTACTATCTTCCATAATGCAACCTTCAAAATTTTTGAAAGTTCGCTGAAACAACCTGTATATAAAGGGTGATCATTTCTATGTTTTATAGAATTTTAAAAAATGCCTCTTGAAGATAACAATTCTCGTCCTAGAGCAGGAATATTCAGAGAGGCGGACATTATTCCAAGAGAATCAAAACACCTTTTGTAGTAATTAACAATTTACTAATTATTTAGTAATGGCACATGTTTGCAGTATACGAATTGTAGCCGGTGAGTTACCAAGGTGTATTCAGTTGAAAGAATTTCCAGAATGACACCAGTTTGGAGATATGCGCACTCAATTGAGCCATAAAATGCACTGTTCTGCCTATTTTTTTAACAAAACGCTTCTTTTATGCATTATTGCGCAGAAGTAACTTGAACGCCCCATGTATATTGTCCAACACTTTGGGAAATATCTAGAAACCTGGTGTCTCCCTGGAATTCATTTTATGTGCAGGCATCTTGCAAAGTCACCAGCTGCAATTTGTAAATTATTTAAGAACTTATTTAAGAAGAAAATATTTAAGAAGTTAATTAGTGAATTTTCGTTAATATTCAACATGTGTTTGAACTTATCGTGCTAGTAACGTCCGCCCCTTCGAATAATACAGCGCAAGGACAAGAATGATGCTATCTGCCATGAGCGATTTTAAAAATTGCATAAAGCTTATAAATGATCACCCCGTATATCGTCATAGCGTTCCTCAATGATGTACTGAACGTGATACATTACATATTTGCAGTAGGAAGGCAGATGTATGCGATCCTCCTGCTCAAATGCTGGCATATTCATGCATGCATATCATAGTGCGTTCGTTTAACAACATGCTTTTGAAGAGTACGAACTCTTTCCCCCAGAAAAAAAAGAATGTACGAATTGTGCACAACCACCTCACACCATGGAAATATTGTCGTTTCAATGCAATAAGGCAGTGGTGTAAGCCAGAGTAATGAGTAAGCCTGCACAGGTGGTATGCCAATAGGGTTCTTGCATACAAGCGTTCTGCAGTAGCTGTGACTGATGGTTGCATTGCTCTTTTGTGATGAAAGCAACTAATATTATTTGTTCCCTGTGGCATCACGATTATTTGTAGCATTACAGCTCTTTGTAACATTGCACTGAAGCATTCTTTAATGAAAACAACCAAACAATTCCAGAATTTATGTGGTTTCGAACAACGAGCCCCACGGCTGTGAAACGTGTGCTCTACACTCCTGTGCGACTGCACTGCATTGAAGCTGACCAGAAGTTGCGTTGCTATGAGTTCTGTAATGATTTTAGCTAGTGACAATAAGCTGCCATTAACTGTTTCATTTGATTCTTCCCTCCAGTCATGCTTGGACTAAGTTGCACTGCATATTTAGGTGCTATACATTACTATTTTTTATTACCCTCTTGGAGCTGCTGGATCATAAGGACGCTTCCGTTGACCCTGCCGCGTTTCCTGCAGGTGTAGTCCTAATGCCTCAGCATCATCAGGACTCCTCTGTTGTGCAGTCATCTGCTGGCCCGTTGTCTTCATGCAACGAAGTGTGACAAATCACTCTTTCGGGGGTAGGCAAATCCTCCTCTTCATCGTACAGGCCCAAAAGAAGTTGTGATTGAGGGCTAATGGCTTTCTGCAGCAGAATAGTTGAGCATGCAGTGAATTTAAAAATATAAGATACAGCAAAACTGAAATGTTGCGTATTAGAAGCCAAAACTGCGAGTAAGTGATAAATTGGGTACGTTTGGCTACAAAATTCGTGATACATGGCTTGTACATTATATTTCTTGTGCTGTGTGCAGTTGTTTTAGTCCTCTATAATGGCACATAACACATTATGATGCAGTTGAGCTGAGCTTAATGAGGATTGATGTTTAGCTTGTTTTTTAATTAAGACTCAAGAATGTTTTATCGCGGTCACAGACAAGGGCAAGCAAGTGGACACACAAACACTAGTGTTCGTCGACTTGCTTGACCCTGTCTAGTCATTGTATTGAAAGATCTTAAACTTAAATGCTAGCATCTTTGGGCTCTGGGAAAGCGCAGACACCAACAGAGCGATGAAAATGCAGACGGAACTAAAGCACCCAATGTGCACATCAAGCAAGCAGGCTTGATTCTGCAGATATGAATAAAAGACTTACAAAACAAATGACAGAACTCGCAACTGGCTGCCCTCCTTCAAAAAAATAAAACGCACGGATGTTTACACCGCCATCTTTGAGATAAGCAGTGAATTCCGCTACTTCACAACAAGTACACTAACGCAGTGAGCAAAGTAGCTGCAACCAAACCAATCATTACTTTGTCTATGTACTCATTTGCGCACTCCCTTGAGCGTATGTGAATATAACCTGCAGCATCCACTCAAGGCCCACACCATTGTACTTGTCAGATAACACAAGTACACACTCAAGTATGCTCTAGAGCATAAATTTCGCCGTCTTGGGCTGTACGCACGTATACAAACAGGCACCAAACCCGAAGAAGCAATTATGCATGTCCAATAATTCTTATCACCTGGAAAAGTGCACACCGAGCAAGGTGCATTATAGAACACATTTAAATAAAGCAGCACCGCAGACAGACATAATGTCAGTGAAAAATGAAGACTGGTGCGCACCGCTCACCGCTCGACTGTCCATTTCCGGACTGACTTTCTGCGAAGGCACAAGCAAACATTCGGCATCGGAGTCTCCGTTGCTGCGCGACACGAAGTTCGCGGCGGCTGACCGGGGAGCATGCCTAGCCTGGTTCCCCACCGTCCTATTTCCTTTTCTCGGCTTGGTCCGAGGCCCGTAGCCGTGTTCACGGGCCAGGGCGGATACTTCTTGCAGCAGCTGCTGAAGCTGTCCGTACTGGTGCACTTGTACTACTGCTGCACTTTGCTACTTCCAGACCTTTCAGTAGTGCAAAGCGCGTGTTGGCCACTCAGTTGGTGTCACGAAAACATGCATGCCGCGTAGCCCGGAGCGTCGCCGCCGCCGCCGCGCTCGCAAGCCGTAGCGCGACGTCGCTCTGAGCCATCAAGGCAAGTTATGCCTCGTGCCACGCAAAACAGTGACCGATTAGACACAAATTCACTTACCTGCGGAGGTTGGCCGTGTCTTCCTGTCGGAAATATCCTAGAAGCAGCTGCATGCGCTCTCTAATGGCTCGCAGCGTGAGCTAGGTTTATAGCTGTCATGCCATTTTTTTATTCAATTTTTCTTCAACACTTCAACCGGATTTCTGCCGTCGCCGTTGCCGTGAGGTTCCGTATAGATAAAATCTTCGCGCGCGACGTGCGGAAGCGTGCAGGGACGCGCGCGCTATCACGGAGAGCGAATGCACTCAATCTCCCACGCGCAAGCAAGGAAGCGGAAAGCCAGCGCCGGACGGAGCGGGGGAGGGGGGGGGGTGGTGCGCACTTCTACTCTGCCAACAACCGCGCTCGTCGCTCGGCGCACCGTCTCATATCTCCAGACGGCTCTGACCTTTATGCACTGTGCATTCGCCGCTCAGTTTCTGTTGAAGCGATAGACCGCACGTACCTTCGCCCGCTGCAGCGTCTGGGCTTGCTGGCAGCGTTTTGACAGCCGTTGTCTGCAGTAATTTAGTGTGATCTATTCATGTTTGTTTGTGCGCGCTCACACCACGCTTGTCCATTCAGTTAGTAATAGTCGGGCCACCACTTTCCAACGCACGCTACACATGTAATGCTGCCTGGATCGGCATCGGCAGGTGCAGCGCTACAGTTGTCCCTTCGCACGCGCTGCCACGGGAAGCGCTTCTCATCAACACCACCGTTTTCAAACGCGCCCTTCTCGTGGTCATCGAGTCTCTCTTCATGTCGGTCTACTTACGCCGCAGCACACCTGCTTACTTAATCAGCTCATGTTTACTACAATTCATATTGCTACCCAAGCCGCCTCCTCACCTTCGTATGACATTGCTGTGTTGCTATCGCATTCATTGCTTCGCCCTTAGGCGAAACTGTGATATTTTTCTATTGCGATAGCAATTATATGGAACTTCAACGGGATTTCTGCCGTCGGCGTCGCCGTCGCCCGGCCGTGATGGTTCCGTATAGATAAAAATCTTCGCCGCGCGCCGTATGCCCCAGCGGAAGCGTGCGGGGACGCGCGCTGTCACGGAGAGCGAACGCACTCAATCTCCCACGCGCAAGCAAGGAAGCGGAAAGCCAGCGCCGGAGGGAGCAGGGGGGGGGGGGGGCACTTCTCTGCCAACAACCGCGCTCGTCGCTCGCAACCACCGTCTCTTATCTCCACATGGCTCTGACCTTTCTATGCGCTGTGCATTCGCCGCTCAGTCTTTGTGAAGCGATAGACCGCACGTACCTTCGCCGGCTGCAGCGTATGGGCTTGCTGCCAGCGTTTTGACAGTCGTTGTCCGCAGTCATTCAGTGTGATCTATTATGTTTGTGCGCGCTCACACCACGCTTCTTCATTCAGTTAGTAATAGTCGGGCCACATTTTACAACGCACGCTACACATGTATGCTGCCCGGATCGGCAGTTGCAGCGCTACACGTGTGTCCCTTCGCACGCGCTGGCCCACGGGAACCGCTTCTCATCACACCACCGTTTCACACGCGCCTTCTTGTGGTCATCGAGTCTCTCTTCATGTCGGTCTACTTACGCCGCAGCACACCTGCTTACTTAATCAGCTCATGTTTACTACAATTTATATTGCTACCAAAGCCGCTCACCTTACATCGTATGACATTGCTGTGTTGCTATCGCATTCATTGCTTCGCCCTTAGGGCGAAACTGTGACATTTTTTAGGAAAACGCCCCTACACGCGTGTGGGTCGCCGAGGGATTACGCGACCACTTCACGTAGAAGGCACAAATCTTCGTTCTTGCGAAGTGCTTGCGCTTTGGGCGCAGAGCGCTGTGTCGCCAGAGCAGATACTCGCACTCTGGCAGTGGAGGCAGCCATTTTGTCTGTCTCGCTCGCCGCGCTGGCGCGCTCCGCTCGGCTATCTTTCTAGCGGAACACAGGCGCCCCTCCGCTCACGCCCTCGCGGCTAGAGCTCTGCACGGGCCCGGGCCGGCCCGAAAGCCCGGCCCGGCCCGGCCCGCGGGCCGGGCCGGGCCGTCCGAAGCGTTTTTTTTGGCGGGCTCGGCCGGGCCCGGGCTTAAAGCCACGGGCCCGGGCCGGGCTTGGCTTGAGGCCGCGGGCCCGGGCCGGACTCGGGCTTGAAGCCACGGGCCTGGGCCAGACTCGGGCCGCTCATTAAAGGACTTAAGTAGGCCTTCGAGCACACGCAACCGTTATGCATTGCATGCTTCAATGCATTCTGTGCCAAGCTGAAGTCACACGTGAAAAATGACTGTCATCATCATCATCAGCCTATATTTATGTCCACTGCAGGACGAAGGCCTCTCCCTGCGATCTCCCATTAACCCTGTCTTGCAATAGGTGATTCCAATTTGCGCCTGCGAATTTTCTAACTTCATCACCCCACCTAGTTTTCTTCCGTCCTAGACGCGCTTCCCTTCTCTTCGTATCCGTTCTGTAGCTCTAATGGTCCATCGGTATCCATCCTACGTATTACATGGCCTGCCCAGCTTCATTTTTCCGCTTAATGTCAACTAGAATATCGGTTATCCCCTGTTCTCTGATCCACACCGCTCTCTTGACTGTACATCTTTCGGATGACTGTATATCTTATCGAAGAAAATAGTAAAACAGATGATGTTCTCATTTTAACAGCCGACCTTTTTCAGCCGGGCGCAATGTGTCTGCTGAATCCAAAAAAAGGTGTGCCGATCCTGGTAGCAGTGTAGAAAGGGTCCAAGCGCAATGGCACCTACACCTTTGAACTAGCGAAGCTGAGCCTGGATAAGTCTAGCTAAGAATGGTGGGGACTACTTAAACTTAGTCAGTCATCGATAGGCAATTGATAGCCAATCAATAGCTTGTCGATAATTGATCAATAACCATAAATTCCGGAAACTTCTGTAGGTGACTTGGTAGTGCTTAGCCTAGTCCAAATACGTGGTCAATATCTTGCGATAGAAAATCGAAAGCCAATAAATAGCTAATCGATAATCAATCATTATAAAAATTACGGGAATGCTGGGATGACTTGGTAGTAACTAGCCTAGCCCCAAAGCAGGACTATTTAGGTGCCCATCAGGTCCGCTGTCTCTTTAGCATTGCGCCGGCAGTGCTACGCTATTTTTATTTTCCACAAAAACAAACATTGTTTCCGCGTAAGGAAAAATAAATTATCCAAAGAACCACTCCTCAAACCATTTCCATGTTACCGCTTTTGCGATTGCACTATTACCAGTGTCGGTACTATTGCAATATTTTAGAACTAAGGCCAGTTACTTTTGTGCTTCAATGCATAAAACAGCGTTTTCCTCAAAAGTTAACTGGAACGCCCATTCATTTCGTCGGACGCTTTGAAAATTAATATCTCGAAACTGGTTCAGTCCTGAGAATTCATTCCAAGTGGATACGCCTTGCGAACGCAGCGGCTATAATTCGTAGATTGAAAGATGTGCCGTAAAATGAATAATTAAAAAGTTAATTGGCGTAATTATGTTAAATATTCAATTACGCTTTTTGACCATTCATTAGGCCAGCCGCGTCAGAATTAGCTTGGAACTACATAAAACAATTATCCTCCTTAGAGCGTCGTCACATTAATGCGAACACAAGAAATCCTGAGATATGGTCAATTCCATACTTCAGGACACTCTATAAGCATCAGTCGTTAATACATAACCTACCATTCACTTTGAACAGATACAAAAACCCGCCGTGGTTGCTCAGTGGCTATGGTGTTGGGCTGCTGAGCACGAGGTCGCGGGATCGAATCCCGGCCACGGCGGCCGCATTTCGATGGGGGCGAAATGCGAAAACACCCGTGTACTTAGATTTAGGCGCACGTTAAAGAACCCCAGGTGGTCCAAATTTCCGGAGTCCCCCACTACGGCGTGCCTCATAATCATATCGTGGTTTTGGCACGTAAAACCCCATAATTTAATTTTTAACAGATACAAAATGTTGATAATTTCAGTAAGAAAGAGCTCAGCCATACGTTGGTAGCTTGTAATATATCTGATGTGATTATTATTCTGCCTTCGTGTATGGCTCTGAGTATATAATGTACATCCTGTTTCGTTTTATTAGCAAATGTTAATCTTGTAAAATTCAGTCTCATGCTATGTTGTATAGCTGGTGTTGCCTTGTTTTGTATAGCTGGTATTGCTATTGTATACTTTATATAGGCTGATGATGATGATGATGATGATGATGATGATCGATATTGTAGTGTGGTTTAAAATGCATTCTGTTAAAACTTTTCCTGATTCTCTTAACTCACCGTGACGGAAATATTCTGTGTTTCCTTTCATAGCTATTTCGTCCGTGAGGAATTCCAGCGACAGCTGGAAATATATGTGAATTATTGTACATGTGCGCACACTGTTTGCTGACGTACTATTGCCTTGCGTGGTGGTTCGGGTCACGTCAAGCTACGTATGTAGCTTTTAGTCCAAAATGACCGTCAAGCATGTAAATTGGAGAATAAATTGATTGATTTGATTGATTTCGTCGGACACTTTGAAATTATTATCTCGAAACTGGTTCAGTCCTGAGAATTCGTTCCAAGTGGATACGCCTGCGAACTCAGCGGCTATAATTCGTAGATTGAAAGATGTGCTGTAAAATAATTAATGAAAAGTTAATTAGCGTGATTATGTTAATTCTTCAATTAGGCGTTCTGTTTTCTCTTGGAAGTAATGACCGCCTCATCGAGTAGTTTAGATCAATGATTATTATATAATTGTGCAATCTGCAACAGGCAATTTTTTAAAATTTGGTTCAGCTAAAATGAAACACACTGTATATTTGCATACGAAATGACATCATAGAACCATATCGTACAAATCAAGGTAAGTGCATGGGCACCTACCGAAAAATAGCAGCACATGCAATGGGCCGGATTACTGATGTTCCCGTGGGAGAAACAAAGATTTCGGCCTTTTATTGCTTATATACTGCAGCTGATTAAACTTCGAGAAGGTGAGGCTGAAAGATACGTACGGTACAATCTGTAAGTAAAAAAAGATTTTTTTTTTCTTACAGGCCGGGCCTGGTCACGCACACGTGGGCCCTAGCTAAGCTTAGTAATGAACGCCCGGGCCCGGGCCGGGCCTGGGCTCAATAGCACGGGCCGGGTCGGGCCCGGGCTTGGAACCACGGGCCCGGGCCGGGCCCGGGCTGGTCTCGGTCATGTACGCCCGGGCCCGGGCCGGGCTCGGGCTCTGTATTACGGGCCCGGGCTGGGCTCGGGCCTTGTAAAGCGGGCCTGGGCCGGGCTTGGGCCGAAAAATCCGGCCCGTGCAGTGCTCTAGTGGCGGGCCGGGCCGGGCGGGTAACGTAGATTATTTCCGGGCCCGGGCCGGGCCCGGGTCTGGCCATAAAAGTTTTGATCGGGCTCGGGCGGGCCGCCCAATGTAAAAACGGGCCCGGGCCGGGCCCGGGCCGCAAAAATTGGCCCGTGCAGTGCTCTAAATCAGAGTTCTTCATGCAAGCCACAGGAAAAACTTCAGAAAAATCTAAGTGCTAATGTTTCATTTCCCATCACAATCGTGAAACAAGGGGCAACTATATCTGCTGCTTCATTCACTAAGTTGGGAACAATGCACTACAGAGGCATTCACATGCATCAAATAAGAACAAGTGCATAGACATTAGAGCAGATTTCTTCTGACCTGAAACCTAGACTATTATTTCAATTATCTAGCATACAACAAGCATTACCTCTTGAATGCCGATTCTGTTGCTCCAGAAGAAAAACTATACCCTGACAACAGCACCGGCACAGTAGTCAGTGTTCTAATAGTTTAGGAGCCAATCATAGCAAGTAAGTCTTACCAGGTTCTTTGACTTTCCTGATTCCCTCATTTGGTGCTGACCGCGAGACCATCCCAAGTAAATGGCCAAAGCTTCCCGATAGTGGACTCGATGCAAGCGATGACGGAGCTGTGCGACTGGTCTCCACGATAGAAAAACCTGCACTACGTTGCATCAAGTATTAATGGCAGCATAGAGATTGCCAGGCCATACCACCATACTAAAAACAAATCCTATGCTCAAACAGTTAGTAAAACCAATTACAATGAGTATAATGTTTCAAAGTGACCTTCCAGCATTGTTGTCGTAAATTTTTTTAAATTTTCATTCAAGACAACTACCTGTTGTATAACTTCATTCGTGTTGATGACTATGTTTGTCATTGCATTTGTGAACAGTCATTTAGGCAAATTTAAAAGAACCTTATTCAACTAATATGCATTCAGAGAGGAATGACGTAACTCATGTTCTTAAAGTTGGTTATACAGAGTGCTACTAGGAGTACCAAGCCTAACGTAACGCCATACAATGACAGGTACTCTGCACACATTCCATCATGCCTTGCTATGCTAAAGATAGGCAAGCAGTGAAAAAATAATCAGAAAGGTAAACTGCACAGGAAAGGAGAAGGTAAGGAAGTCACAAGCATTTTACCTGCCCACATTCACTGATACAGGAAGATAACGTGCAGGTCTTGCAAGAGAAACCTGTCGTCGCAAATGGAGAGCTCAGATCTGTTGATAACAACATGCAAGTGCATGGGCAACGGTGCCGTCTGTGCCATCTGCTGATAACTAACAGCTGCAGTAACAGCTGATAACTAACAGTAGCGAGGACGTGAGCCAGGGCTGTAAAAGTCAGGCTGCCCTTATAGGCTGCGTCTACACTGTGAAGGACATGAGTCGTGGTTTCTTTTATGCACTGGCTCAATCTTGACGATCTGCCACTAATTTATGATGCAGCACTAATGAGCTGTTTGCTCAGGTAGCTGCATCGCATGAGCCTGGAACAAAAGTCCAATGATACTGTGTGGAAAGTATGATTCACATTACTTCCTAAGATGGGCACAGCCCAAAAATAGTTGTTAGGAAAGAAGCAGCTGACTGACCATAGCAACAAAACAATGTTTCGATCTGCACAGATCCCTCGTATGAAGATCGTGAACAAAGGATCCATACGAATTTCGAAACATCACTTAATTTGTTTCAACTATAGTCAGTGACCTGCTTTTCCTAATTATTTTACCTGACCATACGGTATTCCATCAAACTCAACAATGTAGCCCCGAAATAGGCATCAGTTTGTAGTGTAAGCTCAAACTCTTACCAGCAGTACTGGTGGTAAACTGGTACCTGTACTAGTGCTAGAGCTGAAGGTGTACAGATCGCAGATCCCGGATCTTGGCCTCAGAGCCACTAACGAAATGCGGCTGCAGCTACCAGGAATAGCACACAAAGCCCTGCTCAGTAGCGAGATGTGAGTGGTGATGAGACACATCATGGCATGTACAACAAGAACTGATTTAACAGAAGTCCACTGTTAGTGTGACTTAAGTGGCACATGCCTGACCTGCAAAAGTTGGAGCACAGTCTTGCGGAGGCAAGGAGTAGAAGGCGGAGCGTCCCTGGGCCACATGGGCATTGGCAGCGCGGTGAAGCAGCAGTAACAGGTCGAGGCATGCACTGAACCGCTGCGCCAATTCCCCAGCTGCTGGTACCAGAGCGCCTAGGAGCTTGAGGACCAGTGGCAGGGTGCCAGGGGGTCCCAGGCTCCCCTGACTCTCATCCACAAGCAGGCGCTGCAGAGGAAGACCACATGACAACGTCAATGGGAATTATATGAGAATCGATAACCATCTTAGAACCATTTTATTCACTAGTATAAGCCCAATTTATTCCCACTACAGGACAAAGGCTTCTCCCATCGATCTTCTATCTCTATCTTACATCAGCCAATTTCATTTTTATTATGCCTGCAGATTCCCTAATCTTATCATCCCGCTATGATCCTCTATCGTCCTCAACAAATGCAGTTGAGAACAGCAGAGGATAAAGGGCCCAGTCACTTCCCTTGGCATAATTTTTTTACACCAGTCGGCCCCCAGTTAACTGCTCTATGCATTACATGACTTGCCTAACTCCTCCTTTATTTAATAACAAACCAGAATACCAGCTAGACCTGTTTGCTCTCTAATCCACACTGCTGTCTTCCTCTCTCTTTTAACATTACCTGCCGTAATTTTCTAATCCAAGCCAATCCGCATGCAATCAAAGCAACATCTCTGAAACAGGCCAATGAAGAAACCCCAGGGATCATTTCTGCAGCCTCACTTCCTCACCCTGAGTGCGACCAGCAGGGAACCCAGCAGGGGCGCCGCCTGTGCCAGGTTGTGCTCCCGGTGCGGGTGACGCTCGCGCAGCAGTGCCCACATGGCACCCAGGAGGCGTCGCCGCCCAGGTCCCGGCCGCCAGTGCTCGAGGAGCGTGCCAGCCAGCTGGGGCCACACAAGCAGTGGCTCCTGGCCCGTCGGGTGTCGTACTGCCTCCACGCTGCCTTCCCCATCCCACTGCAGCAGGGGACGGCTGCTGCACGCGTTCACCGCTGCCTGCATCATGCACGCAAAATACATTAATCGACAATCACCATGTTTGCGCCACCACAAACAACACATTCATTGACAATTGCCAAGTTAGTGCCCCTTTCATTCTGCTACAGGCTTGGTTCCAACACCCGGAAGTACAGTATTGTAATGTAGTATTGTTGAATTGACCTAACTGGCCTATGGCACTATTCCAAATCTGAGGGAGTTAAAATGATCAGAAACCAACAAAGATCCAAAAGCTCAAGCTGGGACTTGGGTCATAGTAACAGCTAATCAGATGGCACAGTGTCAATACTGCACTGTATGCCTTTATCACAGGACTTAGCATAATTAAACAGCACTGCAAGAGGTCCACAGGCATTTGTGTCTATTTGCACCCCATGGCAATTAAATCTTGTAACATGCACTTCATCCTTGTCATGTCAAGCCTATTTCTGTTTGTGCTACGTAACTTAAAATATAGATTAATTACCAACATGCCTATTCGTATATTCTGCAGCCGATTATTCTGTATACATTCTGCAGTCTTGCAGCCGACTTAATTAAGCTGAGAGTGATGATAAAAACGCTGGTTGTTGTCGCACTTAACACGCAGGTGACTTAAAGGTTAAGCTCACCAGGAGGCAGCGTGGTGAATCGGCCGCCCATCGTTGATTC
Organism: Dermacentor silvarum; assembly: GCF_013339745.2. Lineage (NCBI taxonomy): Eukaryota > Metazoa > Arthropoda > Arachnida > Ixodida > Ixodidae > Dermacentor > Dermacentor silvarum. Next base: position 153,560,317 of record NC_051162.1, read on the forward strand.
TCGACCAGCTGCCCCAGAAGATTGAGCGCCTCACTTGCACCCACCAGGATTCTGGGTGTGCCCCAGGTCGCACTAGGCTGCCCCAGCATGCCCAGGGCCAACTCCAGAGCAGCTGCCTGGGGGCCGTCTTCTGTTGTGCACTCCACTACCTATGAAGAGATGCAAGAAGTTAATGTTAACCCTTCAGATACTGAACGTTTCCGACATTCCCACTTACTATGTTTCCACAACTTTTTCTCACACCAACTTGGATCACTAGCATGGAGGCATGTGCTGCTCTTGAATGAAACTCTTTGAACCGCTTCGCATTAGTGTGATCGGTGCCATCTCCTGTGCCTTCGCGAGAGCCAAGTGGTACAAGAAACGTGGCCCGTTTCTTCGATCTCCATGGCGATCTCCACCAACGGAGATTGCCAACACGGCGACACTCTTGTCGACTGTATACGGAGACGATGTCACTCTTTCGCAAAACTATGCAATTCTGATCGCTTCCAAGCAATAAGGCAGGGCATTAGAAATTTTCCTAAGCCGCTCATTTTTTTCTTTTTTTTAAGGTAAACGACTTTTTCGGCCCGTTCGATTTTTCGGACTGTTCGATTTTCCGGACTATTTTTCTGTCCCCGTGAGGTCCGGAAAATTGGTCGGCTACTGTATTTGCATGCCCCACTTGCCATGTTTACGGAGCAATGTCCTTCGTCAAGCTGATTGCGGCTTTTTGACTGCATTCCTCTACATTTGGTGTCGAAAACAGAGCTTTCATTTTGTTTGATTTGATTATTTGATGCAATGAAAACAATAACAAAGAAACTGCCATGGTGGACAGCTCTTGCATACCCTAGCCAGAAGGAACAGGAAAAGACCGGGGCCTCCAAGGCTGGCTGCTGCATGATGGAGCTGCCTTTGCCATTGCAGTTGGACAGGCGAGAGCCGTTGCGCTGCCTTGGACTGCGGAAGTCCGCTTCGCTTGCGCTTCCTGATGAACAATACACATAAAAATGAATAATCAACTTAGCAGCTACATACAAGCAATAAAATTTATTTTGTCGCGAGTGAAATTTTCCTCTGACATCGACTGCTTTCACAGAGAACAATAGATGGTCCTGTCTTTCACAAATAAACAGCAATGGCGTGAGCATTGACAAGATCCTGGGATCAGCCACATCAAACATTTTCCAAATGATGTGAGAATGATGTCAGCTGTTGAATTAAAGGAATCCTGACAAGAAATATTCAGTGAATAGTGTCCTCAAGATCCAACGTCCACATGTGCTGCATATTCGCATATATTTTACTTATGTACACCCTTTCATCTCTTAAAACTGTATAGTGGCTAACACTGAAAGCAACACTGAAAGTGAAGGCAAAACTTTCACATGCTTGAAAACTACACTTTTGAGGAATCGCACTAGCTTCAGATGCACTGCCATGACCGACATTTGTTCTGCTCCCATGCTCTGGTTGCCATGAGAGTCCTAGTCACGGAAACACACCTGAACACTCTTCCATGGCAAAAGGAAGTGGCTTGCACAAGTATGCGGCCCATCTCCTAAGCACATGCTCTTAATTAAAGACTGACCAAACATAGCATCCCTTAGCATCAGTAATTCAACAAGAACCAGCACATTCTGCATGACATAGCCATAACATGAACTTCCAAGAAAGCACTTGTCGACCACTTACATACATCCTGCTGATCTAGTTTAATTAATTGTAGGCAGCTCACACAACAAAAGTCACACAAGTAGGTGCTCACTTACTTGGATGCAGCCAGGAATGATGAAAAGGCCTGCGAGCTGTGTGGATAACTGACAAAGGAGTCACTCCTTTGAGGTGAGAACCACACCATGAGCTCATCCTAATAAAGAAAGGAAGGAAAGAAGGTGTTTCCCGTCAATAATTTCAAGGCAAATGCAAGCCAGACAAAAAAAAAAAAAATTGCGATAGAGTTATAAGCAAGCTACCTGGAGAATATTTGCAGGACCAGAAATGACTACAGTTTTTTACTGTATCATCAGGCATATTACACAGACAGCATAACAGCATGGTACTTCTCCTATCCCAGAAGATGCATTTAGACAGAGCATGGAAAGCCCATGTGTGAACACTTCCTTTCCGAGAAGCAATCTAAACTTAGCCAAAGTCATTGGCCACAATATCTGTCACAACCAATACAGCACATGACTTATAAATCACAACCAAACGCTACAACATTATTTTGTAAAAAAGGCCAAAAGGTCGCATAAGTCCATAGTTACACACCTCCAACGCAGCCAGCACTTCCCGGAATTTGCTGGGCCCAAGCCACTTCTTCTTGAGGGAACCCTTGCGCACCAGTCCAGGGCTGATGTCGACTCTAGCCGACTCTTCATCTTCGCTCAGGAGGCAGGAAGTGGGCACGACTGCATCAGCACCTCTCGAGTAGAGAGCTAGGCATTCGGCTGACCCAAGGCAAGAGCCTGCAACAACAACACACACATTCGGTGGAGTTCTTCAAAAAAGTGCCATCACATTTAAAAAGGGCAGAGACAATGAAGAGAACTGCTATAGTCAAACCTTGATTATACTGAATACGGACATAATGAAGTTATTATAAAATTTTTACCTTTAGTTTGAAGTAGCGCTCGTGCTGTTTGGTCTTCCTTCTTGTGTCCTAATTTTTTGCACATTAAGTCAAGTACGAATTCTTACAATCTCGCCCAAATTTCAGTTCTTATAAAATTTTGTTGACTTTGATTGATTGGCATTGATTGACACTGAATTTGGTTGACATTGATTGTTTATTTTAGTTACCATTCTACTGCTATAACGAGAGTGAGAATGATAGATAAGACAATATCAGTTACAACAAAGCGAAAATTTGTTCCCTCACAACGCAAGTATGCACTCTGGTAGTAAAGCTGCCAAACCGTCAGAAAGAGTACTTGAATGATACATTTTGGATGTGCGTGCACGATATGCCAACAACTTGGCTTGGCTGGCACGCACCAGGCAAGCTAATGCACCAATGCTGTATGATTGCATCAACCACACGGTTTGTGTACTAATCATGACTCAATATGCATTGGGAGCTAACGCTTCACTTGTCTCTTACTTCAATGCATATTCAAAACTCTCAATTACACAACCTCCAGCGCTAAATGCATAAGAAGACAGTGCACAAGAAGCCACGGCCATCTTGACTCTCCCAAGCTTTGCACAGACTGCAGGTTACTTCCAACATAGGGCGTGCGGGCTGTGTATACGCTCAGCTGCTCGTGCTCACCTGCCTCCCACTCGCCCCACCCCTTCCCACCCTACCACGCACTTGAATCATGTTAACATGCACTCGCCCACCCATCCATTCGCGTGAAAAGACAGTGCGCATCAAACCACCATTCTTTTCGGGTTGTGGGTTCTTAGTGTCTCACAGAAGACCAACCACCGCGGGTTCGAGCTTAGCGAGCCACAGGGCCGCGTCACTCGTTGCCTCCAGCACCGATGCGCGCGAGCTCAGGCCGCAAGAAGCTACCGAGCGACGCATGCAAAAACACAGTAATGCCCTGAGTTAACAGAAACCGTTTATTGAATCCGTCGGCACCAGCACTGCACAAACACCTGCACGGTGGGGAACCAAAGGGGTCCCGCACCAAGGGCGAAAATACAATAGCGGGCACCTATAGCACGTCGCTGCGAGAGCACAGGATCAAGCTGGGACACGCCGCTAGGAAAAGTCCCGGCGGCTATGCTACTTGCTCTGGCGATAACCAATGGGTCAACTCGCGAGAGCTCGGGCAATCTCCTTCGGCTTTGGCTTTCGGCAAGTGCGGTTCGGCGTGGTACGACCTCGCGCGAGCACTAGGCACTGCTCGTCGGCTTCGCGTCGGAAAGGATCAGCACAAAGTATGCGCTCCCCGCACGGGCAAAGGCGCCGTGCGTGAGCTCAAGTTCTAGTCACAAAGGTGTCGGCGGAGGAGAGGAAAGCATGTACGTACCCTACGCCGGTCCCGGAAATAAGAGAGCCACGCTCAGTAACTAGCAGCCGACGCACGGCCGCGCAGTGACGTCAGCGCGCCGCATTCACCACAAACCACCTACGTGTGGAGCGCCACCGTTGGAACCGGTTGGGAGCAGGCGGGGATCGGCGAGGGACGGCAGAACAGGTGAAGCCCGCGCAATGGCACTGGCGCCTCCCTCAATCCCCACAGGGTCACCCTCGTACCCCCGACATACGACGCCACAGGATCGTATCATGCATAGGCTTTTAGGAACATGGCGCGAGAGAATCTTGCTGCTTCACTTCAGCGACTGGTCTCTTCACACGGCGCGCAATACAGAAGGTACATTCACCAGCAGCCACTTGTAATTCAACAATTTCACCCCCTGTGACAGCAGCAGTTTCCATTTATTGCCTCAGTATTCTCCTTCGCAGCAGCGATGAAACTTTGTTATACTGAAATGATGTATAAACACACTTCGTTATATTAAAGTTAAAAATACATGGTGTGTGTACTATGGACAAGCAGTTATAAAAAGTTAAATACTTTGTTCGATCGAGAATTTCGTTATATTGGAGTTTGTTATGAGGTTTAACTGCATTTGCTGCTTTAATGAATAAACATTTGGTTGTTAGCGTCCTTGTCTGTCCCTTTCTCATATCCTGTTCCTTTGCGCTGTTTCTGCTCAAGTTACGTACTAACCAGTCCAAACGCATACACTCCTGCTATTCTGGTAAATTTATTAGGGTGCTCTGGCACTTACCAGCTTTTTTTCTATGGTTTAGCAGGTTTGGATCTTATTTACTACAAGAAATGCCAAGTTGGAATGTCATGTCAGCATTCGTTTAATTTCTCCTTTGACGAGCTAGGCCAGTAAAGGGCAAGCAACACACCATCGGAAGAGGAGCAGGTTTCCCAGGCTCCACGACACACCAACCACGCCGACCAGAGCCACGGACGTGCCGGTGCCTGCGCTCTGGCCAATCAGAAGCATCGTCCCCGGCTGATGCAAGCAACTGTCACCACCCTGTCCTTCCAGGGGCAGGTGCCAGGAACGACTGTGACGACCGTCGACTGTTAATGTCACCTGCACCGGATTCAAAGTACAGCAGTGACCGTATGACGAGGCATGTATGACATAGGCTACATAGGCACAGACATTTCAGTAGTCATGCAACTAGCAGTCCATGAACACCGCGTGACCTGAATTCTTTTTCTGCAAGTCAGGCAATGGTGAGCTTTAGTTTGATGTGTAAAAACTACTGCTTGCAAAATGCTGGAATAGTTTTGTATTTTTTAGTGTTAGAATCATGATCTGATTATGATGATTCTGATTATGAGGCACACCGTATTAGGGGCCTCCCAGATAAATTTTGACCAACTGGGCTTAATGTGCACCTAAATTTAATTACACAAGTTCTGCATTTCGCCTCCATCAAAATTCAGCTGCCATGGCTGGGGTCAAACCTGTGACGTCGAGCTCTGCATCACAATGCCATAGCCACTGGGCTATCGCAGTAGGTGAATAGCGGAGACAAAGCTGATAACAGATAACAGCAGCACTTGGTAACATCTTGTAACGTGGTGTTCATTGCAGAACTATTACAGGAATCAACGACTAAGTTGCACTGTGTCATGAGAAGGGAACTGAAGTTTCTGTAATGAAATCACGCTGCACATAATGCTGCAAGTTCACCTGAGTACTAGGGAGCCCAAGGCAGCATAAGAGTTACTCACCCCATACACAGTCAGAATAGGCAGTGTCACATGAAATTGTCACCTTTTGATTACAGACCCTTACAATGCTTTAAAGTACTAACCGAAGCATAACAGCCCGTCTCATGAGTGCTTCGCGGCACATGTTCGTGGTAGGCGAGGGCGAAGTGGTGCCAACCATGGCCCGCCAGCACCCTCTCGAAGCTGCATTGGGAGGCAGCATTGCAGGCGGCACTCTCTGCTACGCTGGCGCCATCCTGCGTCAGCCACAGGGACACCGTGCCCTTCTCCACGTCCTCAGCCCACAGCTCGCACAGGAACGGGCCACAGCCCAGGGACACCAGGTGCAGTCGGGAGCTGCCTTCGTGGCCTGAGAAAGAAAAGCCAATGCCATCAATGACCAGTGTCCTCTAGTCCCAACCAGCCACATTACGTTTCACTGCCGGAACATGTCCATCGTCTTATAATGTCCTCACATTGCCAGTGTCACGTCAGCTGCATCTACCCTGTACCAGCAAATTTGTTCATCTCAACACACCAGTCACCCACAAATTGTTTCCCTCGCTATTTAATTTGCTATCTTTGCTATCTAATTATTTCAAGAAGCTGCTGGTCATCTGTACTATGTGCAATATGTCCTCTTAAAGTTCCAGGTAAGATATCGGTTACTCAAAGGCCATCAGATCTGTTATTTAATGCATCAGGTTCTACCTCTCAATGCTGCACCTGCGATTATACTTTAGAAAGCTCGTTGTACTGCTATACCTTAGATTCTGGCTTCTTTGCTAGAATCCAAGTGTTAGGAACATCCGTGACCACTACCATATTACCATTCAGTAAGGACGTGAGATCTTCCAAGAAGTTTAACATAACTAAGTAGCCCAGAATCTATTCAAATTGAACAATATGTCATTTGAAATGTTCCTTTATCAGAGAATTCAGCTCGCCAAAGTTCCGTTTAAGGAGAGTCTACTGTTGATTGTCATTTTCTTTTAAGCAACGCCAGCAGACTGCTGTTTTTCATACCGCAGTGTCTACCAAATTCACTAGAGTCAGATGAAAGGAAGAGATAGACAGTCATATTTTGCACACTGCCTCAGAGGTCCATGCTCACTTGTGCTGCAGACTGTGCACTTATATGAAAGACTCCAAATGCTAACCAAGGACCGAGCTCCAGCGCAGGGCAAGCCAGAAGGCCAGAGAGAAGCCTTCTCGACGAGGACACCAGCCGCCATGATCTTCCAACGGCAACACCAACACAGCCTGGTTAGATGCCCCTCCATGCGGGGAGATCGGCCAACTGCCTGCTTCTTTCTTCTTCTTCTTCTTCATCCTGCAGATGCAAAAGTGATGATAATTTCCTTCTGCAAAGTGAAAAAGCTAGAACAAAAAATGCGAATTGGGCTGTCAGGCACCTGTTGTGGTGTGGGCAAGAGCATGACCTCATCGTCGTCTGCTGCCAGTGGTGGGAACTGCAGCCAGCACTGCGGCCCACGATCTCCGCAGTTGGCGAGGGCCAGAAGACCTTTCAGTATAGGGCCCTGGGTGGCAGCACACAGAATGATCATCTGTTATTTCGACAACTTCCCAATGTTGCAAGCAGCTGTTTACAGGTGTATAGACTCAAAAGGCTTCAAAGCTACTGCATGCACTGCTCGTCATGTCATCAGGCCAACCACTGGGGCCCGATGACATTTTTTCCAAAAATCCAGAGACTTATAGGGGCAGTGCTCCAGACTTCCCTAACCTTAAGCATGCCAGGCATTTTATAGGATCCCTACGACAGTGCCCAAAAGCAGACCCTGTCACTCGCAAAGTGGTTTCAAAACTTTTGAGGAAGACTGTGTGCTCTGGCGAGCTGAAGCACTACATACACTGCTCTGTCGAATACGACAGCTACCATAGTGAAAGGCAATTGGGAGAAAAAAATTTGCGAATGCATAGATTTGGGAGCTTATGGAATCCAAAAGATGCTGCCCACAAAACCTTTGGGCTCTCTAGAACACTCTTTGGGAGCCCACTACTATTTTCGAGACCGCCACCACAAAGGAATGCGCACTCACAAACGCTGACTGAGTTCCTTTGAGCAGACCCATGTAAGCCACGAGGTCCTGGGCACTAAGGCTGCGCCGACAGAAGAGCACCAACAGGGACACCAGGCTCTCCTGCAGCTCTGCACAACACGACATTGTTCCGGTCACCATAATTACTGAGTAACCCACTGCTGACCTTTCATTTCACCTCACCACCTAGTTCTCAGCCACCTCACCCTTTTCCTTGGCACCAATTCTGTAACTCTAATAGATCACCGGTTATCTGCACTATGCATTACATGTCCTCCCAAGCTTCATTTCTTTCTCTTAATGTCAACTAGAATATCGACTACCCCTGTTTCATCTCTAATCCACACCATTGTCTTCCTGTCCCTCAACGTACCTTAATAAGGGTAACAGGCCCAAACATAATGACCAACACATAATGTCTATGGTGGATCCCTGAATATTTGCCTCCCTCATCCCTTTTTAAGCACGCATTGATACATGACTTGGTCTTGGTATTTGACACATCCCTTAGCCTTGGTGCAAGAAAAATTGTGTACTGACAAAATGAGCATGGAGTGAACATCCCTTGATGTTCCCTGGATCTGCACCTGCACAACGTGCTCCTTTGAGGCAATGATATTTTTTGAATTCAATGTCTGCATGTAGGAACAAAGAATTAACCCCTTAACATGCCGGTGGCAAGGTAACTCGTCATCACAATGAGCATCCTTTGGTGCCGATGACGAGTTAGCTAGTTGCAAACTATCCACAATTTTTCCAAATATGTATAGTAAGTTCAGTTTCTTGTAATTTTGACAAATAAATAATACACAATGACTGTAGCTAGCTCTTTTTTTTTTTTTTGGAACAATACCAGTAAAATGCAATAGGTAATCCTGGTATCATATCTTTTAGAATAAAATGGTTCAAAATATGCAGGTCTAAAAAAATTATGCACTTCTAAATTTTTTATCGAAATTTGTTTGGCAGGGGTTAACGAGAAGAGGAAAGCATGAACAAGAAAATTGCCGGCAAATCCATCCTTCGGAGATGATTGGCGACTTTAATGTGATTAGCAATCTACATTATGATGGGTGCGCAATTGTTGATATGTTTTATATGATGATTATTCTGAAAAACAGCACACACCCAGTGACACAAGTTGATCTGACGGTTGCTTTTCAACCTGGTTCCCTCAGCACATCAGCCCGATGTCCAATTACCCAATTGACCCTGTGACCCCAGTGACCCAAGTTGGCGTGAAAGATCTTAAGCACACACATACGTACATACATATATACATACATACGTACGTACATACAGACATACTGCTAACTGGGGGGAGTTCCCAAAGAGCGCTAATTGCATTAAAAGAACCCCTAGGTCTCAGTATGTGCCAGTGTTCACAGAGTCGATCATACATAGCAGATAGCTCACAATTACTTGCACTCTTCCTCCACTATCCTGAGCGATACCCAATCTGCCCAATCATCTGAAGGGCTGAAGCCTTGGTGCTTCTATCATCTAATATAAATTAAACCCCAACAACTACATCAATTGAGCATAGTCAAGCCATTGGTTAAGCTCCTAGCCAGTAAATATCCTAGGCACAAACCCAACAGTCAAACACATATTGGGCAGGAGCATTCCTCCAGCTTCTCAGTTAGCCACCATTTCAATTTTGCGCTTATTTGTTTTTCTACTGAGAAGATTCCAGCTAAGCCAACCATGTGCATTTATAAGTTTCTTACGGCTTACCTGTGGCCACAATCATGTGACCCTAATGCCCGTTACACATGAAGGTTCTTTTCTATTTTTGTCACCACTACTACTTCGCAGAACCGGCAGCCACAAGCTTCTTCATAGGTACTGTGCCCTATAAGCCTCTAATGTTTAAAATATGCACTTCATGTTACAACAAAATAACAATACATGACAAAATGCTACCTAGAGTATGATGCTCTGGCAGGTCAGGCTGGTCAGGCAGGTGCAGAAGGCAGCCGAGGCCATGGCATAGCTTGCCCACAGCACCCTAGAGAAAGCAACCATTCGCAATGTAAAAGAACTGAAACCTTGGCCACATTCGAATACGCTCATCATGAACACAAAGCACGACAACCTACACCGAACGAAATAATGACTGATCTAAGCGCTGCATCCTGTTCTATGTCATTCTTTTGTCCGGCATAGGCTTTCATGCTAGCCTTCAAACATTAAAAAATTGCTTCTGAAGCTGAATTAAATGCAAATTGAAGATAGACAACACTGACTCAAATACACAGTGATGATTAACGAATGAAATATGAATTGAAAGGTTTTTTGAATAATTCCTGGCAAGTTGAAACACGATGCAAGACATTAATTTGAACAGCTTTATATTTACACTGGCTGGCTTTGTACTTTTGGCTGACCAATTCTGAAGAGATAAGAACACCTATTTGTTTTAAATTCACTTGTCACTTGTGGTGTGGAAGATTAAAAAAAATATTACAATATGAAAACAATCC
>NC_051162.1:153570655-153593055 GCF_013339745.2 Dermacentor silvarum
CTTACTGGCATCACTGCACGGGTTTAGAAAAAAAAAACGGCTTGTATAGGCCCGTTTGCTTACACAACCCCCACCCCCTCCCTAACATTTGGGGCACTATAAACTTCATTGATATAGTCAAATAAGAGGAACACTTAGGCAAAAACAGGAAATTTTACTGACATTCGGCCAGGGATCCTGCCTTCATGAAAGTTAGGGGGTTATATATATATATATATATATATATATTGTACTGGAGATTATCGGTACTGGCACGGTAAAGTGTGAAAGAGGAAGTCGACGAACAGGAGTGCGCGCTCGATCGGTGTCCAGCTGAGACTGCTCCGTCTTCTTGTACTTCGGTCAGACGCCCTGTGGACTTGCAAGAACATCCCGTGACATTTGGTGGAGGTGCTGGGTAACGTTTTCCCCGACCTGGAGCTGCGCAGCCGTACGTTGCCATCTGCGGCCACAATGACCGACGACGCCGGCCCTTTGCAATCCGCTCCCGCCCCCCCCCCCCGGCTGTTCTGTGTTCTGGTGCGGTACGTCAGCGCGACCCTGCCATCTTCAGCGGCACCGACGATCACGACGTGGAGGACTGGCTTGCAGAGTATGACCGCGTTAGCGCGCATAACAAGTGGTCTGATCGCGACAAGCTGACCAACGCCATCTTTTATCTGACTGAGGTGGCACATCTGTGGTTTAGAAACCACGAAGCCGAATTTCCAACCTGGTCAGCTTTCACTGAGACCCTCACTTCGGTCTTCGGCCGTCCCGCTGTGCGCCGAGTCCGTGCTGAACTACCGTTTGCGTGGTCGCGCTCAACAAAGCGGTGAAACCTTCACGAGCTACATTGAGGACGTCATCGACCTCTGTAAGCGCGTGAATGCGTCCATGACCGAAGCCGATAAGATAAGGCACATTATGAAAGGCATATACGACGATGCCTTCCATATGCTCGTGGCCAAGAACCCTACGACAGTTGCACAAGTAATTGAGCTCTGTCAAAGCTTCGACGAGCTGCGCAAGCAGCGCCTTTCCACCCGTCGCACCAGTGTGCAGTCCGCGGACCTCTCGGCCTTGGAGCCTGGATGCCTTGGCGCTGATCACTCTGGCTTGCTGCCGCAGATTCAACAATACATTCGGAAAGAAGTGGCTCGCCAGCTCTCTCTTGTAGCGTGTGTTGCTGAGCCTGCTTCCACGCTAGAACCATCGCTCCGTCGTGTCATCCAAGCACAAGTTTTTGAGGCGCTCCCACCTCCCTCTCCACCGCCGCCTGTGACTGCGCCTCTGACTTACGCTGCCGCTCTCAGCCGACCTCCTCCGCGACCGATGCCTACTACCTCCCGACCCGCCGCTAGTTTCTACTCGTCGCCACTTCCGGTACGCCCGATCCACGTGCCTTTATCGCCTTCCGGACCTTCTCTTAACCCTTGGCGTACTCCGGACAACCGCCCTATCTGTTTCGCATGCGGTATTCCGGGACATGTTGCGCGTTTCTGTCGCCGCCGTGGACTTTATTTTCGTCGTGACGTGCCGAACCTCGGCTACCTTCCCCAAGAGCCTTCGCATCGCTTCTATCCCTGATCCCTCGAACTCGTATTCTCGTCGCGCCGCCTTCAACTCTCGTCGGTCTCCTTCCCCTCGCCGCCGTTCCCTTTTACCCATGCTTCGCCGTTCCAGCTCTGGTCAGGATGAAAACTGACAGCCGCAGTTGCCGGGGCAAGAACTGCGCCATCGTCGAAATTTTCAAGGCCTCATCTTTCTCCTCCTAATGAAATCGCCGTATTTGTGGAAAGCGTCGCGACAAGAGCTCTTGTCGATACGGGGGCTGCCGTTTCTGTCATAAGTGAAGACCTCTGCCGCAAACTCAAGAAAGTAACGATTCCTGTACCAGATATTTCCCTACGCACGGCAAGCTCGCAGCAAGTCAAGCCTTCGGCCGCATGTACGGCTCGTGTTATGATTCAGGATGAACTATATTTTGTAGAATTCGTCGTTCTATGCCGTGCTTCGCATGACGTTATTCTGGGTTGGGACTTCCTTTCTGCACATCATGCTGTTGTCGACTGCGCTCGCGCGAAACTGGCTTTGTGTCCGTTCCGTGACACTACCGTCGACCTCCCGAACCGTTCTCCTAAAGTGATCGTCACCGCTGACGTCATTATCGCTTCTTTTTCTGCCGCCTTGGTGCCCGTCTCTTGTGACTCTGCCCCCGCCACGACAGCTCTTTTTACACCATCTGAAGATTGTGCGCGTCGACGGAACCTTCTACTCCCGTTTGCTGTCGTCACACTCACCGATGGTTCCGCTGCCATTTATGCGTGCAATCCTTTTCCATGTCCTTCAACTCTCTTACACGGTGAATGTGTGGGGCGTCTAGACACTGTTGACGTCATTAGTCCATTTGACCTATCTTCCGATAGGTCGCCACTGCCTATCGGTGCCATCACTTCTGCTACCGCACCAGCCTCGCGTTTCCCCGATGTTTTCTTGCATACCATCGACGACGCGCTTACACCCACTCAACGCAGTGAAGTTGTTGAACTTCTTGAACGTTTTCGTGCTTCTTTCGACCTCGGCCAACCTTTCTTGGGGCGCACGACAGCGGTTGTTCACCGTATTGACACCGGTCACCATGCTCCGCTGCGCCAACGTCCATACCGTGTTTTCGCAGCCGAACGCCGTGTCATTGACGAACACGTTGACGACATGCTGAAACGAGGTGTGATCCAGCCCTCCCACAGTCCTTGGGCGTCTCCAGTCATGCTGGTGCGGAAAAAGGATGGCTCAATCAGGTTTTGCGTCGATTACCACTGACTCAACAAGATTACCCGCAAGAATGTTAATACCCTACCACGCATCGACGACGCCCTGGATTGCCTACAGGGAGCTGAGTTCTTCTCTTCACTGGATCTGCGCTCCGGGTACTGGCAAGTGCCGATGGCTGAAGCCGACGGCCCAAAAACGGCTTTTGTAACTCCTGATGGATTATACGAGTTCAATGTAATGCCTTTCGGCCTTTGCAATGCGCCTGCAACTTTCGAGAGAATGATGGACGCTATTCTCAGGGGTCTTAAATGGCACACATGCCTTTGCTACTTAGACGACATTGTGGTCTTTTCTACCGATTTCGATACGCATCTCGCCCGCCTTGAGCAAGTTCTTGCCTGTCTCACGTCAGCTGGGTTGCAACTCAATTTGAAAAAAATGTCATTTTGGTGCCCGTAAGCTTACGATCCTGGGCCACGTCGTCTCCAAAGACGGAATTCTGCCTGATCCTGCCAAACTTCGCGCCGTTGCTGAGTACCCCAAGCCCACTACTCTAAAGGAACTACGGAGCTTCATCGGTTTGTCTTCCTATTTCCGGCGTTTCATTCGTCATTTTGCCTCGATCATCGCTCCCTTGACGCAGCTTCTTAATGGCTCGTCAGACCTGTCGGCTTGGAACTCGGAGTGTGACGAATCATTTATGAGGCTCCGCCGGCTCCTCACGTCCCCTCCAGTACTGCGCCACTTCGACCCCAATGCGCCTACTGAGATACATACGGATGCTAGCGGTGTCGGACTTGGCGCCATTCTCGCCCAACGCAAAGATGGCTTTGACGAGTACGTTGTCGCATATGCCAGCCGCACCCTAAAGAAGGCAGAATCCAACTATTCTGTGACGGAAAAAGAATGTTTGGCGATTGTCTGGGCAATCAGCAAGTTTCGTACTTATCTTTACGGCCGTCAGTTTGACGTTGTCACTGATCACCATGCCTTATGCTGGTTATCGTCCTTGAAAGATCCCAGTGGCCGCCTCGCTCGTTGGGCCTTACGGCTTCAAGAGTATGACATACGTGTCATTTATCGCTCTGGACGCAAACATTAAGATGCCGACGCCCTATCCCGTTCTCCGCTACCTCCCACCTGCGATTTGACAGCTCTTACCTTCAACGACATGCCGGCCGAGCAGCGTAAAGATCCCTGGATCTCTCTACTGCTGGACTTCCTGTCTCACCGCTCACCTGCGTCTCTCTCACGCGCCGTGCGTCGTCAAGCACACCACTTTGCCATCCGCGACGACCTTTTGTATCGACGGAATTACCTCACCGATGGCCGTCGATGGCTGCTCGTTATCTCCAGTCACCTGCGCTCACACATCTGCGCCGCTTTCCACGATGACCCCCAATGTGGCCACGCCGGCGTCTTCAAAACGTATTCCCGTCTTCGTCTTCGATTCTACTGGCGAGGCATGTACAGATTCGTTCGCCAGTACGTCCGTTCATGTGCAACGTGTCAACGCCGCAAGACCCCTCCTCAGAGTTCTGCAGGTCCCCTGCAACCTTTACCCTGCCCTGCTCGACCATTCGACCGTGTTGGAATTGATCTTTACGGCCCCCTTCCAAGCACTCCGGACGGTAACCGGTGGATCATTGTTGCCGTAGACCACCTCACACGGTACGCCGAAACATCTGCGCTGCCAGCGTCCACCGCGAAAGACGTCGCTTGCTTCCTTCTTCGCCACCTCATTCTGCGACACGGTGCTCCACGTGAATTATTAAGTGACCGTGGGCGCGTCTTTCTCTCCAATGTCATCGCGGCCCTGCTAAAGGAGTGCAACATCGTTCATCGCACCGCTTCCGCCTACCATCCACAAACTAACGGCATGACGGAACGTTTCAATCGTACGCTTGGCGACATGCTTGCCATGTATGTGTCTGGCGATCACTCCAATTGGGACCGGGTTCTTCCTTTTGTCACTTACGCCTATAACTCTGTCCCGCAAACTACCACCGGCTTCTCTCCTTTCTATCTTCTCTATGGCCGAGAACCTTCCTGCCTCTTGGACACCATTCTCACCTACCGTCCTGACGCTTCTGAAGTGACACCTGTTTCAGAAGCAGCTGCTTATGCTGAAGAATGTCGCCAACTAGCCCGCTCGTTCACCACCCAAGATCAGTGGCGCCAAAAATCACGCCATGACGCATCCGCTCCTAGTGCCCGCTATTCTCCCGGAATGCTTGTTTGGCTTCGGGTCCCGGCTACTTCCCCCGGCCAATCCACTAAGTTTTTGTCCAACTACCACGGTCCCTACCGCGTACTGCAGCAAGCATCACCTGTGAACTATGTCATCGAGCCGCTCGCGCCGTCTTCTGATCGCCGTTGCCGAGGGCGCGAAATAGTTCATGTAGCACGGCTTAAACCGTGTTACGACCCGCCGATGCTGTCTTTTCCCTAGGTCGCCAGGATGGCTTGTTTCTGTGTGGGGGGTGATTGTACTGGAGATTATCGGTACTGGCACGGTAAAGTGTGAAAGAGGAAGTCGACGAACTAGGAGTGCGCGCTCGCTCGGTGTCCAGCTGAGACTGCTCCGTCTTCTTGTACTTCAGTCAGACGCCCTGTGGACTTGCAAGAACATCCCGTGACAATATATATATATATATATATATATATGGATCGCACCTTTCCTGCACTTGCCGATCGACGCCCGAAACAGGGGCGCACCGAAGAAGTATTTCAATTTTTTTCGCCAACAAATTGAGAACTTTCCACGCTACCGTGTGGTACATAGTGAGAAATCTGAAAAGACCGTGAGAGTGATCTCACCATTTATTGCTGCAAAGACTCTGACAGAGACTATAGGACCAGGTTACAAGGCGACGAGGATGGCCAGCGGTGACCTCCTCCTGTAACTCCGCGATAAGAAACAGCATGATAAACTACAGAATCTAGTGTAGTTTGGAGACTTCCCTGTGACTCTGACCCCGCACCCCACCATGAACACCACCCGTGGTGTTATTTCTGATGAAGACCTGTTGGAGCTCACCGAAGATGAACTTTTGGAAGGATTCAAAGAACAAAATGTAATAACTGTAAAACGAATCAAGACGAGGCGCGATGGTAAGGAGCCAAAGACAAAACACATAATTCTTACTTTTGGTTCGGTGAGTAACACGAGAACAAGATGAGAGCAGGAGCCAACGTCCACTTGTCGAAACGTTGGCACCTGCTCTCACCTTGTTCTCGTGTTACTCATTGTCTTGAGTCGCCATCTTCCGCATTCCCCTTGTTTTCTCTACGTTTGGTTCAAGTGTTCTAGCAGCGACCATTGAGGCAGGGTACATTAAATTACGTGTAAGGCCATACGTGCCAAACCCTCTCCGATGCTTCAAGTGCCAAAGATTCGGCCACAGTTCACAGAACTGCCGAGGCCGTCAGACTTGTGCGAAATGCAGTGTGACCGAGCATCTCTCTTCACTGTGTGAACTGTGATGGGGAGCACGCCGCATACTCGCGGTCCTGCTCGTCATGGAAAAGGGAAAAAGAAATTGTTACAATCAAGGTAAAAAAGAATATATCATTTATGGAGGCACGTAGGCGGGTTTCATACCGGTCCAAGAACACCTTTGCTGATGTGGCGTATCAGGGGGCAGCGACGCAACGGTTTCCGGCGGCTGTCCGGCCCACACGCAGTGAGCCGCCAGCGACGTCATCCGCCCCCTCGGCTGCTGCAGCTAGCGCTGCTCCGCCATCTCAGAACAAGGGACTATCGACCTCCGGGCTGGTGGCCTCCAGGGTCTCGTCGCTCGAGACGAGGCTTTCACGTCAAACCAACCACTCGCAAGAGCACCTGTCCAGAGCCCGGCCAGGCAGCGCCGCCAGCGCCTAAGGAGCGGCGAGAATCTCTCGACCGCTTCCGACAAGAAAAACACAGCATCACGGCCCGGAAAGGGTCCTGTGAAATAACTCTTCTTTCTCAAACACACAGCACAAAAACCACATTCAACATGGATACACAAATATTACAGTGGAATGTCAGAGGTCTCCTCCATAATCTCGATGACATTAAAGAACTCCTAAATAAGTATAAGCCAAAGGTGCTGTGTGTACAAGAAACGCACCTGAAACACACCCAAACAAATTTCCTCCGAAAATATGCTATTTTTCGTAAAGACCGCGATAACACTGCCGTGTAATCCGGTGGTGTGGCTATAGTAGTCGACAGAGTTGTTGCCTGCCGAGAACTAAAACTCCGTACTTCCCTAGAGGTAGTTCCTGTCCGCGTGGTGTTGTTCAATAAATTAGTTACTATTCGCTAGATATACATCCCTCCGAATGATCAACTCCAGAAAACGTAATTTCAAAACTACATTGATGAACTTCCGGAGCTATACATAGTTGTCGGGGATTGAAACAAGCACAATACTTTGTGGGGAGACAGCCGTTGTGACGGCAGAGGGCGTTTAATAGAAAACTTTCTTTTTTCCTCGGAGGCATGTCTACTCAATAAGAAGGAGTCTACGTATTATAGCGTTGCGCACAAAACCTATTCCTCAATACACTTGACCATAGTATCCAGTACCCTAATGCGTTACCTTGATTGGAACGTTATTAAGAACCCCTACCGAAGTAACCACTTCCCAAAAGTCATAAACGTAACAAAACCGGCTGAATGCTCTCCATATGTTCCCCGATGAAAGGTTGAATCAGCAAACTGGGTTCTCTTCGGAAAAGTAACATATTTAGCCCAGGATGACATTGCTGATTTTAACATAGACGATGCTGTGGCTTACTTGACAGGTTTCATAATAGAGGCTGTCACAAAATCCATCCAACTAACGGGCTAGCCAAAAAGCGTCGCATCCCATGGTGGAACGATAGTTGTAGAAAGGTGCGGAAGCAACAAAACAAGACTTGGGGATTGCTTCGTGACTCTGCAACTGCCGAAAACCTCATCAATTTCATGCAGGCGAAATCCCAATGCAGAAGAACACGTCGACGTGCTAAGAGAGATAGTTGGGAGCAGTATCTTTGCAGTATAAATTCCTATACGGACGAGAGAAAAGTGTGGAACAGAGTAAACACATTAAAAGAACGTCACAAAAAATCACTCTCCTTGGTAAACACAAAAGGTGATAGCCTGGAAGATCAGGCTAACTTCCTGGGTGAACATTTTGAACACATTTCCGGTGTGTCACACTACACACAACACTTCTTGAAGCTCAAAGAACGCGCAGAACGACAGCCCCTTGAACGCAAATCTGTGCCAAATCAGACATACAATCGACCATTTTCTCTTGTCGAACGTATGACATCTCTAAACTGTTGCAACACCTCCGCACCAGGGGGCGATCGTATCATTTACGAAATAATTAAGCACCTGCACCCTGAAACACTATTAAGTCTTTTCAATACCATGTGCGCAGCTGGTTACATTCCATCTTCGTGGAAGGAAAGTGTGATCATCCCTATACATAAACAAGGCAAGGACCCATCCTTAGCCAGTAGTTATAGGCCAATAGCATTGACAACCTGTATTTGCAAGTTATTCGAAGAAATGATAAACCGGCGCTTGATCTGTGTGCTTGAAAGCGGCAAACTACTGGACCCCTTCTAATGTGGTTGCAGGGAAGGTATGTCCACAACATACCACCTTGTACACATTAAGTCTAATATTAGAGATGCTTTTATACATGTACAGTTCCGTCTCTCACTATTTCTGGCCCTAGAAAAGGCTTACGGTACGATATGACACTATGGAATCCTCCGATCTTTCGGCGATGTCTGTCCGTGAAAGCATGCTAAACACAATCGAAAGTTATCTCCCTAATCGTACATTCAGCATAAGAGAGGGTAACGCTCTGTCTACGCCCTTCACCCAAAAGACCGGTGTACCGGAAGGGAGCGTGCTTAGTCGCACGCTATTTATTGTAAAAATGAACTGCCTGCATAGTCATTCCACGCACAATGTTTTATTCTGTTTATGTCGACGACGTGCAAATAGCCTTCAAGTCATACAATATTGCCATCTGCGAACGACAAGTGCGGCTTGCAATAAACAAATAGTCCAAATGGACAGATAAAAAATGGGTTTAAAGCAAACGTCTAGAAGAGCACTTGCGTACTCTTCACAAACAAGAGAGGCGTAACGCCTGCCCAAGTATTGAAATCAAAGGAGATGCGCTCTCTGTGAGCAGTGAGCACAAGTTTTTAGGAAACATTTTAGATTCTAAACTCACATTTATTCCCCATATTAAGAATTTGAGGGCAAAATGCTTGAAGACAATTAACCTTTTAAAACTTCTGTCGCGCACAACATGGGGCTACGACCGAAAGTGTTTCCTTAACTTGTATAACAGTCTTGTCCGCTCACTTCTTGGTTACGGGTCTATAATTTATCATTCAGCAACGCCAAGTGCATTAAAAATCCTAGACCCCGTCCAACATCTGGGTATCCACCTCGCGACTGGTGCTTTCAGGACAAGTCCTATCCAGAGCCTCTACGTAGAATCGAATCAGTGGTCGCTTCATTTGCAGCGGTCATACAGCATGACATGACATGACAAGAACTTTATTTCAGTCCTGAGGAACTAAGATCTAGGCGAGCCGAAGGCTCCCCCAGATTAAGTCGATGGCTCCGCCCACGATGGGACCGGGCGACCAAGTCCCGTCGCGATGTCGTGGGCCCTCTGGACAGCCTGGTGTTGGATATGAAGATTGCTGCTCTTGAGGGATTCCTCCCATTGCTCTTTCGTGATGGGTGGAGAGGCGTTAAGGGCTGGGCACAACCAGAGCATGTGATCAAAAGAGCATGAGTCATGCCCACATTTGGAGCACGACTGTGAATGGTCAGGGTCAATCCTGTTAAGGGGCCGGGGAGTGGGATACGAACGGGTTTGAGTGTGCTAGCCTGAGGTTTGTTCAATTTGGGGTGGGGGGGTGGAAATTTCCTCCTGCCGAGACGATAATGGGAAACAATTTCGTGGAAGGTACATAATGTATCTTTGTGGATGTTGACCTCGTTCCGAGCCTGGCTACCCCTGACAGCGGGGTACGTGAAATCGCGCGCTATCCGGTGGGCCTGCTCGTTAGGATTACATCCGAGCGGGTTAACTGAGGCATCTATATGGGCTGGGAACCACGAGATGTGGTATCCTCCTTCGCTGCTCTCCCGAGTTCTTTGAAGTGCTTTGTTCACAATATGGTTCGCCTGTTCAGACACTAGTACGGCCGAAAAGGATCTAACTGCTGTGCGTGAGTCCGAGAAGATGATAAGGGGAACTTTTGCGCTGTGAAAAGCCAGAGCGATCGTCGCTTCCTCCGCCACATGTGCAAACTTAGTATGGACAGAAGCTGCATTAAGCAGGTTGCCCTCCGTGTCTACAACCGAGACAGCGAACTTATCCCCACTGTCATATCTGGCAGCATCGACAAAGAGGGCCTCTAGTTTGTGCTGATTGATCTTTTTAACGATCGACTTGGCTCTCGCGAATCTTCTACCCTCGTTATGCACTGGGTGGATGTTTCGCGGTACGGGGTCAACCATGATGCGAGTTCTGGCTTGCTGGGTCAGGCTAATTTTGGTCCCCGGTTCATGTCTGGGTTGGATACCCGCTTCTTCTAAAATTTTGATCCCTGGCTTAGAGGACGACAATCTCATTATTTGAGCCACTGTGTGAGTTTCTATTAGCTCATCGATAGTGTTGTGGAGTCCTAGCTCCAGCAGCTTCTCGGTGCTCGTGGACTGCGGAAGGCCGAGCACGCGCTTGATACCAGTTTTGGCCTTTTCCGCCTTACCCCAATTAAGGTACGGCGCGATGTAGGTAACATGACTTAAGAAGAATGCCTGGTAAGCTCTGAGCAGATTGTCCTCCTTGAGACCGCCTCTCCGATTTGAGATGCGGGCTAAAAGTCTTAGGACATTACTAGCCTGTCCAGTGAGCCTGTTGAGGGCCGTCGAGTTACAGCCCTTAGCATCAATGTGGAGACCTAGAATCTTGATCGAGTCCATCCTTGGTATGGGATGTCCATTCTTAGCTCGAATTTCTATCGGCAGAGTTTTCAGAGGCTCAAGGTTTCTGACCCCTTGTCGGGACTGTCGGTATAACAGTAGTTCTGATTTAGCGGGGGAGAGTTCAAGGCCCGTGCTGGAAAGAAAGTTTTCCGTTGCCTCCAACGCGCTTTGTAACGAGTGTTCGAGCATGGCAAGCGAGCCGCCCGGCGCCCAGATCGTGATGTCGTCCGCATATATGGCGTGACCCACGTTTGGGATTGCCTCGAGGCAAGTGGAGAGCTTGTGCATGGTCATACAGCAGTTTTACATATTTTCTGAAAGTGCAAGCGAACATTGAACATCATTTTTGTTCAACAATAAACGATGTGACCGCTGCCACACTCTTCCGTAACCGACCTGCAGCGAGAAAGCCGTTCTCTTTGCGTGTAAGAAACCTCAGTGAGGAAATAGGTATGCCAGTTTTTGAACGATGTCCTATGCCTCCAGCGAAACTGTTACCGGCGTGGCAGCGGCAACTCATAGATTGCGATACATCATTTGTAGAGGTCACTAAAACGCGCCAGAAGCACACATTCAAATGCATTTCTTAGAACACCAGTCGAAGTACTCGTGTACAGAGTTTTACGCAGACGCTTCTAAGTCACATGCCGGCTTGTCTTATACAGCCGTCGGCCCATCCTTCTCCGGAATCCGGTGTACTCCACCCGGAAACGAGTATCTTTACGGCTGAGGCCCATGCACTATTGTCGGTTGTTAATCATATAAGGAAATCAAAACTTCAAAAAGCAATTGTATTTACAGACTCCCTAAGTGTCGTGAAAGCCCTGATGTCACTCTGCAAACAGAAAAATCCTGTACTCACGGAGCTCGATTCCACTCTATGCAAAGCGTATATATCAAGCCAGCATGCTGGGTGCCTGGTCACAGAGGCATCGAGGACAATGTGCTAGCAGACCAGTTGGCCACATCAACTACATCGCAAGCCATTAATCCTGCCGCTGCTATTCCCTCCACAGATCTGGTCTTCTTTGCGAAGGAAACTGCGAGGCCACTGGCAGCGCCTGTGGGACGCAGAAACAAATAATAAACTTAACTGGATAAAGCCACAGATAGGTTTCTGGCTTACGCGGCGAACTGATGTCCTATTCTGTCGACTCAGAATAGGACGTACATATGGCACCCACATTTTTTTTTTTGCTGACTGGCGATGAACCACCAACCTGTAGTAGATGTGGTGAGAGGCTGACCGTGCTCGATGTCCTCCTGGAGTGTCGGGAAGCCAAAACGGAGGGAAGGAAACATTTCCCTGTAGCTTAACACTATCATATCCCTCTTCATCTCATGATGTTTATTGGTGAACAACCTCTTTTTAATGCCAAAAGAGTCCTCAGTTTCTTGAACGCTGTTGTGCTACCTGTTATTAGCCCAATAAGTTCGTAGCGCATCCTCTCTCCAGAGCATGCTGCTGTGATAGCTTATTTTTATAGCACATGCCTTCAGGCCCTTGTGTTTCAAAGACTCTGGTTAGGCACTTGTGCTTCTGGCCAATTATTGCATCTCTTATATTTCATAAATTGTGTCATTCTTCCTCAATGCATTCTTCATTTTCATAGTACACCTCATTGGTCATTGCCATGATTTTAGTACATGCATATTTTACGCGCTTTACAGCGAATATTTTTATGCCCATTTACAGCCACGCCTCATCTACTTCCCAGCATTCATCGCTCCACTGCAAACTGAAAAACACTCCCATGGCGCTCTTTGGCCGTAACTGGCCCTTGCGCCATTAAACACTATACAACATCATCATGATAAATCGGGTGCGGAAAGTGCCAGCTGACGACAAATTAAGCATGATGTTCACAAGGTGCTTGTGGCGCGCCATATGTTCTTGATCAGGAGCAGGAACACGGTAGAAATGAAGGTGTGTTGCGTTACAGCAGTCTCGGCATATGTAGGTGGCGGAAATGAAAAACCACATCTTGAATAGGACGTCATGAACTATATGCCTTAGTTCGTGTTATCACGCAGTGTATAAGCTGCAGACAGAGATAGATGGTGTGAGAAAAGGATGTGCTGATTGTTGCGGTTCACATGTGAGAGCCACAGTGAAAGATAAACGGGCCATTGTGTTCATGCGACATACCATGAAAGGCAAGTGCTCCGGCGCAGCAGATACGGCGGCCTCGGAGCTCCCAAGCTTCACGGAAAACTGGTGTGATAAGTTACACCGACAGCGGCGTTGCAGGCGACGTGCACTTATGGTTCATATTTGGAAATAAACGCAACAATATCGGCATTCCATTGTGGAGATACGGCTTTTCAAAATATTTATGCATGCTGCTTTCAAGTTTGCAAAGATTGTAATTTGTCACAGACTGGTTGTTGTGCTGAGCGCAATCACCGCCTCTTTAGCTGTGTCGGTGTAGTTCAGTTTAAATGTTGCTGCACTAAGCTACCTTGCCGTTCTTTCTGTTACGTTCCCCCCATGAGCCGTGCACGCGCAATCGACGCCCTCTTGTAAGGCGTCTTGTGGTTCTCTAGTAGAACCTCCAGTGACCCTGAATGTAATATCGTCTGTGTAAACGGCATAATGGAGTCTCGTGATACCGCACAGTGTGACAGGTGTTTGCATCATTACAATGTTGAGACGTCACGATTATATCATGAATCCCTGAGGAGTGCTCTTTGTGGACACTGCGAACATGTCACCGCAGTCTTTGATACCTACGGTTCCTCTTCGGTCAAAGAGGAAGTGTATCTCAGCTACTTGTAGATCATCTGCCCGCAGTTCGTGTCCTGTCCTTTTTTAAACACGGCTTCATGAAACACGTCGTTGAAAGTGCCTGTAACCTCACGGGCTAAAATAGCAGTCCGTTGGGTAACTCTGATGTTGTCAATAACGCATTATTTAATTTGTAGAAGGATGCGTTGTGTAAATAAGTGTAGTCTAAATCTATACATGTTGTTTAGTAGCTCTTGGTTATCTTCCGACCACATAGAGAGTCGATCATGAACTACGCGCTCAAAAAGATTTCCAGTCCGTGGCGTCCGCGTAACGGGTCATCTTTTGTGGCAGCTCAAGCTTTAAGAAGACTACAGTATCTACACGATCTCCAAGACTACACTATCTCCGGCACAGGCCTACTTTCCCCAGTACATTCCTCGTAGCTGCTTACGCTACGTAGAAACTGCGACTTAGTACGGAATTCATGACCGCACAAGTCATTCATGCTTGAGCATTTCTTCTCCAGAGTGCAAACACCACTGACGTTTTAACATACAGCATATGACATAGACATAGCTACCATCGATTGTAGAACACAAGCCAAATTTCTCACTTACGCTCATCTACTTCTTATGTAAAACTGATAGTCGCCTCATCAGTCAGTTCTCGTTGAAGGCTGGCATGCATTGGCGCCGTACTATTGTCTTCAACGTGGTTGCTGTCTTACTGCATTCGTCATGGACACGTACGCTTGCGACACACACAAATTATACGGTTTATACAAACACTTTAGTCCATCTGGTATCGCCTTGCAGAACCCTAAGCATTGGTCGATAGCCCTTTATCTGCAAGATGCTTCGCATAGCACCGATGCTCACGGTGCGTGGGATCTAAACAATTTTATTTTTGCCTAAATATATATCAGTGATACTTATGTATTGATTGTGTCATTCTGTAAATAATTGCGTCGGTCGAAGACTGGTTTTTATGACCAGTTCAGAAAGGTGTTTATAGCGATTTTCGCTGACTCAATACTTTTCAATGCAGGGACATGGTGGTGTTATATGTACATACGTGGGGGACTTCCTCTTTGTGAGTATCCACCTGCGGAGTGCCAGGAAGCATTCGTTAAGGCTTGCCCGTACGGAAGATATCTTAAGTACTACAATTGGTCCTGTCCTGCACCTGAGGGGAAAATTTGAAGTGATGTCTAAATATGAGAGATAAATTCTTTTACCATTGTCTCTGCATGTCCACTTGTCACTCATTTACTTCCCCCGAGGAAGCACCACTCTTCTGAGGAGGTATCAGTATAGGCCGTGCACGGAAACGAAGTAATATGTGAGCTTTTTTAAAACTTTATAGGCGACATTGGTAGATTACAAAGATAATGTTACCGTGAGGTAGGGTACAAGCATCCATGTGAAGCCCTTAACGGTTGTACTAAACTCCGAGGTTGATTTGAATTGGTGGTGAAACTTCATTTGGAAAGAGCTGCAGTACCAATGGTTACCGACATCAACAAGGGCGGTTGCGACAGCTGCACCTCAATTATGATGGATGAAGAGGCCTCAAAAATTTTCAATGTAAAAAATTATTGCAAACGACAAAGTTTGGCTGAAGCTGCAATAAATAAAATTCTTTCAATTTCAATAAATTGTAGCGAGGAAAGAAATCAGGACTCTCTGCTATGCTACTTTTAACATTATAGCTCTTTATCAGCAACGTCTCGAAAAAGTGACCTTTTGCCACTATTACTACCGTTTCATTGTATCACCTGTAGTGAGAAGAAAGGCGTCATTGTGAAGCTCGTCTGCGGTTATAGGTTCTCCACAAGTTTCCAATTTTTGCTCTCCAACGGTTGTTTAAATTCTGGCGGCGTAGCATTCTTTTCGCCGAGCAGACCATGATATGACCGAGGAGAAGAAGGCGCCTCATCTTATTCGGGGAATTAAGGAATCGCTGTTTGCAGGCCTCGTACGAAAGCCACCCACAACGGTAGACGACTTCATCAAAGAAGCGACTATCATTGAGCGGGCACTTCCGCAACGTTGCCGCCACTTTGACCGCCTACCCAACAACACACCAATAAGCGAAGCAGCGCAGGGTGTTGACCAGACTTCTTTACGGGAAAATTATTACAGTCATTCTGCGTGAAAAGCTACGAGCCCTCGGCATTCCTCCTGCGGATTCTCCCGTCGTTTCTATTGCCGAAGTCGTGCGCCAGGAGTTTCGTGCGCCATTTGTCTGTCGACGTCAGCTCCACCCGGTCGCCTTCTGAGAGCTAGCGCCTCTTGGAGCTGATACACCAGTTCGAACATTGCTTTTCGACTACGTCAAAGGTGAAACAAACAACACTGACCAAGCACCGTATAATCACGGATGATACCACCAGGCCGATTCGACAATACCCCTACCGTGTATCTCCAAAGGAACGTGAAGAGATTCAAAAGCAAGTGACCAAAATGCTCGAGGATGACGTGATACAGTCTTCGAACAATCCCTGGGCGTCACCCGTGGTCTTGGTCAAAAAGAAACACGGCAGCTTGCGCTTCTGCATCGATTACCGAAATTAAACCTAGCCACGAAGAAAGACGTCTACCCGCTGCCACGCATAGACGATTCGCTGCAGACAGGCTGCGGCATGCAAGTTATTTTTAGGAGCGAAGCTCATTAGGCTTTCACGATGTCCATTATCGCCGTCGTCGTCGTAGCTCCGAGTCGCGCACGCAGCGCGCATACCGACCGCGCACAGGTGTTGCGCTGCGCCGGTGCCACTCCGAAACCTCTCTCAGCACTGCAGTATGGAGCACTTCAGTATGGAGGAGCGTGAACGTAAGCGCAAACGCGTGACTCTGATCCTACACTTTCGAGAACGAGACGCGGCAGCCCAACGGCAACGCCGCGAAGCTAACTCCGAACTACGAGCACGAGAAGCAGCAGCACGCCGCCAACGGCAGCAAGTACCCCGAAGCACAGTCTCGTAATCGTTTAATAAACATTTCATAAACATTTCATAATCGTCCAAGGAGCTTCGCTCCATCATCAGCATTGACTTCGTGGATCGGCTGCCAATTTTTTCATCAATGGACCTCCGAAGCGCGTATTGGCAGATACGAGGGCGATGAGAGAGATTGTGATAACACGGCCTTCCTGACCCCCGACGGTCTTTGCGAATTTACGGTACTTCCTTTCGGTCTGTGCTCAGCGCCAGTCACTTTTCAGCGTCTAATGGACACCGTACTGTCAGGCCTGAAGTGGCAAACTTGCTTGCTCTATTTAGACGACGTCATAGTGTTTACAGCTACATTCGAGGAGCACCTAAGCCGGTTACTCACTGTTCTTCAAGCCATACGCTCGGCTGGCTTGACGTTAAAGCCCTGAGACATGTCATTTTGCTTTCAGTGAAGTGCGCTTCCTCGGCCACGTCGTCAGTTATGAGGGTGTACGACCTGATCCAGACTAAAATAGACGCTGTGGCAAAGTTCGCTACACTACCCGACAAGACTGCAGTGAGGTGCTTTTTGGGCTGTGCGCCTATTACCGGCGGTTCATTGCGAACTTCTCACGTATTGCTGCCCCGTTAACATGCCTTAGACGAGACGATGTTTCCTTTCTGTGGGGAGAAAATGAGCAAGTAGCACTTGAACTACGCCAGCGCCTGCAAACGCCTCCAGTTCATGCGCACTTTGACCTGGAAGCCCCTACAGAACTTCACACCGATGCGATCAATGTTGGTCTCGAGGCCGTACTCGTGCAGTGGCAAGACAGGTTCCGAAAAAGTAATCGCCTACGCCAGCCAAAATTTCTCTCGTACGGAGGAAAACTACTCGACTACCGAGAAGGAGTGCCTTGCCGTGGTGTGGGCGCTTACCAAATTTCGCCCGTATTTGTACGGCGGTTCATTGAAGGTTGTCAGCGAGCATTCATTCTCTTTGTTGGCTGGCTAACTTGAAAGATCCATCTGGCCGTCTGGCAGCGCTGGAGTCTTAGGCTTCGGGAGTTCGACATGACCACAATATACAAATCAGGGAAGACGCACACCGACGTCGACTGCTTTCGCAGTTACCCGACGAGCCCGCAGGTACCGATGACGTGGACGTGGACGCTGCATTTTTTGGAGTCGTCGGCGCCGCCACCATTTCACAGGAGCAGTGCCACGACCCAGAGCTACTCGCACCCACTAATTTCTTGGGAGGCCGAAGTAAAGACGTCCCGCGTCTCTAAGCCAGGCGACTGCCGTCGTTTTGTCTGCGGAATGATGTTCTCTATAAGAATAACTTTTCTGCTAGCGGCAGCACGTACTTGCTTGTCGTGTCGGTATCACTTCGAAAAGAAATACTAACAGCATGCCACAATGAAGCCACCTCAGGTCATGTAGGCTACCCGAGAACACTGTCCGGACTCCGGACGTAAGTACTATACATAGGTTGCACGGACGTCATCGCGGACGCCATATTGGGGTACCAGCAGGTCGAGAAGGGGCGTAAGCAAGGGAATATGACAGCATGACAAGCAACAAAAAGCGCGTCTTGCGTCGAACGTCAGAGCGATAACAATGATAAACCGGTGAAACAGCAACAAAAACCGCGTCTTGCGTCGAACGTCCAAGTGATAACAATGATAAACCGGTGAAAAACAATCGCCATGAAAAAGCAAAACAGCTTGCGCGCGATAATACGTCGCACTGACGTCATCGTAGTCGTCATCTTTGGGTACCAGCGCTGTGAGATATGGCTGCGTGACGTCACATGAACACTATCTATTGGCCAAAGCCACCCGCTGCTGTGAAACATCATGTACAAACATCTGCCGACGGCCAAAGACACAAAACACCTCCCGACAAGCCTGCAGGTCTCTTACATCCAGTCGATGTACCAGGACAGCCTTTCACCCAAGTTGGAATGGAATTCCTGGGCCCATTTCTAACTTCTACAGCCGGCAACAAATGGATCATTGTCGCAACCGATTACCTGACGCGCTACGCAGGGTAAGCAGCGGAGCACTAAGGTAAGCAGCGGAGCACAGCAGCCGAAGCGGCTCATGTTTTCATCGAAAACGTCGTCCTTCGGCACGGTGCTCCAAAAGTACTCATGACAGACAGCGGAACTGCCTTCACTGCAGAACTTCTTGACTTGGTTCTCACACTAAGTGGTACAAGCCATCGGCAAACAACCGCATGCATCATCCCCAGACCAACGGACTAACCGAGCGGTTTAATAAGAGCCTTGCAGACATGCTATGCAAGTACGTCGACATGGAACACAAGGACTGGGATCAGATTTTGCCTTACGTAACATCGCATACAATACCGCTCGACAAGAAACTACTCGAATGACACCCTTCAGCTTGGTCCATGGTCGCGAAGCCACGACGACGTTGGATGCCATGCTGCCGCACGAGTGTGACGACATACCTACCGACGTTGTCCAATTTACTCAGGGTGCCGAAGAAGCCAGACAGCTTGCCCGCGTACATATCGGCTATCAGCAAGCTCAAAATGCAAAAAGGCACGATCTTCGACACAGGTCCGTTCTCTACACTCCCGGCGATAAAGTATGGGTTTGGATACCCATACGCTGTCGTGCACTTACCGAAAAACTGCTAAGAGGGTACTTTGGGCCGTACAGAGGGATCCGAAGCCTGAGCGACGGGACCTACGAGGTCGTTTCTGACAGTGACAGTAGCTCCAGTCGCCGCAAGCACTTACCCGAAGTCGTGCATGCGGTGCGGATGAAGCTGTATCTGTCGAACTAAGTTTCGTTTGTTCTTTTCTTTTTTTGTTGTTGTTTTCTTTTGTGTGTGTTGAATCCGCAAAAAACCCTCGCCGAGCCATGAGTAACCTGGGTTGCGTAGCAACCCCCACGCGGAGCGGCATGTGCTTCGCCTCTTCTCCGGGCTGTGCACAAGTTGCCTTGACATGGGTCGTTAAGGAGAGGGAAAGAGAGCATGCGCGCGGCGCGCGCTATGCTGGGGTGAGCGAAAGAGAAAATGAGAGAGAGAGAGAGAGAGAGAGAGAAATTGTAACAGCACCAACAAGGAAAAGCGCAGAGCTGCTGCCGATGCGGTCCGCATTTCGCCGTTGCCGCGCATTCGCGCGGAATGCGCGCAAAGTCCGTAACTGCAGCCGGCGCCTCTGATGGCAGTTCAGCCGGTTTCGACCAGCTACAACCCAGCAAGTGTGGAAGCGCAGCTTGGCCGTGACGTCACCGGGAAGATAAAGTTAGGAGCCGCCGCGACGGCGGCAGACCTCTCGTTGGCTCTGCTGCGAGTTCATGCACCCTTGACATGGGACGACTAAAGAAGATCAGGACACCCGAAGAAGAAGCCGCTCATCTTGAAGCGCGTCGCGCAGCAAAGCGAGAATCTGCGCATCAGCGGCGAGCCGATTCGTAATACCGTACTTTGCAGCACTTAGCAGTTCCAAGAAAAACATTGCCAAGCCTAATAAAACTTGAAAGAAAAGCTAGGTAGGTCACCAGCTCCGCTGTTTATTCCAGCCATGCACCACTAGTGCAAGCTGCCCACGTTTTTTTGATTGTCATATGCTGTGTTCTCAAAGGCATGTTGAGTGTGCCGGAAATATATCGGCTCCTGTTTTTACCTCAACAGTCATGCAAATATAGGTTCACCATGTTGACTATTGCTTATTTTTACCTAGCCTAATCTCAGTAAATGACTGTATGCCTATTTACTATGCAAAAATTAAGGTAACTTTTTTAAGAATTTAAATTTTTTTTTGCCATATGTACAAAAATGTAAACCAGGTTCTTGAATGACAAAGATTCATGAAAATATTTCTCCTCAACTTATTCATTTCTTGGCCTTTACGTTTTTCATATCAGCTGCACACACTGCTTTGCTGGTTTCGAACTGATATAGTTCTAAAGGTCGTGTGATATTTTCTTTACTTATTAAATAGACAAAAGAAAACGCGGACGCATTGATATCAGTTACTTCTGCCACAATTTTTGGGACATACGAATATATCCTTTCATGAAAAAATACATATTTTACTTGACAGTGCATAGCATTCAATAATTCGTTTGCAGCATCTAATATACAATCGCATTGGCAATGCAGTTATTCTATATGCATTTGATCCCTCGACAAATTCTAAAAGGAGGAGGCCGCGCCGCAACCTGAGCCCCCTCCCCCCCCCCCCCCCGAACAAAATTTCTGGCTAGGCCACTGCTAAAGAGATAAGGGACAGTCAGATGTGGCATGCACAGCCCACACATACGAAGGAACTACCGGTCAGACAGAGAGCGATAGAGCACAGCGCTCTTGCACACACTGTCTTTTGCTTTTTTTCTTTGGCATCTGTTGATTCTGAGCACCACCAAAACGAACTGTTACCAACTTGAGCAAGCTTCAACCCTTGTGCTTGGTATTTTCTGTCTACAAAATGCCCATATGTAAAACGCAGTGCTGGTGATTTTTGCATGTATTAAAACGGCTTAGTTTGTTCCAGAACAATTTCATTTCTTTTAAACGTAGTACAGAACTTGGCCGTATTTATTTTGCAGGCTTATTGGGATAGGAAGCTATTGTGGTATTCTTTATGGTACCCTGGTGCATTAAGATCGTGCAGACACTTAAAGCTTGTACTATCCTCATGAAAATTGGGTTAAATCTATTGAAGGATGGTCGTCAAAATGAGATGACTTCCCGGTAGACATGATGAGTTATGCTTCTTTGTAGAGCACTGCACGGGCTTGGGCATACCCGAAAGCCCGGGCCGGGCCAGGTAAGGCAGTTTTTAAACGGGCTCGTCCCGGGCTCGGGCACGGCATGTGCTTTTTGACCCGTGCCCGGATCAGGCTCGGGTTTTTGACGTGGGCCCGCGTCGGGTTCGGACTTTGTCGTGGTGTGCATGTAAAGTGCAGCGAGTTATCCTCGTGCGTCTGGACTCTGAAAAACATGTCTTTTTCGGTCTCGGGTCGAGTTCGGGCCGGTTCCCAGCCGGGCTATGGCCGGGCTCGGGCCTAAGGTAAAGGGGTGGCGGCGGGTCAAGGCGGGTAACGTAGATGATTTCCGGGCTCGGGTCTCGCCATTAAACTTTTGGTCGGGCTCGGGCGGGCAGCGCAATGTAAACATCGGCCCGTGCAGTGCTCTACTTCTGGGGACACTCATTGGTTAAACTTATCTGGTAATGCAATTAGCCTTACGGTTGCTTTAATGTTGCAGTGCCTGCACGATTCGCCAGCGTTAAAAACATATTTAAGACATTCTAAGGATGCATGTTGTGAAATGAAATCAGCATTGTCCCACGAAATGACAACCTTTGCTTGCACTATATTTGAGATCAGCCTAGTTTACTCAGCCAGACAGGTATACATGCATAAGGGGGAGGCATGCAAAGAGCCTTTCGGGCAACCTTTTCACATAGGAGGCGCATGCATCACATCTTTCTTACCTTGCGTGCTATGTTGCTCAAAGTGAAGTTAGCTATAGGTACAATGTCTGCATTTTATTGCTATTTATGCCTAATGAAGGTTGTTTTGTTCACAGTGTCACTTTCTATATTGTTTCTCGTGTGACACTTAGCTCACTTGTTTTAATGCTGCTATAGGTATACCTGGGGCTGGCAAAGAAGTATGAGCAGACCATGCTATGCTGCTGATCGGTGCCAATTTCCTCATCCAAGTTGTTCCCGGGACAGTTAGGCAGGACTGTGCTTTGCTTTATTGATATAGTGAGCTTGCACCTGAAAATCGGCATTGAAAAATACGTTAGGAAAATACACGAGAGCTGAACTTTATGGTAGATACACTAGTGTTCTTTCTTTAAGGGGCTCTTTAATTGCGAGAGCAATTATATGGACACTCCAAGCGGATTTATGCCGTCGGCGTCGCCGTGAGGTACCGCATGAAGTCCAATGGCGAATAAATTGTTGCCGCACGC
>NC_051162.1:153593155-153667757 GCF_013339745.2 Dermacentor silvarum
TTCTATAACCGTGCACCTAAATATGAGTATACGGGTGTTCCTGCATTTCGCCTCGATCGAAATGCGGCCGCCGTGGCCGGGAATAAAACCCGCGTCTTCGAGCCAGACGCGTGACACCCCACCTGCTAAGTCAACATTGTGGGTGATGTTCAAGGCCGTGGTGCACTGATGTCATCGTGGCAAACATGTTTCGATATTTGCAGGATGAGTACCTGCATCTGTGACGTTACGGGCAAGCCACCTATCAGTAAAAGTAACCGGACCCGCCTTTGAGCTCCGGGTCTTGCTCCCATTCTTTTTTATAATTTGTCGCATACTTGGCCCACTTCCCCATGGTTCGGTTTTCCTCTCCGAGGAGGATGCTATCTTAAGTGCAACCTATTCAAATTAATCTATAATGTAAGCACGAGCAAAAATTCATCTCGCAGGAAAAGCAAAATGACAGTAAAGCTTAGCGGTAGAAGCGTGGAACAGGACGAAAGCTGTGCCCCGCGTGATATTTCACCCAGAAGCCATGGCCGTGAACAGACTGGAGCGTCTCTTCTACCCGTGTTTTCCTTCTTTCATGTCGGCGCACGATTGCCGACCCTAATTTGTTGCTCTCCCTTTCTGAGCATAGCCATGTTAGTACAGTCTACTGTGAAAAACCCTGTACTCCCAGGCTGATCCCGATGCGCAGTAAGCGGGGTGTAAGTTTAAGTGCATGAAAAATCAAAGGCACCGGCTCGGACAACAACAGTTCACCAACCTCCAGCGGAGCGGATACCGCCTCGGCCCCCACCGTCCAGGCCCTTTCCACGTAAAGAAGAACCTACAATGACACATCAACCGGCTTACGCACGGTGCTGCCTCAAATTCCTCCACCGACTATCAGTAGCACATCATCTTTCTTTTCCATTCTACACCCTCGCCGCTAACGCACTCTTGCTCGTTACCTCACCCACCCGCCTCACGTTCTCTCCCCTTTAGAAGAACCCTACCTATATATACTGGGTGGAGTCGAGCATATGTCGCCTTGAAGAAGCCAAGTCCACTTCTCGAAACGTTGGCTCCTGCTGTCACCTTGTTCTCGTGTTGCTCATCACATTAATTACTGAATTTTAATTTAGAATGACCAATTTACACCCCTTGTTCGTAAAAAAAAGAACGAAAGAGTGGAGCCCATCGTCTGATTATTTCACAAATTCATCCAATGGGTATTTATTTTGTTTTCTACGCAGTGTTATAGCCTGTTACATATTACTGTCGTGTATTATATTTGATATGTTTTCTTTCAAGTGCATTGTTCAGAAAGTAGTTTGGACGGACCGAGATAGTGGTACCTTAGAATTCTATCTGGTGCTTTATTTGCGCACACAGTTAGCTGGAGAAAGGTCAAATTGTCGTCCACCCTATTGTAGCATGAAACTATACAAAGGAAACCAAATATATATAAATATAAGTGGTCAACTATCTAGCTTTGTGCTACATTTGGGTGCATGTCAATTTATCCTACTAGGAATGTTCGTCCATTTATGAAATTTCGCCGAACTCATTTGCCACACTTTGAACCAGCAAGAGCGAACGCATATTTATAAATTAGAATATCTACTGGTGTTTCATCGTTTTCAATTTCCATCTCCCGCATTCCCCGTGTTTTCCCAGTAAGTTAAGTGGTATCATAGTGAGAATATCTAAGCCAGTTCCAAGCAACTAAAGTTATGCATATATTGCACACTGTAGCAACCGGTGTAAGCAAAGCTTAGGAGCATCGGTGAGACGAGATGTTGTACCACAAGATATGCTGCACAGATTTCGCCCACGAATATGTGACATGCTAACGGCAAGTTCGCATTGGAAATTCCAGCATCTGGAACGACGCGCAATCCAATTTTTCAGCGCGTACGATCACACGCGCTGAAAAAAAGGCCCTTTTGGCGCCGATCGCTTCCAGATCAATTTACCTTTTTTTTTTCCTGCAAGAGGAATGCGTCGTCGCGGAATAATAATAATCCGAGCCAGCTAGTAGAGCCGGCCGGAACTACCACCGCCGCTGTTGTCTCCTTCTTTGTCAAATTACTCTTCTCCTCTTACCAGACAGACAGACAGACAGACAGACAGACAGACAGACAGACAGACAGACAGACAGACAGACAGACAGACAGACAGACAGACAGACAGACAGACAGACAGACAGACAGACAGACAGACAGACAGACAGACAGACAGACAGACAGACAGACAGACAGACAGACAGACAGACAGACAGACAGACAGACAGACAGACAGACAGACAGACAGACAGACAGACAGACAGACAGACAGACAGACAGACAGACAGACAGACAGACAGACAGACAGACAGACAGACAGACAACAACAGACAGACAGACAGACAGACAGACAGACAGACAGACAGACAGACAGACAGACAGACAGACAGACAGACAGACAGACAGACAGACAGGACAGACAGACAGACAGACAGACAGACAGACAGACAGACAGACAGACAGACAGACAGACAGACAGACAGACAGACAGACAGACAGACAGACAGACAGACAGACAGACAGACAGACAGACAGACAGACAGCAGCCAGACAGACAGACAGACAGACAGACAAGACAGACAGACAGACAGACAGACAGACAGACAGCAGACGACAGACAGACAAGACAGACAGACAGACAGACAGACAGACAGACAGACAGAACAGACAGACAGACAGACAGACAGACAGACAGACAGACAGACAGACAGACAGACAGAAGACAGACAGAAGACGACAGACAGACAGGACAGACAGACAGACAGACAGACAGACAGACAGACAGACAGCAGACAGACGACAGACAGACAGACAGACAGACAAAGACAGACAGACAGACAGACAGACAGACAGACAGCAAGGCAGACAGGCAGACAGACAGACAGACAGACAGACAGACAGACAGACAGACAGACAGACAGACAGACAGACAGACAGACAGACAGACAAAGAACTTTAGTAGCGGTCCTGAGAAGCTCCATTGCCACCCCCCCCCCCCTCAGGGAGGCGACGAAGCCGCGGGCCGCACCCACGTTGGGATGGGGAGACCGAGCTCCAGCGCCGCATCGTGGGCTCTCTGGACAGCCCAAAATTTGAGTGACTGGTCGGAGCTCCGAAGAGTAGAACTCCACTCCTCTGCAGTGCATTGATGCGGGCCCCTCTGTAACGAGGGGCATCCTCAGAGCATGTGGTCTAATGTACTACGTTGTCCGCAGTGAGGTGCAGTCTGGACTAAACAGTCTGGATTCATGTAATGAAATAAATTCAGTGGGGATATGATCCCGTCTGAAGCATGCGTAATGTGATAGCTTGAGATCTGGTTAGTGTGCCGTGTGGGGGACGGTATAGTCTGCTACTAAGGTAGTAGTGTTTGTTAACCTCGTTGAAGGTGGAGAGAGTGTCACGGAACTCTACGGGCCTAGAATCGACGGAGCCTCGACTCGCAGTGGCGTCAGCGCGGAGTGTTAGTTCGCGCGCTTGGACATGTGCGATGTCATTGAGGTTGCGGAGAGAGTCGAGTTGGGGCTCGAGATGTGCCGGGAACCACGTGATTGTATGTGGCCTTTGAGAATTCGATGAGCTTCCTCGGAGATGGTACCAGAGGCAAATGCCTGAACCGCTGCCCTCGAGTCAGTAAATATTTCAGCTCTCTGATCGTCGAGAAGCGCCGGAGCAATCGGAGCCTGCTCTGCCCTAGCCGGGGTGCTGTCTCTGATGGAGGCCGCACAAGTGACATGTCCGTCGTGATTCACTACAGTTGCGACGAAGTCCGATGTGTGCTCGTACTAGGCCGCGTCAACGAATGTGACCGTGTGGGGCGAGGCTTTTATCCTCCGGAGCAATGCCACAGCCCTAGCTTTGCGCCTGCTCGCATTGTTTTTTTGGATGCACATTTTTGGGAAAAGGAGCAACCATAATGTTGTCCCGTAGGTAATCTGACATTTCACATGTACGTTCTATCGCTACAGTGGAGCCAATTTTTAAGACATCGAGAATCTCCCTCTCCGCAGGGGTGCTAGAGAGTCGTGATACTTGAGCCGTTTCCTGAGCTTCGATGATTTCGTTGAGTGTATTATGTACACCTAGTTGAAGAAGGCGGTCCGTGCTTGCGTTTATTGGTGCTCCTATCACTTTATTATGCTTTTGCGGATGAGCGTGTCTATCTTGTGCCTTTCAGAAGCGTACCACTTGTGCATTGCAGCCACGTAAATTATGTGACTCGTTAAGAATGCGTGGAATAGCCGTAGGAGATTGCGCTCCTTTAAACCGCTCCTCTTGTTCGAGATTCTATTGATTAATCCAATCATGCACTCTGTCTTGATCGTGATTTTTCTGAGCGACGTGATGTTACCTCCGGTAGACTCGATGAACATTCCCAGCACCTTTAGGGTGTCGACCCTAGGAGTGCTCGCCCCGCTTTTTGTGTGTAGTTCTATGTCGACTTCGTCCAGGGGATTTCAACCCCTGGGTTTAAGACTTTGCGGACCGGTCTGTAGAGAAGTAGCTCAGACGTGGTTGTCGAGCATCCTATGCGTTTGCCATCGAGGAAGGTTTCAGTATGGTCGATTGCTTGTTTAGGCTCCATTACACTTCCCCTTCGCTGCCGCCAGATATCACCAGATATCACCAGATGGTGATATCATCGGCGTATATCGTGTGGTGAACTCTTTCGATTCCCGACAGGGATACCGACAGTTGCCTGAGAGCTAGGTTGAACAACAAGGGCGATAGCACTGCCCCCTGAGGCGTGCCTTTGGGTCCGAGTGAATACCCTTCTGATATGTGGTCTCCAAGCTTAAACGTGGCTTTGCAGTTATCCAGGAATGATCGAGCGTAACCATGAAAGGCTTGTCCTAAGTTAAGATCCGAGATGGATTCCAGAATATGTCGGTGTGATATGTGGTCGAAGGCCTTCTCTAGGTCAAGCCCGAGAATGCCCCGCACGTCTCTCGTATCTTGGTCTATGATTTGAGTCTTGATTAATTTCATTGCATGTTGTGTCAAGAGGCCTGGTCTCAAGCCCACCATGTTGTAGGACAGGAGACCGCTCCGTTCGACGTGCTTAGTATTGCGATTGTGAATTACGTGTTCCGCTACCTTTCCTACGCAGGATGTAAGAGAAATCGATCTAAGGTTGGACAGGTTTGGAGCTTTGCCGGGCTTCGCAATGAGGAGTACCAGAGCCTCTTTCCAAGCTCGTGGGACATCACCTGTCTGCCAGGCCTTGTTGATTTCTTCTGTAAGCCGCGCTAGGGAGTCGTCGTCAAGGTTTGTAAGAGCCTTACTGGTGATTTGATCGGGCCCTGGCGCGGACCTGGCTTTGAGGCAGTGTAGGGCCTCCCTGACCTCTTACACTTTGAAGGGGGCGTCGAACTCGGGGCATGAACGGCCTCTATACGTTGGGTAGTCGTCTGGGTTGGCCAAGCCCAGTGGGAGATACCTACAAGCGAGGTTATCCAGGGCTTTCGGCAGGTCTTCTAGGCGAGTGGTCTCACGTATACTATTCTCTCCAATACTTTATTTTGATTGGATCTAGCATTGGTTGCGTCGAGCACGTGCTTGAGGAGATTCCACTTGGCGCACACACTCATTTGTCCGTCAACCGAATTGCATATTTTATCCCACTACTGTTGGCTTAGTAACCGACAGTGCTCCTCAATGGCTTCGTTAAGCTCTGCGATCTTTTTTCTAAGCCGCCGATTGAGCCTTTGCCCTTTCCACCTGTTCAGTAGCGATGTTTTTGCTTCGAGTAGGTGTGCCAGCCGACTATCCACCCTGTAGACTTCGAGGTCGGTCTGTATCTTCCTAGTCGCCGCTTTAATATCTGCCCTGATCTGTTCGATTTATTGATCCAGGTTAACTATCGTGCTCTGTTGCTCTTGCTGGGAGCGCGGCTTCCGGGATTTTCTAAAGGCTTCCCAGTGAGTAAACACAAATTCTCGTAGAGGTTTGCATCCAACCTCCCTAGGGTTGTGACCAGAATGTTATGATCACTTCCTAGATTCTAGTTGAGATTGGTCCAAGAGGCCGATTTGAAGCCCCTGACGAAGCACAGGTCGGGAGTAGTGTCGTGTGTGCAAGAGTTTCCGGTTCTTATGGGGAACACCGGATATGAGCGAAGGACGAGGTTGTGGTTGGTTGTGACCTGCCACAAGTCTATTCTTTGAGACGGGACTGGGGATAGCCCCACGCTTGGTGCGGGGCATTGCAGTCCCATGCCACCAGTAATGGACACGCCTTGGCCCGGCTCACTGCCTTATTGATGATGTTGGTAAATCTCTGTTTGAGATGGCTGGGCGAGCTGTATATGTTGAGGAAGAATATGCTGTCGTAGAGGTATTTCCCAGGAATAACTTCAATGAGCAAATGCTCGGCTTTGTTGGAGTTACAGCCAATGTCATGTACGATAAAAGTGAATTGATTGGCAGCGAGGGTACTCATGCCTCGTTTTCCTACCTCCTGACATGTGTGTGTGTTGTGTAGCCGGGTATCGACACCGTGTTTATGAGTGTTTCCTGTAGTAGAATGACGTGTGGCTTTTTTTACTGTGGACCGAATGAACTGTTGGGGGACATTCTTTTTTGGTTGGAAGCCTCTACAGTTTCATTGTCATATTTCCATATTATTTTGGTGTACCGCCATGTTGCGTGTTAGTGTTAGCACCTGTCTGGTGTCCTTGCATCATGCATAAGTTCGAGACTGCCGTCTCTAGCTTGTCGCACCTGGCCATTAGGGTATGTATTGCTTCTACAACCTTGTCTAACACAGCCTCAAGCTTGTCTAAACGACTGTTGGTTGCATTTTCGAATTTGTTAAATCGACTGGAGAGGACACTTTTCGGCTGTCCGCCCACCAGAGATAGTGCTATTTTTTTGGTTTGACCACTAACCACCGGTTCGGCTACTTGAACGTCTACGGGATCCTCGACCACAGGGGTACGTGGCAGCGCAGATCGACTGGTGCACTCCTCACCCGTCTACCGATCGTCTTTATTGAGTGCGGCTACTTCCGACCGGAGCTGCTCAAGAGCCTGCTTTAGTAATGTGTTTTCCTTTTCTAGTTGTGTGATTCTATTATGCTCTGGAGATGGACCCCCCGTTACCTTTTTCGGTGGGGGCGGCGGTGAGTTCCTGACTCGGTCGGCCCAGCTTGATCCCGGACTGCCGCCGCTGCTGCTGCTGCTGGTGTGCGCCCGGACGCGAGAGCGAGACCGCCCTCAGGAGCGGATCTAGTCCGCGAAGCCGGGCATCTCCGGGAAGTCGAGCGCTCCACTTAGCGCCCGCGGGATCCGCCGCAGGGGCAGGCGCGGTCACGTCAACGACTCAGTGACGTGAACCTCCGCTTAGCACTGACTTCAAAGGAGCCGGCGAATTCGTCAGCCGGACTGTTTTCTTGTTTTGTCGGCGTCTTCTACGACGTTGACGGACCACGTAGGGGATCTGGTAGCGTTGCTTGCAGGCCTTGTCTGCCGTGATGTGAGGCCCTCCACGGACGGTGCATTTGGGAGAACACACGTGATTATTTTCTGGGTTGTTCATACCGCACCCCCTGGAGATGACATTTTCCGGGGCTAGACAGACATCGGCTCGATGACCAAGTCTACCACAGACGTAACAGATGTCGGTTTGTCGGCGGTAGAGTGAGTATTTTATCAGGCTTGGGCCGCATTTGATGTAGTCGGGTACTTTAGGGCTGTCGTAGAGATAGATGACGGTGCTTGTGTTCTTAATTCTCCACACCT
Source organism: Dermacentor silvarum (assembly GCF_013339745.2). Classification (NCBI taxonomy): domain Eukaryota; kingdom Metazoa; phylum Arthropoda; class Arachnida; order Ixodida; family Ixodidae; genus Dermacentor; species Dermacentor silvarum. Next base: position 153,600,929 of record NC_051162.1, read on the forward strand.
CGAGAGCGCTGGTGTTCTTGGGCTGGATGATGAGGCGCTGTAATTCTTCGTGCTCTATGGTGTGATCGACGCAGTGGATGACCCGCTTGCATGAGTTCTCGGGGGCGGCGATGTAAGGATTCCGCTCGTAATTGGCTTGGCCGATGGTGATTGCCTCCACCCCTGCGTACGCCATGTCGTTACTTCTCAAGGGGGTGCTCCCGATCATGATGTTTTGTATCATATTGGGGCATATTATGTCCTCCGTGACGTCAATCGCTTGTAGGTTTGCGGCGACGGTTAGGGCTTGGGCGACGCTAAGATGTCCCACCTCCTTGATGCCCAGGCCTCCGTGGGGGCAAACGATGACTCGAATGTGCTCCTTGGCAAGTGGGGCAGCCTCGAAGCAGTAGTGATACGTTTCTTCACACTAGCCGGAGTACGGATTCGTTTCTCGCCACGTAGAGCGGGCGAGGCTCAGTCACCTAGCCTGGGCACGTTCTTGGTAGCAGACTTGCGCTTACTGACCGCCGTAGTCCATCCGGTGCTGTTTTCAAACTCATCGGAGGAGATGTCCTCCCCTTCCACGGACAGTCCTCTTGAAAATGGGGAAAAGTCCACGCACCGTGGCAAACTTGGTATCGGCTTAATGATCCTGGCAACGTTAGGCGTCGAGTGACACCAACTTTTTGAGGCTGTGAGCAAAGTATCCAGTTGATAATATGTCAAGAAGCGGGAGCTGAAGTTCCCGCGTCCGCACTCATAGGCTTCTTCGTCCACCCCTATTAATAGATGGTAAAAATGCACTTCCTAGCAGTCGCAGAAGTATCGCTTCTTCTTTCTCAGGGCCTATCGTAGTCATTAACGCGAAAAACAGAAGCACGCAAACATGACGTGCGCGGTGAAAGTGGGTGGAATTCGGGGACACATGGCGATGGCCTATACCGCGTGAAAGTTATCGCATACTGGAAAATCTGCGCTGATAGGTACATATCGAGAACCAGTTGTCTTTATAATCATATTTCTTTTTTGTTTCGCGGCATCTCGACAGTACTGGTGGTGGGTTGGGCGAGCAATGTCAATGAAGCGGTTTTTCGACGGCAAGAAATATCCGCTCGATTTAGACGCCGAATGCCTCTGTGTGAATGTCACCTCAACAAGAAAATAAAAATGCCCGTAAAAACCGTTGATCGAGCTACAAACTTCTTTGAGAGTACAAGATACCTTTAGGATCCAACAATTTTGGTTAACCTAGTCATATATGGTTGTGATTCGTTTCAAGTGAAGGCGAGAAACAGCTTGGTGGCGCAAAGGTGGCGTACTTGAAAACGATGGACAGTGCCTGCTGGACAACTTGAGCACATTTGCTGCAATACCTGCGAATGCTGCGCGGCCGGTGAGCAAATCAGTCGCACTCATGTTTGGCCTACTGCATGGCTGAAACGTTGGCTGTTTTATCTGCATGCTGCTAGTAGATCCTTGCACTCAAATGTTTAAACAACATAAAAACAACCGCAGATAGTGGAACCTCGAAAGACACCCGCTTACCAAAGGGCAATTCATTCGGCATATATGCGGTGGAACGTATCTTGGGCATAACCTTGGCTCCCAATGCAATAAGTAGCGCTCCAGCCCACGGACTTGTATGTTTCCGGGAAACAGAGCCAACACTGACCTTCTATCAGGTGCAACTTCTACTTAACAACCATATACGAGGCTGAACGAGATCTGCGGTCATTATCGACGAGTAAGTACCTCATCGTCGTTTCCAAACCACATCTAATGACATGTAGGTCATTTCTTAGATGAGTTGCGGTCATTACGAGAGGTGAAGCTCAATATAGAGGATGTGGGTTGCTTTAAATATAAGGCACTTTAGGAGATTCCACAGCAAGGATTGAAGTCTATACCAACCTCTCCCTAGAAGCGCACCCTTGAAGGTGCCAGCCATTGGTCGGTGGAGTGCTTGTAGCAGTCCTCTAAACAATCTAGCCTCCTACGGTTAGAATATTCTACACAGCATTTGCAGCTGTGCCGGGTCGTTTACTGACAGGACACTAGACAGCGTAGTTGCTGCTAGCACTTGTAATTTTGATGTACCGGTGCGGCCACTGCCAGAGGAAACACAGACACAACCGGGGCCTCATGAAGTATCGCTGTGCATGCGCAATCGAAGCGATTGGCGAGAAGCCCGGCGCCTCGGTCTCCTCGGCGCGTGTTGCTATCTCGATCGCGCGCACTAGCGGCTTCAGTTATTAGCACTGTATTCAGGATCAGAAAATGTGGGAGCAACCGCAGCAGACGACACACCGGGCGCTCTGCCTATCACTTTGATTGCGCATGCGCCGCATAGTTCAGGATGCGCCGGGGATGGTGCTCTGCGCAAAGCTCCACGGGCTCCCGTGTTCCCGCTAGCAGTGGACGTTTTCGTACATATATTCCTCTCCTCATCCTTGTTTCGCGCCGTTAATGTGTCACATACAGACTATTGATGTACCGAGCCCAGTCGAATGTAATGAGTTTAAGGACCGCCGGATCCAGAGCCCACCACTACGGCGCGCCTCATAATCAGGACTGGTTTTGGCACGTAAAACCCCAGAAAGAAGAAGAATGCGGCATTTTTTTTTCTTCGAAGCCTAGGCACAAAGGCTGAAATTGAATGGTATTGCCAGGTGCGCCTGTTCGACCAGCTTCATTCAATATTACACTGCCTCGTTGCACGGCTGTGGTAAGAGAAATTACATTTTTTGCTTATGCCATGGTGTCTAAACTTCTGTACTCGACTGTACATAGTCGAGCACTGCATGCGCTCGGACATACGATGACTGTTAGGAAAGTATCCGACCTTCGGCCGAAGAAAAAAACTGGCATAACTGGAGCGTTGGAAACCTAATCACCCTCAATTTACTCTCCTTGGGACTCTACACACTTCTCCCAGTGGTGTTGCCATTGTTGGAAGCATTCCGAGAAGGCCTCTTTTGGAATGGCGCTTAGCTCAGCTGTCATTGCAGCGGTAATGGCCTCTCTTGTCTGAAATTGCGGTCGTTTCAATGGCCTCTTGATTTGGAGAAACAGCCAGAAGTCACAGGGGGCCATATCAGGAGAGTAAGGAGCCTGTTGAGCTATGGGAGTCTGGTTTTTCGCCAAAAAGTCTGAATCAAGTGCGAGGAAGGTGCAGGAGCATTGTCGTGATGGATGCGCCAATTTCGTGTTGGCCACAACTCCAGTCTCTTGCGCCGCACAGCATCACGTAGGCGACGGATGACATCCCTGTAGTACTCTTTGGTGATTATTTGACCCTGTGGTGGGTACTCGTGGTGCACCACACCGCGGGAGTCAAAGAAAGCAGTCAGCATCACTTTGACGTTGCTACGGACATGGCAGGCCTTATTTGGTCTTGGTGACGTGGAATGCTTCTACTGTGTTGGTCGTACCCGTAAACCCAACACTCGTCACCAGTGATTATGGTGCCCGTGTAGTCGAGGTCACTGTTTGTGGAATCCAGCATGTCCTCTGATACTTTTACACGAAGTTGCTTTTGCTCCACCGTGAGCAGCTTCGGCATGAATTTTGCCGCAACTCTCTTCATGGCCAAATCTTCGGTCATAATGGAATGTGCAGAAAAAGTTCTGATGCCCACCTCTTCCGCAATTTCTCGGATAGTCACACGACGGTCCCGCATCACCACAGCGTTCACTTCGGCAACGAGCTCGTCATTTCGGCATCTTGATGGCCGACCGGAGCGTGGCTCGCTCTCCACCAATGTGCGGCCGTCTTTAAACCGGTTGTACAACCGCTTAATCTGTGTGCTGCTCATAGCATCGTCACAGAAAACCGTCTGAATCTTTCGAATGGTTTCCACTTGGCTGTCGCCCAGTTTATGGCAAACATTGATGCAGTAGCACTACTTCAGTCGCTCCGTCATTTTCCTTGCAATAAAAAAACCGACTAGAGCACTACAAACTGCCTCAATCAAATGCTGCGTCCCAGCGACTGACGCTATTGGTTGCGGAAAAAAAAAATTCGCGCATGCGCACGAAGGTTCAAGGTTGGCTGATGCAAGCGCGCTTGTTTCATATCCATCAGGTGTTCACAAAAAATGAGCTCGGATGCTTTCCTAACAGACCTCATATACGAAAGCCTGGGCATGAAACGCCCAGGCTTTTGTATTGTTTCTATGTTGTTGGGCATGTTTCATGCCCAGCTATGTTTATCTTAAAAGCGTTATTACCGCGATTACCTTTCCTTAAACTGCACGAAGGTTTAACAGGATTTCAATGAAACCGTTTCCTCCACTATTTGGGTCACTGCGTATGTGTCACTGGGTATGACTCAGGTCTTCAACCAACCTGTTTTCAGGCTAACTTCACGTGTCTGTGCCGCTTTTCAGTAAATGTGTTTCACTACAACTTTGATCCTTTGGTTTGTATCAGTGGGTAGGGATGACTAATCAAATAACCACTTTCAAACCAAACTGCGTCACCGATCATAAACTGGGAATGTGCCGCACTTCAATTTCTCTCCTGGGCGCCAACTGCATCACTGGTAATTCTGGCAGCTACAGCCTCACGTGCCTATCGACAACCGCGGACAACACTGCAATCACAGAACCCCACAGCATTCATGCCGAACCACACACCCAGCAGCGCGGAGGTACAGGTTTTTCACGTGGTCATGAAAGTGCTTGGTTCACTACGACTAGAGCTTCAGGATCTTCTGGCAGAGATTACACTCCTTAAGGAAAAGCTTCATATGCAGCATCTACAAGCCCGAGGTGGAGCAGCCGATCGGGGGAGGCAGTAGAAACGACACTACCCCCAACACGCAGAAATGCAGGGCAAATGGATCAGATACCAAGATGGATACCTCCACGCAGGTAACAAACGCGGACATTATACGAACCACGAGAACGACCTGCTGTAGCTAACCAGTCACCAGTGGCATACCATATGCGCTGGCATGCAGCCGCAACCCAATCTCTCCCACACCTGGAATACTCTGAGGCAGCTTATAGATGCACAAAGGAGTAAACCACACAACGACACAGTGTACAGAAATTCCTACATCAAACGTAGGCTACCGACACAAAGCTGGTGAGGACCTTTATCGCCCAATACCTCGGAGAGCTGGTGACTCAACCGCAGAGGTCCTAGACAGGTCTGGATAACGTCTTCCGATACGTACCAATCACCCTAGGAGACGTAAGCACGCTGGAACGCAACCTGCGGTCGAACTCCGTGCCGGTGGACGATCTAATAACCAATCGGCTGCTTCGAAACGCGGACGACGAACCTCTAGCAGCCCTGCTGCAACATAGCAATATCGCCTGAGAGTCGAGCTCCTTGCCTGCCCCGTGGAAACGCGCTACTGTAGTCCTCATACCGTTACCGACAAAACGTTACATTTAGACAACCTCCGCCTGCATAAGGGCGCAGGTTGTCTAACATGAATAAGGAAGACAAGTTGCCGCACACCATCATCGGGTTATGTCCACAGCCCTTAGCACATCATATAAACACAGGATATCATGCTGCAACTTCAGCATCGCCTGAATAAACTACAGTTTACGGCATGGGCGTAAACTGGACAGCAGGGCCAAACTCGGCCTAGTTCTTTATAAAGCAATTGATTAAGTCAAGCACAGTGCTATTATCGGGGTACTCTCGCAGCTAATCATGAATACAGAGACCTACTGCTACAATCAATACTTCCATTACAACCGCACTGCCAGATTTACTATAAGGGGCTGCAGTCGGAGGTTATCCAGCTGTGAAACAAGGGCACACCACAAGAGTCAGTCCTCTCTACCATGCTTGTTAGCATCGCCCTGATGAGGCTCCAGCACAGCTGTCGGTCATTCCACGCTTCCATCAATGCCTATACGCGGATGACATCACCATGTGCACTGCTGTAGGCAGTGATGGTGAAATCCAACACACCCGGCCAGAAGCAATCAACATGGCGGTAGTGTACATCGAGCCACGAGGACTTTCCTGTTCGCCGTCTCAATCCGAATTACTCATCCTAGGTCCCGTTACGCACCGCTCAACGACTCAGAGGACGCACACCACCATGCTGGAGGTCAATAGACATCTTATATACCCTACGTGCGTGCTTTTTAAACCTGGGGCTTCGTATACAACACAACTCTAAATACACACACTATCCATCGCTTCAAACCACGCTACTGAAATAGGAAGGCTCATCTCGCGAATCGCCACCAAACACACGCTAATGAAAGAGGACAACCTTATACGGTTGGTACAAGCCTTTATTATCAGCCCCATCGTGTAGATCACACCCTTCCTATGCCTCTCCAACGCCGAGAAACGCAGGATTAACAGAGGATAAACAAGGCATAAAGCAAGCCCTACACGTCCCTCAATCGCCAGCGAATAAGAGGCTAACAAAATTGGGCCTACATAACACTACTGATGAGTTATTTGAGGCCCAGCGCATTTCACACTACGAGCGGCTCTCACATAGAAAGACAGGGTGGCATATCATCCACGGCATGGTCATCCAATAGCTTACGGATATTGGAGCCAAGGTCCCCATGGCCCCTGACCTCCGAGACGCGTTCATCATCCTTCCCATCCCACGCAATATGCATCCTGCCTATACTCGGCGACAGCTTTCTTTGACAGCACTGTGGAAGCTACAGAGCCGAACCGCCTGCATGCGCGCGCGCCAGGAAATAGTACGTACCTCTTTTGTTTTCTGATTCTACGAGTTACTTCGAGCAAATAAATAAAAGTTTCTTCATTGTAAATATACAACAAATATGGGAAGCTGTTCATGCAAAAAAAGTTATCGTGCGCCTTAATTTTCTGAATTTTAACACGAAAGTGTTTTATGCCGGGGTCCACCAAGACTTCACTGACGTATTTCCGTCACGGAAGTACGTCATAGAACATAATACAAAGAAAGAAACCAGAAGAAAAACTTCCACAAACATGCAAAATTTGGAAATCGAACCCACGACCTCTCGGTCCGCGACGATAGATCGCCGACCGTTTAACCCATTGCGCCACAAACGCATTTGCAGAGAGCTACACAGACGCGCCTTATATATCTAACACTCCTCCGTGTACCCGCGCTCTTGCTCGGGGCGGTGCCGCCGCCTACGAGCAGAAAAGAGAAGTACTGCATTATGACACTAACGCGCACCGACAGTGAACGCTTCGGTGGTCTCAGCACTACGACGCCTCGATGCCAGCATTCGAAGGGACGCTGGCATCAAGAAGCACTACCAACGCCACCTAGGTGGCGTTCACCATACTCAGCACAGCGGAGCGTGGCCTCCGCAATTAGCTCTGAAAATGTTTCTGAAGTTGATCGCGGAGGCTGCAATTACGACGCGCTGTACGCACTGATTTGACTCGGTGACGATTCAGTTACGTGCTTTGTCTTGCGCGTTGTGTTAGTGTGTCAGTTACGTGCTTCGTCTTTCGCGTTGTGCTAGCGTGTGCAGCGTAGTGCAGCTTCCATATGCACGACGGTTGCTCATGGTCATCGACGTTGGTAGTCGTGATGGAGGAGACGTGCCACCAGGCGTCAGCGTGGGTGCATCAACGCCTAAGGGCGCTTTAGCCACAAAACACCAATAGACATTATATATCAATGTGGAATAAACATTACACTACTTCTGTGAAGACACGTTTCACTTTCGTGTTCTATACCGATTCCTATATAAGAGGGATCAACCACATTTTTTTTTATTTCTTGCACGGCACCACGTTATCCGCACGCCTGCTGCTTGCTCTCGCAGTAAGCATGGCGTCCCCGGTGCCAGCGGTACCGTGTGCGGCCGCAAACTCTCCTTTTAGTTCTCCTAGAAGGGTATACTCTAAGTGTGACAAGAAGTGGGTCTCCAAACAAACCAAGCAGGTTATCTGCAATGTCTACACTGGAGTAAGGCGCCGTCAGCCGGAGCTGGTCGACGAATTCTGTGTGCCGGACTGTCGCCGAGCTCACCGGAGTGAGTATGCGAACGGTAACTCGAATCAAGGCTGAAGCTCTGCAGGCCCCACTCTCCTCTCCAAAGCGTAAGAAACTGGATTTCTCGGTCTCGGGCGAAGCTGGGAAGCGCATGACCGCCAAGACGAGGCTGCTGCGCTACGACACGTTTGAGTTGGCAGCATTGCGACGCAAAGTGCACAGCTATTTCATGCGCAATGAACTGCCTACGTCCGAGAAGCTACGCAACGACGTGATCAGCGACCTTGCACATGGACATGCCGACGATCAGCACTCGCACGATGCAACGAATGCTGAACGACTTGGGGTTTGTCTTCTGAAAGAGAAAAAGGAATTCCGCATTGCTCGAAAGACACGACATCGTTGCTTGGCGTCGAAAGTACCTCCGAACATTCCGAGAAATGCGGAGGCAGCAGCGGTAAGTTCTTGCGTTCTTTTAATTTCTGCAAACTTTCGTTGCGCGTGCTTGTTGGTAAAAGTGTAGACGCGAATGGTGAGCATGCGTGTGTACCTAATAGTGAGCGAAAACGAGAGGTATGGTTTGCATCGGTGATCGCCAAACGTGTGATGTTGGCGCGAGTGATCGAAAGCCTTACATAATCCTAACTCAAGTCGCAGCGAAATTCCCCAGTAAAATAAGGTGGCTGTTCATGCTTGCGCTTGTACGGTGGATAATATTATCAGCCGAGGATGCAATGATCTGTGCCGAAGACGTAACTGAGCGTTTAGCTATTCGAGAATCTCCCGTCGCATGGTTTGAGAAGATTTACTGCCTTTTCTCCGCGTAGAAGCAAGGAATCTAAATGGCTTGAAGAAAAGATTAGCAAATTTTATTAAGCGAATATGCTGTGCACATAATTGGGGATGTGGTTGCATTAGCTTTTATGAGCAGTCTGAAACATGCTTTGTAAACATTCGCTTCAGTCTTTCTCAGGGGAAGTTTTGCCAGCTCATCTTTGTTATATGTATTCACATGGGTTTTGTCAGTGGATTCTTCGTGCTGTAACAAAGGCATAACCGTGAATCAAGGCCGCGGGTTTATTAATGGGCTGCTTCCAGTAAAAGTACGCTCCTAACTTTACGACAGATTTATTTTCTTTTACAGGACCATATACCACCTTGATGAGACCTGGCTAAACGCTGGCCACACTAAGTAAACCGTATGGACAGACACCAAAGTGATGTCCCGGCAAGACGCATTTCAAGGCCTCTCAACAAGTCTTCGTGCACCGAGCGGTAAAGGAGGACGCCTAATTGTTTTGTCTGCTGGCAGTGCGGAAGGCTTTGTTTATGTAGCCGCCCTAGTTTTTCGTGCCAAGAAGGGCGCTGGTGATTACCACACAGAAATGAATGCATCACGTTTTCAAAAATGGTTTGTTGAACAGTTGCTACTATACATCAAGCCACGCAGTGTGATTGTGATGGATAATGCGCCGTATCACAGTGCTCAAGTTGAAAAGGTGCCAAGTTCATCACCAAGAAAAGCCGACATCCTGTGCTGGTTGAAATCGAAAAGTATCCTTTTTTCGAATGACAAACTGAAGAGCGAACTGCTGGAGCTCGTTATGCAGAATAAGCGCATGTTCCTTGCTTACCAGATTGACACACTTGCCGGCGCTGCCGGTCATGAGGTTGTGCGCTTGCCTCCTTACCACTGCGAGCTCAATCCAATAAAGCTCGTGTGGAGCCAGGTCAAAGGCAATGTTGCTTCATAGAACAATCGACTCAGTCGAGAAGATGCTGCTGGAAGGAATCGCATGTGTGACCCCGCAGAACTGGTTCCGAGACTGCACTCACGTGATAAGGCTTGAGGATGAGGCATGGGAGCAGAATGGCATTATAGACAGCCAAAGAGAAAGTCTCGTAATTTCTTTGGGCACAGATTCGAGTTCTTCTGATGAGTCGAGCAGCTCTGACATGAGCGGAATTGATGAACTGCCATGAGCATCTGCATGTGTGCTTTTTCAAACCTTCAACCAAAGGATTACATGCGTGCCTAAACAGAAACGTCAACGTCACAACCCCGTGACAATGTAATAGCTATGCAAACTATGCAAGATGACGAAGCACACACCGCAGTCAGAATACGCAAGTACCAAATAGCAAGTTGATATTGCTTTTGAGGTCAATCAGTCACTGCTATTTATTTACACTTTTATTGCTTATTGATTTCATTTTAATTTAATCTGCCGATCTCTCTAGCTTTCGTTGGACTTCGTGTATGTTCTGGTTACGTTACCGTGATGTGATAATAATTGTTGGGGTATTGTGTGCCAAAACGACGATGTGATTATGCGACACGCCGTGCTAGAGGGTTGCACAAGTTTTGACCACCCGGTGTTGTTTAACATGCACCGAAACATAAGCACACGGGCGTCTGGCATTCCTGATCCGTCGAAATGCGACAGGCTCAAACGTGTGCTTTTTGTGTCAGCGGCCGTGTACTCTACACTGTACTGTCACGGCGGCTGTGATGTGATGATGTATCACGGCCGTGAGCTTTTACATTATACGCTGCATCAGCGAGAACCACATTTCTTAGTTGAGGATTGAAGTGTTCAAAATTGTGTTCATTTTTCTGTGTGATCTCATGCAATAGTGCTTGATGCCTTGTTTCATTGCTGTCTCAAAGGGACCTGAAAGTGTGATACCTCTTCTTGTCATTGTTTTGTTTTTCATTTACTCATTTTCTAATGTATTCTACCGTCTCATTGTTCGTTATCAATGTGTTCCTGCTCTTATCTATTTTGATTTGTTTATTTTAAATGGTTCTTATAGCAAGCAATGCCAGCAATGAGATATGGCTATCATGTTCTGTTGCACAAGTGCACAAATGTTATGTTGACATAGAGTTCCAGCAAGGAGTTATGGTTATCATGTTCGGGTCACAAGTGCAATATGCTATGTCAACATGGAGTGCGAGCAAAAAGTTATGGCTATCATGTTCTGTGCCACAAGCCAAAAATGTTATGTTGACAGAGTTCCAGCAACGAGTTATGGTTATCATGTTCTGTTCTCAAGTGCAAAATGTTATGTGAATTAGGAGTGCCAGCAAAAGTTATGGCTATCACGTTCTGTGCCACAAGTGCAAAATGTTGTGTTAATAATAACTGATGGCGTTTAACGTCCCAAAACCACGTAGTGGAGGGCTCCGGAAATTTTTACCACCTGGGGTTATTTAGCGTGCACCTAATTTTAATTACACGGGCCTCAAGAATTTTCGCGTATGGCTGTGATGCGATAAAATATATGAACTGTTTTTATGCATTCTTTATTTTTATACCAATAAAACTGGTATTCTGGACAATACCTGTTGCACACTGCATGCACAGGTTTGGAAAAAAACATCGGCGGCCATCAAACTACATGAAGTTGCTTGACCAGCGAAGCTCGATGAAAGAATCTGCATCAGTCTCTATTCAACTAATCGTAAGCTCTCTTAAATCAGTAAGCATTAAATCAGCATTAAATCAGTAAGAAGAAAGCTTGGCATAGGACAAGGCAAGATGTATGCACTGGAAGATAAGCATAATAATATCATGAGCAATTTCGATGACATAGTAAAAGCAGCAGAAGAATTCTATACTGACCTGTACAGTGCCCAAAACAGCCAAGCTACTTTCATTCAAAATAGTGATGAACCGGATACAGAGGCTCCTTCTATAACTAGCGCTGAAGTTAGAAGGGCCTTGAAAGACATGACCAGGGGAAAAGCTAATGGAGAATATGGAATAACAGTAGATTTAATGAAAGATGGAGGAGATATCATGCTTGAAAAGCTTGCGGCCCTTTATATGCAATGCCTCACAACTTCATGTGTACCAGAGAGCAGGAAGAACGCTAACATTATACTAATCTATAAGAAGCGAGACGTTAAAGAACTGCTTTTGCTTAGCAAGGCAACAAGAATTTAGGATCGCCAGTCAGCCTCTAGAGTCTGTAAAGGAGTACGTTTATCTAGGTCAATTACTCACAGGGGACCCTGATCATGAGAAAGAAATTTACAGAAGAATAAAATTGGGTTGGAGTGCATACGGCAGGCATTACCAAATCCTGACTGGGAGCTTACCACTGTCGTTGAAAAGAAAAGTGTAAACATTGCATTCTACCGGTGCTAACATATGGGGCAGAAACTTGGAGGTTAACAAAGATTCTCGAGAACAAGTTAAGGACCGCGCAAAGAGCGATGGAACGAAAAATCTTAGGAGTAACGTTAAGAGACAGGAAGAGAGAAGTGTGGATCAGAGAACAAACGGGGATAGCCGATATTCTAGTTGACATTAAGCGGAAGAAATGGAGCTGGGCAGGCCATGTGAGGCGTAGGATGGATAACCGATGCACCATTAGGGTTACAGAATGGATACCAAGAGAAGGGAAGCACAGTCGAGGTCGGCAGAAAACCAGATGGGATGATGAAGTTAGGAAATTTGCAGGCGCAAGTTGGAATACGCTAGCACAAGACAGGGGTAATTGGAGATCGCAGGGAGAGGCCTTCGTCCTGCAGTGGACATAAAAATAGGCTGATGATGATGATGATGAAGCTCTCTTAAAATCTTCCAATTCACCGGCATCATGGTACTTGCGTATTTTGGCTGCGGCGTGTGCTTCGTCATCTTGCATAGTTTGCATAGCTATTATATTGTCACGGGGTTGTGACGTTCACGAAGGCAGCAGTCGGCCGGTAAAGGGAAAGTCAGATTGCAGCAACACACACTGGCACTGATGGCGGCGAGTACCGAATCGGCCGTATGGTCACGGTTCAAATGTCAAAGGTATGGTCACGGTTCACAAAGCTGCCGAGGCCGACAAACCTGTGCCAAGTGGGGCGAACAAGATCATCCCTCAGATAACTGTAACGTTGCACTCCATTGCGTGAACTGTGACGGCGAACACGCCGCATATTACCGCCCTTGTCCGACATGGAAAAAGGAAAAAGAGATCGTGATTATGAAAGTAAAGGAGAACATTTTCTATTGAGAAGCGCGCAAGCGCGTTTCCTTCATAGTGCATGGTATGCTGATGCGACGCGTAAGGGGGCAACGCCGCAAGACTCCGGTATCGGCCCGGCCCACAAAGAGTGTGGTCGCGGCTGTGCCACCAGCCCCCTTGGCGACAACAGCCGACGCTGTTTCGCCGTCTCTAAAAGAGGGACCATCGACCTCGGGGTTGGTGACCTCTAAGGCTCGGCTTTTCGAGGCAAGGCCTAATCTGAAAACACCCCGCTACAGTGAGGGGAAGTCCAGTGGCTCCCAGGAGTCAATGGACACAACTCCGATCCAGATGGCGCAGCCAGCACCTCACGAGCGCCGCAATTCTCGTGACCGCTCCAAAAGCAAAACGCGCATCACGGCGCCCGGAAAGGGTCTTGTATGCTAATCTTTCCTTTCCAGAACACACAGTACTCAACTCTGTCAAAATGGATACACAAATTGTATAGTGGAATGAGAGAGGTTTTCTCCACAATCTTGATAACAGAACTCTTACGCAACCTAACCCAAAGGTACTGGGTGCACAGCAAACGCATTTAGAAGCTACACAGACAAATTTTCTCCAGTCATATGCTATTTTTCGCAAAGACCGTGATGAGGCTAACACCTCATCCGGTGGTGTAGCTATAGTTGTCGACAAGACTGTCGCTTGCCCACACTTGCGCCTTCGAGGCAGTTGGAGTGCGAGCAATTCTTTTTAACAAATTGGTTGCCGTCTGCTCCATCTACATACCTCCAAATTATCACCTGCGCAAAACAGAATTCTATGGCCTTATGAAACAACTTCCTGAACCCTTTCTTATCATCGAAGACTGTAATGCTCATAACAGTATTTGGGGAGACTCCCGGACTGATTTGAGGGGTCGACTTATCGAAAGCTTTCTTGTGACTTCTGGTGTATGCCTATTTAATAAGAAAGCACCTACTTACTATATTATTGCGCATAATTCATATTCATCGATAGATTTAGCACTTGGATCCTCCACACTTCCTTACTTAGAATGGAATGTAATACAAAATCCGTTTGGGAGTGACCACTTCCGGGTTACTCTATACCTACTAACACAACATGACATTCCACCACATGTCCCTCGCTGGAAACTTAACTCGACTGATTGGAAGCATTTTACAGAATCTATTTACTTATCACAAGATTTTATACGCGATTTTAACATATATGATGACGTAGCATATTTTACGGCTTTTATTATCGGTGCAGCTCAAAAGTTTATTCCACAAACAAACGGCCAATCATGTAAGAGACGTGTTCCTTGGTGGAATGAAGACTGTAGAGATGCACGAAAGAGAAAAAAATAAGGCATGGGGTAGACTGTGCCCATATCCAACGGCGGAAAATCTCATTGCATTTAAACATATAAAGTCACAAGAAAGGCGCACCGGACGGCAGGCTAGGAGACCAAGCTGGGAGAGGTTTCTCTCAGGCATCAATTCCTCCACCCAGGAGGCTAAAGTATGGAATGGGCTGAGAAGGCTAAAAGGGCAGCAGATCAACCAATTACCTTTGGTCGGTGACCAAGGGCATACCTTGGAAAACCCGGCCGATGCCCTTGGCACACACTTCGAGCCTGTATCAACTTCCGTAAACTACTCAGAATCATTCCTTCAATACAAGAAAGTAGCAGAACGTAAGCCAATAGACCATAAATGCAGCCCAAATCTTCCGTACAACTGTCCATTTAATATTGCCGAGCTTAGAGCTGCCTTGAGCACATGTATGAGCTCCGCACCGGGATTTGACAGAATCATGTATGACATGATTAAAAACCTACACACAGATGACACTTCTGGCACTGTTCAACTCTATTTGGACTGCCGGATATCTCCCATCCTTATGGAAAGGATCCAACGTAGTCCCGGTCTTGAAACAGGGTAAAGACCCATCCGATGTTTCAAGTTACCGTCCAATAGCACTCACAAGTTGCTTATGCAAACTCTTCGAGAAAATGATAAACCGTCGTATTTTACATTTCCTTGAATCGAGGAAAATTCTTGACCCTTATCAACGTGGCTTCAGAGAGGGTCGCTCGACTGCTGACCCTCTCGTGCTCATTGAGGCAAACATTCGAGACGCCTTTGTCCATAAGCAGTTCTTTCATTCTCTTTTCGTAGACATGGAAAAGGCATATGACACAACTTGACGATATGGGATTTTGCGAGACCTATCGGAAATGGGTGTTCGTGGCAATATGCTTAATGTAATTGAAAGTTACTTATCCCGCCGTACTTTTCGTGTTAGGGTTGGCAATGCTCCATCCAGGCAATTTACACAAGAAACTAGGGTGCCACAAGGTGGGGTACTATCCTGTACCCTTTTTATCGTCAAAATGAATTCCTTGTGCTTATCTATACCGCAGGATATGTTTTATTCGGTATACGTAGATAACGTGCAGTTAGGTTTCAAGTCATTTAACTTTGCAATTTGTGAGCGGCATGTCCAGCTTGGCTTGAACATAGTGTATAAATGGGCAGAAGAAAATGGCTTTAAACTCACTGCTCTTAAAAGCTCCTGTGCCCTTTTCACACAAAAAAGAGGCATATTTGCAGAGCACAATGTAGAACTACACAGACAGCACATACCAGTTTCCACACAACATAAATTTTTAGGCGTCATATTAGACTCGAAACTAACCTTCATTCGACACATAAAGCGCCTCAAAGAGAAATGCCTAAAAACAATGAACCTGCTTAAAATTTTGTCACATACAACATGGTACCTGATGAACGTGAATAAAAGTCATACGTATACGCTTAGACTATGGGGTCATAGCGTATCAATCTGCCAGTCCAAGTGCCTTGAAGTAGGTATCCGCATCGATAATACACAGATTCGCAACTCAGTTATTTATACTGACTCTTTGGGCCCAAGTTAAAGCTCTATCGTCGTTACAGAAACACGAAAATCCTGTAATTGCAGAACTTTACTCGGGTCTATGCAAAGCTTACTCTTCTGTGATGAGTAGTGCGCGACACAATGCGGTGACTTTTGTGGTGCGCGACACGGTGCGGTGAGGCGCGACGGTGATATTTGTGGTGTGCGACAATGTGCGGTACATTCAAACAAGAAGCAGACGACAAGGAGAGCATGCGCCGCTCTATCGCGCCGCGCCGAAAACGACGACGCCGAAGACCGTCCGGCGCGTGAACACGCGGCACAAGAAAAATACCAAAAGAAAGCGAATCCAATCACAAAGGAACGCGGAGCCTCGAGCAGCCAATGAGAAGTCGACGAATCGACCAGAGCAGCAGAAAAAGGAGCCGCGCTGGCAGTAGGGGGAGGAGTTCCAGAAGCGGCACCAGGACAAGGTCGGCCACCGGATCGGGAGTTGAAGACGGCCGTCGGGTTCCGGACCCGAGCCACCAGGACTTCACCCGGCCGGGGCCTCCTGCCAACCCATTCCTGGGCGCCGCCACTCCATCCGTTTGAGAACTGCTGCCCGAGGCCGGCAAGCGTCTGCGCCCGTGGGCAGAACGAGAGCTGTCGGGCTACGGGCCCGAGCTCCACGACCAGCTGCCCGGCCATAACGCCGCCGCCGTCAACCCCTGCTGCCAAGCCGCCTGCCTTCCCGGGCATCGTCACTCTGCCCGATAATCAACTGCTGCTGCCCGAGGCCGGTGAGCGTCTGCGCCCGTGGGCAGAACGAGAGCTGCCGGGCTACGGGCCCGAGCTCTACGACCAGCTGCCCGGCCAGGACGCCGCCGCCGTCAACCCGTGCTGCCGAGCCGCCTGTCTTCTCCCACCGAGCCAGAGCTGCCACGCTCTGGTAGCTTGTACGACGTTCCGACAGCGACCTTTTGGTGAGACAAACAACGCTTCTATCGTCGTCTCCGCTTCGCCGCATCGAGACTAGTGCATACTCACACCCGCAGCCTGCCCGAACTTGCCCGACATCAGTAAGCGTTCTAGCCTCATGTGTGTTGTATTATGAGTTCTTTTTGAGTGTTTATTTTATGGCGTTTTTTTTCTCGTTCTAGTTACATTAAATGTTTTGTGTGTGCGTTCCACAAACGGCTTTGTCCTCGATTGGGTTCTGGGAGGCTTCGCCTCATAGAACCGTCAAATATTAGACAAAAGAACCTGCTCATCACATCTTCTCGACATATCACAGTATGCTGGGTTCCTGGACATAGAGGCATTGAAGGCAACATGCTTGCCGACAAAATGGCCACATCCACAGAACCAAGTGCTAATAACACTTCCATCGCTATCCCTGCCATGGATTTGAAACTATTTCTGCGGAAAAAAACTGAGGTACTATTGGCAACGTTCGTGGGACACAAAACAGTCAAACAAGCTTCATCTAATAAAACCTTACTTAGGAAGTTGGCCAACTACAACAAAAACACAACGAACAGAGGCCACTCTGTCCGCTTCGAATAGGCCACACGTATGGCACACATTTTTATCTTTTAACAAACAGTGATCCCCCTGCCTGTGGGAAATGTGGCGGGACGCTAACTGTGCTTCACGTCTTGCTTGAATGCCGGGAGGTAGAAGAGCAAAGAAAAAAGTTCTTTCCTTTATCATACAAACATTTTTCATTACACCCGGCATTATTCCTAGGCAAAGACCCGCTCTTCGACACAAAATGATTGCTAGGCTTTTCAAATGATATCGGTATACTAAATGTTATACACCCATGCAATCCGTAGCACGGCCTCCCAATAGAGGCCTATGGTGCGGCATTAGTATGTATAGCACACGCCTCAAAGCCCTTGCGCACAGGGTCCTGGTGAGGCAGTAGTGCTGCTTGAAATTATCAATAACTGAGTGCTTTAAATTTATGTCATTTATATACATAGCACACCTTACAATAGTCATTGTCGTCATAGTTTTATCCCAAGTAAATGTTTTACGCATCTATACAGCGACCAGTTTTAGGCCCCTATATACAGCCGTGATACGTCTACTCAGCGCTAATGATCCATCGATCACTCTACCATTTCTTGGCGCTCTTTGGCCATACTTGGCCCTTGCGCCAGTAAACACTATACATCATCATCAAGAGGGCGAAGAAGCTTCCATCGCTTTAGCCTACTCAACGAATATGGCCGCTTGCATCCTTAGCGACTCTAAGGCGGCTATCCGCAACTTCACCAGAGGCCTGATCTCATCCGCAAGCAATCCGCATACTCTCATACACCTCCCCATCTCGTGGCCGCCGCGTTCAGTTAATCTGGGCCCCGGGTCACTCGGGCCTTGCCGGGAACGAAGCCGCTGACGTCGCTTCCCGTTATATATATGTTGTTTTGTGGCGCATGGGCCAGCTATGGCCAAAGATCACCAAGACGTGGTGTACTGAGTGAGCAATGGTATGATCAAAGACAGTGGGTAGGTGTAGGGTGGCTGTAAAGGGGCCTAAAATCCAGCGCACTAAAGGTGCGTAAAAGACAAAATTAATAAAATCATGTGATAGGCGCGCAATGATTATAATATAGTATAAAAAGTTGTAAGCGATACACGGCACTACTGCCTCACAGAGACCTTTAGAAGCAAGGGCCTGGAGGAGAGTGCATTTCAAATATTCGGTCACAGCAGCGTCCTCTGAAAGAGGATGCCGACACGAACCTCTCGTGCGAAGAACTTGCAAAATGTCGATGTCGTTAAGGAAGGCTAAAACTGAATCGTGCTGAAATACCGGGTCATTATGTAAAAACATCGCTGGATGGAGGGGTATACTCTCTTTATAGTCTTGAACAAAGTGCTTTTTTCTTTCAGGTTCTATTAGTGGACACTGTACTAGGATGTAAAGTACAGTAAGTGCTTCCCCACATCTAGTACAGGTCGGGGGTTCGACTCCATACAACAGGTTATTATGCGTGCCGTAAGTGTGTCCGATTCTGAGCCTTTAGAATAGGACATCATTTCTTCTAGATTTCGTGGTCGATGGCCAGTTCCCTATATGGGGCTTAATAAATGAAGTTTGTTATGAGTCTGGGCGTCCCACAAACGTTGTCAGTGGGCTCTAATTCTCTTGTATAGGTATGACTTCATATCGGGAACAGGGACGAAGCATAGATGTGTTGCCAGCTTTTGCCTCGATGGATGTGGCAAGCTGGTCTGCCAGTACATTTCCATCGATGTCTCGGTGTCCTGACACCCAGCATATCACAACATGCTGCCCAGACGCATAAATACTACATATGAATGAATAAAGCGATACTATTACAGGATTTTTGTGCCTTTTAAGAGATTTTAGAGCTTTTACTACGCTCAGCGAATCTGTGTACATGATTGCTTTTGGTATTTTCGAGTGTTTGATGTGTTTAAGAGCCGATAGTATTGCATAAGCCTCTGCTGTAAAAATGCTCGTTTGGGGGTGCAGGGCGCCGGCATCTGAAAATGATGGGCGAACCGCTGCATAAGAGACACCAGCATGATACTTGGTGCATTGGTGTAAAATTCCGGACAGGAGTATTTATGCTGCAGTTAGAGCAAGTGCATTCGAATGTGTGTAACCGGGGCGTGCTTCGTAGCATGTAAAAAAGAGAAATCACAGTCGACAGTCCGCCACTGCCACGGTGAGACCTGTATAGTGTGTGTTATTAGACAATGCTGAAAGAGTGAGACATCCATTTCCTCAGCCAGACTTCTCACACTCAACGAGAAGGGCTCTCTTACTGCAGGTCGGTTTTGAAAGAGGTGGGAGTTGGACAAATGAGTTACGGTGGAATGTGAGGGACGTTCACTGTTTGCGTTCACTCTAAGGAAATATATGAAAGCTCTGTATGTCCTCTGCAAGTGGAGTGACCACTCATTGGATTCAACGTAAAGGCTTTCGACAGGGCTCGTCCTAAAGGCACCTGTAGACAAGCGAGTACGTAGATGTTGGAAGGGGTCCAGCATCTTCAACGCGGTTGGGGTGGCTGACTGATAAATTATAGCCCCGTAGTCTAGGCGTGTTCGTATGAGGCTCTTATACAAATTTAACAGACACTTTTTGTCACTACCCCATGTAGTGCGTTACAACACATTTAAAATATTCATTGTTTTCATGCACTTCATTTTTATATGTTTTAGGTGTGGTATGAATGTTAGCGTTGTGTCAAGAATTATGCCGAAGAATTTATGTTCCGTTTTTACAGGTAGATGCTGTCCTTGCAGGTCAATGTCAGGGTCGGGGTACAGTCCTCTCTTTCTAGAATAAAAGACGCAGGTGCTCTTTTGTGGATTTAGGCAGAACCCATTTAGCCACCCTGTTCAGACCAAGCTGAACCTGCCGCTCACAAATTGCAAGGTTGCACGACTTAAATCCAATCTGTACATCATCAACGTACGTTGAATAAAACATGTTGCGTGGGATGCATAGACGCAAGGAATCCATTTTTATAATGAAGAGAGTGCAACTGAGCACCCCACCCTGTGACACTCCGGTTTCCTGCACAAAAGGTGGTGATAAGGCATTGCCAACTCGAACACGGAATGTGCGATTCAGCAGATAACTTTCAATCACATTTAACATATTACCAGAAATACCAAAGTGGGAGAGGTCTCTCAGTATTCCAAAACGCCATATGGTGTCGTAGGCCTTTTCCATGTCTAGGAATACAGACAGAAAGAGGTATTTGTGAACAAAAGCTTCACGTATCTGAGCCTCAATACGTATGAAATGGTCAGTGGTGGATCGACCCTCGCGAAAACCGCACTGGTATGGGTCAAGCAGCTTGTTTGATACTAGGAAATGTATCAGACGGTGGTTTATCATTTTCTCGAAAACCTTACAGAGGCAGCTCGTTAGAGATATGCGCCGATAACTCGATATGGACGATGGATCCTTGCACTGCTTCAGGATAGGAATCACTATTGCCTCTCTCCAGGCAGAGGGGATCTGGCCGGAGGTCCATATAGAGTTATACAGACAGAGAAGGGTTTTCTTCGTTTCAGAGGGCCGGTTCTTCAACATTTTTCGGTTGCAACAGGTGAGTGATGCATGCAGTTCCGCTAGAGAGAAAGGTAAGTTATATGCATGGCTTGTTCCCGGTGCTCTTTTGGTCTAGTTTTCGTTTTTCTGTTGCTGCTTTGTATATTGTAAATGCTGGAGAATAGTGCGATGAACTGGACACGTGTTCAAAATGTGCACCCAGGTGGTTTGCTTGGTCCTCCAGGCTGTCTCCCTGCATGTGTACCCGAGGAGGTGGATGTGTTTGTCGTCCTCCTACTCTATTGACCCTGTTCCAAATCTAAGCCTCATCCGTGTACGAGTTGATACTTGGTACAAATGTTTTCCAGCTGTCTCTCCTGGCTTGTCTCCGTGTTCTCCTACCTTGGGACTTGATTTTCTTGAAATTGACAAGATTTTAAGCAGTAGGATATTCGCGAAGCTGCCTCCATGCTTTGTTCTGCTGCCTACGTGCGTTCCGGCATTGTTAATTCCACCACGGTACACGGCGCTTGCTAGAAAGTCCACTAGTTTGGGGAATACACTTAGAAGCTACATCAATTATGAAATTAGTAAAATACTCGACGCCACCGTCAATTCCGAGCGATGACATGCCAGCCCACGAGAGCGTACTGCTAAGTGTTTGGAATTTCTCCCAGTCCACTGCATCGACCTTCCACCAGGGAGCGCGTGGTGGAGATTGGTATTGTTTTGTGGCTCTAGGCAGCAGGGTGTCGGAACGAAATGTTTTTCGTTCCGGTTTTCGTTTCTTTCCACAGAAAAAAGTTCCGTTCCGTTTTCGTTCCGGAACAAAAGAAAAAACGTTCCGTAACGGTTCATAACGTCTTTTTTTTTCAATAAGAAAAACGAACAAAATACTTAATATTAAAAGTATCTTTTAAAAACAGCAAAAAATACTGAACTAATACTTAACATGCAATAATATTTGTTGGGGTTTTACGTCCCAAAGCCACGATGTGACTATGAGGGAAGTCGCAAAAAGTTTCGAAGCAAGGACACAACAAAAACTTGGTATTTGTTTTTCGTCAAGTTTGAATCCCAAATTTTCGTCAAGTTGGGGGGGGGGGCACACGATTTCAGAAGCAGCAGGTCATCAAGTGTACTCGCCCATAAGCGAGACCGCTGTTCTGACAAAACGAACTTGAGTGCCGAAAATGCCCTCTCAACGCTGACTTGTGTGGCTGGCACACCAAGGGCCACTTGTGCTAACATGTACAGCTCCGTACAAACTCAAGCGACGACAAAGCCCTCTCCACGACAGCCTGTGTGAGAGGCACGCGAAAGTCCGCTTGAATTTAATACGAACAGCTATGGGGTTGCCACTTTTTTCGTTTCCTGCATTATTTCAACGCATCTTTCCTTTGAAATACCTGCCCGAGATGCGAGCTGACGTTGAACCCTGAGTTATGTATTATTGCTCACGTTGCATGACCTCGGTTGTTCCGGATCGCAAAGTTTTCCCGTGAACCGAAAAACGATAAAAAATATTTCGTTTTTGCTCCAGAACGAAATAATAAATAACGTTCCGGTTACGTTTTCGTTCCGGTCAAAAATATCGTTTTTTTCGTTTCGTTTTTCATTTTCGTTTTTCGTTCCGTTCCGACACTCTGCTCAGCAGTATTAGGAAATGGTCGTTCCGGTAAAGGTTTTTTATAACTTCCAATTCAAGTTCAGGTAATATGGATGGAGAAGCTATGCTGAGATCTATAGAGGAAAAGGTTTTGTTTGCATGTAGGTTCTTTTTTGTTTAGCAGACACGCACCGGATGAGAAAAGAAAGTCTTGAATTAGACGGCCTCGCGCTTCGATGCGAGAGTTGCCCCACAGACTGTTGTGTGCATTGAGATCCCCAAGAACAAGATAAGGCTCTGGCAATTCGTGTATAAATGACTTAAATTCATGTTTGTGTAAGCGGTAATGTGGCGGTATGTGTAGCGAGCAAATGGGGATGAGTTTGTTAAGGAGAACAAGCCGAACTGCCGCTGGTTTAAGGGGCGTTTGCAGCTGCAAACGCTGACATGCTATGCTTTTGGGAATTACAATGGCAACACCGCCTGATGATGCGAGACCATCATCGCGATCTTTACGAAACGTAACATACTGTCGGAGAAAATTTGTATGTGTGGATTTTAAGTGAGTTTCCTGTACACACATCACTTTTGGATTGTGTTCGTGGAGAAGTTCTTGCACATCATCGAGGTTCCTAAGAAGGCCTCTGATGTTCCATTATATGATTTGTATACCCATACTGAAAGTGAATGGGTGCTGTGTGTACTAAAAAAAGGAAGTCTTAGATTGCAGAGCCCTTTCGACGCCCTGTAACGCGGGATTTGTCCTTTATGAAGCGGTCGAGGGAACCTCGCCGCTCCGTAGGCGCTTGGTGCGCCGTCGGGATGGGTGTGGTGTCCATTGGCTCTTGTGAAGCGCCGGACACGCACTCTTGCGAGCGAGAAGTTTCGCGAGATAGTCTCGCCGCAAAGGACGAAACATTTGCGCCCACCAGCCCGGATGTCAATGGGGCTGCCTTTGGGCCTGAGCTGCGCCGGTTGTTGCAAGCTTCAGCAGGGGCCGGTGAGGGTGAGGCAGCCCTGACTGCACCCACCGTGGGAGCTGCTGGCAGGCCTGCGTGTTCGCTACGCCTAGCACAGGCTTCCACCAAATACTGTTGTGGTGCCGGCAACCCTAGGGTAACCGGGCCTGTTTGCTGGTTGGGTGGAGTAGACTTAGCTCCTTCCACCCTGGGGGCAGGAGCCACAAGCGACAGCTCGCTGCGCACGGGCTGGGCAGGTGGCAGTAGCCGCTGCGACGCTGCCCCTTGACACGCCGCATCAGCGTAAATGGTCGTGTGGAATGGTGAGCACCGTTTTCCTGCTTCCCTGAACGATATGTTTTCATGGACTTTTAGGGTTAGCATTTTTTTTCTTTTGTCCAGCTTGGACATGACCGAGAGTACGCAGGATGGTCACCATCGCAATTAACGCAGTGAGGTGTGGCCTCACAATTATCTGAGGCATGGCCTTATAATCCACACTTAGCACAGGCGAGTCGACGACGGCAGCTCTACGAGCCATGGCCGAATCGTTGGCATGGCCTAATATTTGGGATGTAAGGTCTTATGGCTATCTTTGTGTAGCCTGCTTCAATGCTCATTTCAAAGGTAAGTATCAATTGTTTCGTGGGAATTTATTTGTTGTCCGTCTCAGAACAATGCGCTGCACATTCGTGACATTCTGCTCCTTCCGTCCTTCCAACAATTCGGTTTGAGATAGGTCGATGAGGTCTGCTTCGGATACTACCCCCCGTACTGTGTTCATGGACCGATGCGGTGAAACGGTAACTGTGACATCACCAAAAGTAACAAGCTTGCTTAGTCTATTGTATTGGTCTTTATCACGTAGCTCAATCAGAAGGTCCCCGCTTGACATTTTGGTGACATGTAGCCAGGACCTAGCGTGTTCGTCAAGCTTTTCGCAACTACAAATGGGGATATGGATCCTGCTAGTTTTTATTTTCTTTCGCTATGCACTACTTGAAATCGCGAGAAAATGTCTTTAGGTCGCGTGAACATGTTCAAAATCTCATCGGTGCGTCCCCTCTTGTGAGGGAGATGATCAAGAAGCCCAGGAAAAGCGGGCGTTCCCATAACAGTTTGGTGTGCTTTGGCAGCAATGGCAGCCACCCACCATGGAGCCAACAAGGGCACGCTGCAGCGCTTAACGTGTAAGGCTGCAGGCGCCAGCCGTACATTGCCGCTATAACCTTATTGATAAACCCAAGAGAGGGCACCTACACAAGGTTAACCCAAGCCACCTATGAAAATTGAGCAAGTAACAGAAGAGAACAGGTGACAGGACAATGAGGACAGAAAAATAGAGAAGAAAAAGATCGGAGAGGGGGACAGGGAAAGGCGACCGCCGATTACCCCCGGGTGGGTCAGTCCGGGATGCCATCTATGTGAAGCAGAGGCCAAAGAGGTGTATTGCCTCAGCCGGGGGGGGGGCCTTAAAGGTCCAAACACCCGGCATTAGCGCAACCTCCAGGATCCCCCTTTCCCCAGACACGGCTAAGCCATGCACGGATACGCGTGGGAGGGTCCAACCCCCATGTGTTCAGGTACGTGGTGGTAGAACTCACCAAACGCCTGCTTGTGCAGACGCCCCTGCGGGGGCCCGAGAAATCGTCCACCGGGCACGTCACCCGTCATTGGAGCAGCGATGCCTCCCCCCCCCGACAACCCGCTGTCCAGCATGCTGAAGAGAACGCAGTCGCCTCCTGGCGCGGCCACGCCAAAGACAGAATGTTTACGTATGGTGAAATCCTCAGGCATTGCCGTAAGGTAAGAATAAGTCCTGAGAATAAGTCCTGACAAGTCCCGACAAGTCACTCAATAAGCAGCAGTCGACAAAATGACGATTATTACAGAGTCCAGACACGCACATTCCCACACCCTCGCCGTACAGCGACATCTACCCAGACGTTTACACGCCACTATGCAAAGCATGCGATGTGGCTCGCGCGGAGCGCGACCGCATTATCTGGGCATGTCCAGCAGCGACAAACACCTATACCACAGCACTAATCCTGCATATGAAATCACCACGCCCGAGCAGTGGAAAGCTGTGCTGCTCCACTCATGCCAGGAGGACCAACTCTGCGCAGTCCGACTGGCTGACGCCGCCACCAAGTCACATTTATGGCCGCCGCCTGAAGAAGGGTGGCTACGGTGGGACTAGTCTCCCAGCCCCAACCTCCTTTGACCCCAGCAGGGACATTCAATACAGTTTTTTCTCTCTCTGGGAATTTGGCAATGCTTGTGCGCCAATTTCAATGACAAAAAAAAATATTCTTGCGGTAATTTTCCCACTTCTATTGAACATTGTGATGCACAGGCTTTCCAAGAGATTATCAGCTGTACCGAATATGGAACACGCCATCTACGCTGACGATAACACAATTTGGTGCCCGGGAGGTTCGAAGGAGGCCGTCGAGCAGGCGCTCTGGGAAGCCCTAGACGTTACTCAGTCCTTCCTTGATGGAACACGACTTAAGATCTCCCCGAATAAATCCGAATTTTTACGACACAGGCGCTCGAGACAGGGGGTTCGAGGGCTAACACCTCTAGACCAGATTCCTATTAATATTTATGTGAGGAATGGTCACAAGATCCCCAGGGTCAACTCGATCGGAATCGCAGGGCTTCTGCTTGACTCCGGGGGCTGTAATGCCACAACCATTGCTCACCTCAAGTTGAAAACTGAAAGCATTCTTAGACTGATCATTAGAGTCTAATAAAAATGGAGGGATTTGTGAGAACAACCTGCTTAGGGCGCATCATGCATTTCTTATGAGCCACGTAAATTATATTGTTTCAGCCTTACATTGGACAAAAGTGGAGAGGGACAAACTTGACACCCTGATGCAGAAAAGCATCAACAAAATGTTCAGCATCCCGACTGAGGCAGAAAGGTCCGCACAGGCTGTGAGGCTTTTGGGCTCTCGGGCAGGTCAATGTCTTCCGGGGGCAGCCGGTCTTCGACCTAGCTTCAGCCGGAGAGTGCACGCCGAGGCGAATTCCCTGCTGGCTGAAAATGACAACGTCGAAGAGCGTCCGGCACGTGAAACACGCGATGCAAGAACAGAAACAGAAGGGAAAAAAGCCAATCCAACCTGAAGAGAACACGGATCTTCAAGCAACCAATGAGCAAACGACGAATCGGCCAGAGCGGCAGAAAAGCCAGTCCCACTGGCAGAAGAGGGGAGAGTTCCAGAAGCGGCACCAGGAGAAGGTCGGCCACCGAACCGGGGGTTTAAGACGGCCATCGGGTTCGGGACCCAAGCCACCAGGACTTCACCCGACCGGGGGCTCCTGCCAACAAGATCCTGGGCATCGCCACTCTGCCCAATCGTCAACTGCTGCCCGAGGCCGGTGAGCACCTCTTCCCGTGGGCAGAAAATGAGCTGTCGGGCTACGTGCCTGAATTCCACGACCAGATGCCCGGCCAGAACGCCGCCGCCGTCTGCCCATGTCACCAAGCCGCCTGTCTTCTCCCTCCAAGCCAGAGCTTCCACGCTCTGGTCGCCCGTTCAACGGGCCGACACCCCGATCATTGGTGAGATTGACGCCGCTTCCTCTCGTCTCTGTTTCGCCGCGTCGAGACTATAGTGCGCACTCACACCCGCTGCCTGCCCGAAGTTGCCTGAAATAATTAGCGTTCTAGCTCCATATGTGTTGTATTATGAGTTCTTTTTGAGTGTTTATTTTATGGGTTTTTTCTCGCATTAGCCGTATTAAAATTTGTGTATGCGTTCCACAAAAAACGGCTTTGTTCTCAATGGGGTTCTCGGAGGCACTGCCTCAGAGGACCGTCTGAAAAATTAAAACAAAAGAACCTGCATCACAGGCAATTTTCAATTGCCTGACAGCAAGCCCTTGCGTGGCTCAGTGGTATAGTATCCGACACCCGCGCAGCGGCCCTGGGTTTGATCCCGGCGGGGACCGCGTACTTTTTTCGCATTTCGCGCGATATCGGTTACGGTCACCGACATCGGTGGCGGACACCATCGCGAACTGAAACGGCTATTGGAATAATCCCATAACAGCTTACGCTGTAAAACATTGGGGCAGACGGGTCACATAACAGGCGAGCGCTGCTCACACGCGCAGCCGTCCTCTCTCGCTTCGGTGGCGTGTCAGGTGCATGACGCATGCACCCGGCGCGTCATTGGCCTGTTGCTAGGTAACGCATGAAAAACAAGTCACAAATTGTAAGTTCATTCATACGGAAAACTTTTTAGTTTTTGCAGAAAAGAATTTTAAAAAACGATGCCTGTTGCTTAATTTCACCTTTTTTCTATACTAGCGGCTGCTAACGGACGGCACCAATACTAGCATGACGTGTTTCCTGTCGCCAGTTGTCCCCGAGTGTCTCCTCTTGTTTAATTTATTTCTCTATGCCCGAACTGGGTGCGTGAGCATCAAACATATCGGAGCAAATATGCGTAATGGAATGCCAAAATATTGATCCAGTGAGACCCGAGACCCGAGGGTCTCGCTAGAATTCAAATAAGATAGCAAGATTAACTGGTCAGCAGTTACCATAGATGAGAAAGGATTTATCCAACCGGAATCACTGCAAGAGTAATGTAATTGCACAGTATAGTTATAGAGGTCTTTCTTAAGAAAATTAAGATCGAAATCAAACAGGCAAAAGCCTAGACGCGACAGCTGTAGTAAAACGTGATTAAATCAAGCAGGAGAGGGAAGTCTTTGTCCCAGCCTAGTTTGAATGCCGACGCCAATAAACTTCATCATCATGAACTGAAGAAGTATGCTGGTCTGGGCCGATTGGTACATCATTTGGACGTGAACAGACAGCGCTAGGACGGGACGAGGTGAGTACCACAGACATAGTGACAACATCAGCGCCTTCTCTGTCGTACTCACTTCGTCCCGTCCTAGCGCTGTTTGTGCTCGTCCTAATCATCATCATCACCGGAAGCGAGAGAGAGGGACCCAGCTACCAAGCGTCTTTTACCCAACATGCCTTCGCTTCTGCAGTGTAGCGTGTCGCTGCATTGTTTAAAATCGAATTGCAACAACGGAGCCACTTATCATGACAGTGGCTATGTCAGATTTTTTTTTTCGGTTTAGCACATTGCAGGGCGTTGACTGAGATGGAGTTAAGGAAGCAGTTTGACATCACAAATTGAAAGGAAGGCAATTTCGCGTGCACTATGGTTATGCTGGAATCAAGGTTAACTTTATTTTACAGAGTGCAATTTATATGCGAACTGGCACGTGTGACGTCGCAGGAGAGAAATAGCCGGGACCTCTTCGTGCGAGCGATATTTTAGTGTTCGAATAGTTCGTAACTGCGAATGTCTGGGCCTGTTAGGCGTGGAATCATTACAGCGTATTGTCAGAACATCATGACGACTTTCTGAATGAGTTGTTTCTTTGATAGAGCAGTCATTGAAAACACGAAGCAGTTTCATGGCAACAGTTTGTAGTACCTTTCACGTTTTTTTTTTCTGGGCTTGGTTTGTCACAAATCCGAGCCAGTGGCTCCGGTTTCAATTCCTGACGCCCTTTGACCTTACTACGGTTACCAGGTTCTCCCTGTCACTCTCTTTTGCCCTTTTAGTGACAGACGCCAGAGTGGGAGCAGCCACCACCAACTGGAGGGGCAGATATTTTATGAAAATGCATCGCCATCGCAGGTGACTCAACGTCATTGTACTGTTAAGCTTGATGGCAGTATAATATTTTCTATAGTGGCGGTGGCGGTGCACCATAGAGGTTCTGAGGTATTAAAGAAAACATTCTCAGCATTTGCTGAAAGAAAAATCACAGAAAACTTACACTGTGGTGGTACTAGCTTCTTATATTCCATCTGAACTGGTGGAGTTACATTGGTAATAAAATTCTGCGCTATATACATCAGTCCTGTTGTAAAAAAATGAAACAAAACGAGTTAGTGGTCCGTGAGATATTATTTTGTTCAGCCTACTGCAGTTAACAGTTCAAGCCTGTGCATTTGGATCACGCTCACTATACCATCACGCTCAATATAAGGGAAACGGGAAATGATGTACCCAACGACTGAAGTATCCCTTTCATACTACATCGAAATAAATGTGAGCGCAAATACTACCACGAAAAGCAGCATAACTCAATCACCAGGCATATTCCAACGCAAATGAAATATTAAAAAATAAACAATCAAGAGTGGCACTGAAGCACTCCAGCCATGTCTATGTCCGTCCATGTAAAATATATCACTTCATGGAAGGTGAATATGCAATATAATTGAGGTCCTACGGCAAAGTTTTTCTACTTTTAACTTTGGTTACCGGACGCTGTATTTACTAATTCGAATAGTTGTTTCGATAGCTGCTGTCAAACATCCAAAAACACAGAAGTCCAATTATCAATAAATGAATACTGGCTCGGCCTTTCTGTATATTCTGGTGATCTAGATTTTTTTTTCAAATCAGGACTGAATATTGCATACTTTTGCAGCCTCTTCACTGGAAGATTGGAGTTATAAACTTTTAAAGAGTAAAATCGAGTGAGTGACATAACTTTATTTGAAATTGAGCGATTGGAGGGCCCGGGTCTGGGGCCGCCTACATTGCCACTGGGAGCTGTTGCTCCCGTAGGGCCTCCATAGTTCGCTGGATGGCCCAAAGTTGGTCTTGGAGTTCTGAGCTGAGCAGCACAGCCAACCACTGCGCCCGCAGATTTTCCGGCGAGACTGCCATTTTTTCTTGATATATATTACATCCCCACAACACGTGTTGAAGGGTGGCTCTAGCAGACTTCGATTGCTTGCATATATCGCTGGCATATATCTCGGGGTAGAAAGTCTTTAATTACACGGGACTAGTGTAGGTTTATGTTTGTAATCACCCCCAAGCAACGGACTCAGCTCTGTTCAGTTTAGTGAGGGGTGGTCGGTAAAATTCGCCTCCAGATTTTGATCGAATCTGGTAATAAATATCGCTTAATCTTGTTAATCTGTGTTTTTTTTCTCTCCAGATCTCCTCCTCCGCGTTCCCCTGGCCGATGGAAGTCACTCCTTGCTCAGCTCGGCGAGTAAGCCCTCGAGCTTCGCGATGTGCTACCTCGTCGGGGTGAATTGCGGGAATGCCGGGAGTCGTATGCGCTGGGAGCCAGAGGATTTGCCTGCCGTTCTTCTCTGCGTTGATAAATTTTCCTTCGTTGACTCTGATGATGTGCCACGCCTCAGGAGACATCCCACCCTTAGCATAGTTTCTAATGGCCGCCTGATAATCGCTAATGTGGAGTGAGCATTCGACTAATGCTAGTGCAATTGCCACCTCCTCTGCTGTCTCGGAATGCTTGATATTAACTGACAAGCTTGTAAGAGGTTTTTGGGTGTGATCTACAACTACTACCACAGAGATATTTCTGTGTGGGTATTCAGCCGCGTCTACGAAGGTTGCTTTGTCGTCTGACCCATAGCTTTGGATCATTTTCTCTGCTCTGCTCATGCGTCTGCCCTTGTTGTAAACTGGAATCCTGTTCTTAGGTATATTTGTTACTAGGAGTTTGTCACGAATTTCTCTTATTATCGTCCTCTTTTCCCCGTATTGATTGATTGTGGTACTTGATTCCTAACTTGCGTACTATATGCCGTCCTGTTTGATATTGAAAATTTTAAAACATGGACAATTCGTTAGCACGATTACAAACATCACACAATTGTCCATTTTTGAACGTAAAAATGTGTACCATTAGAAATTGTTTGTCAAAACATGGGTGTTCTTCTTTGTTCGGGAGTGAACATGCGAGATAAATGACGAAGGTTGAGGCCAGACAGTGGGCCAGGGAGGCTAATTCAGGTTTTCACATGGGGAAATTTGCTCTTTTAGTAATATTGTCCTAGAGATTCTGTTGTGTATGTGACGAGATTTCAAATTGAGGGCCCCGAGCATAGGCAACCGATGTTCTAGGGTGCAAAATAACAAAGGTTTCAAAACCACTGGCACTAAGAATATGGCTTATGGTATCATGGGTGTTTTGAACTGGAAGTATCAACACTGTCACATGACTTGTCGCATGGCTTGTCGTGTATGTTGCGGAGCTTGGCTACACGCACTTACTGATAGCGCAAACGTTCACTCGTTTATTTCACAGGTAAACAAATGATAGTTGTACTTGAGAGAAAATTTTCAGTCTGCATGGGCAAATAATATTTTAGGGGCGAAGCTCCTTACGCCGTGGGTCAGTCTCTCCTCCGTCGTAGCCACCTCGTCTAGTTCGTGAAGTGATCACTAGATGGCGTTGGTGGCGCTCGCTCCATTCAGCGCGTCTGCACCGCTGCCGGTGCAGACGTGCACGGACATGCAGTTTCTGGATCCGCTTTTCGGCGTCGCCGTGCACCTTCTGCTTCGCGGGCTCCAACGTCGGGATCTGTTTCTCGGCGCGGAATAAAAGGGCGTTCGATATGTACAAATGTGCAGGTGTGCGAGAGAGCCGTACACGATGGCGAGTTTCCAAAACGCCTCTGGCTGTACTTTGACGACGCGGCTTATACAACACATGACTTGCAGATATGCTCTCACGTGCACATCCTTTGACTACTTAAAACCCACGACCACCTGCGGGACGTGCATAGACATTGCATTTACGAACGTCCAACTGCAACGCATACAAGAACCGCTCTCCTCGCATTTCACTGACCATAAAGCCGTCATTTGGAAGGGACAACGGAAGCCAAACCTCATCTAAGAAAGTGAATAAAAGTTCTTATATAACATCACACACTGGTTCTCACGTCTTTCATGATGATGTAATGGGCGAATTTTCACAGGAAGAGTCATGAACCTCCGTAGCTTCGCCCACTCATCATCATTCACCCCGTGGATATGCTGTTTTTTTTCTTCATTTGCAGCCTGCTTTCTGATCCTGCTGGGCACATGATGAATGAAATCAAAGACGTAGAATTCAGAGAATTTGCCTGAATTGTAAACACTACCTTCCTTCACTTCCGAAGCATTGCAAGCTTTTAGGCCTCAGCTGCAAATGTCTTCTACACCAAAGATGAATTCATATACCAGCAATTCACGCATTCAAAAGAACAGGAGAGTTTTCTTTTAAGTTCTTAGAGCGGCTTTATTATTGTTCTGTGCTACTGCTATACGAGACAGTTTCAATTCTTGAATATGCATATATGACTGAAGTGTTTCCTCTCTCATCTGTGTAATTTTCACTTTCTGGTTGAATGCGTTTAGCGAAAGCTCAATAGAGAGTAAGAAAGAAAGCGGATTTGTAGTTGCACCAACCTATTGCGCCACATAACAATAATAATAAACTTCAGGAAATAAAGTTTCGGTTCTTAACACGTTTTTCGTGGTCAACACTGCTCTACATAATACCTTTCGTAAAGATAAATAAACGCCCACTAAAGAGCACAGGAAAGCGGTACGCAGCTCCCTTCCTCACACACTCCAAGCCAGTCATTTATTGTTCGATATCAATGTACGACCGTGGACAAATAAAACGGGCACAAATGAGACCTATCTAGAATCTAGCATTTCTTTTTGTTTCATCTTTAATGACATCGCGTGATGACAGCATGATTTCGGTCTGTACGCATAATTTGAGGCTTGCAACCCCTATTGGAGACCAGTGGTAGCGGTACTAACATAGCTCTCGTAGTGTTCATCCAAAGAGGTGATCTGCATCACAATTTCCAGCCCAGGTTTAGTTTGCCCAGAGTAGTTTTTTGGGGACACTTGTATATGAGAGAAACGTTCAAGACCGACTACACTTGCTGATGAGAGTTAAACATGGTACGTACTCGCTATGGGCAACGGACCAAAAAAATGGTCGTAGAAAATGTTACATATTTACGACACACGTGGCGTGTGTGCCGAATACGACAGCACTCAGTTGGAACCTTGGAACATGAATGTTTATTGCTTCCGTCTGGGAGCGTATATATTGACGAAAATCAAAGAGAGGGAGGCGAGGCCAAGGGAACATATGTAAGAAGAAATCACACGCGCCGCCAGCGCTTGTCAGGCAGTTTGATTGTGACTGCCGTCACTTTACAATTTCTCCTCTCTTAATATTGAAGTCGCTGTACTGGTTTTTTTTTTGACGTGTAGAGAGCCGCAAAGCTTGGGGTGAGCCGTGGGGTTCAGCGATAGCAGCGTTGCTCGCTGTGAGTTCCGGTTGAACTTCATGCTCTGGTTCTGCTATGCCCCCTTGTTCTGCTGATGGTCTCAGCGATTTTGGATAGCCACTAAGAGTACCTGCTCCTGATGATCGATTTGCCGCTTCTTGATCTGCACCAAGTGGTGGCGTTGAACCTTCCCGTTTGCGCACCTGGTGAACATGTCGTCGTACTGATCCGGTCGGTGTTCGTATGGTAACCATCCGAGAACCTATTTTCGACTGTACAATTCCTGGCGTCTTTTCTCACGCGTTTCCAAGTTGCAGGTGTACACGGCACCTTCAGGTAATGGCAGTTGCCACTCGTCTGCTTTGTTAGCTGGCTTTGCGTGTAGGTAAATTCTTCGCTGTACAGGAGAGAAGCATGTATCTAAACTAGATAGAATTTGATAGCCGAAGCGCAGCTCTGACTGCGATTTTCCCAGAGCGGTTAGGCGTCTTCCTATAGTTCAAAAGCAGCCTGTTCAGCTTATCATCTGAACGCCCCTCACCAATCTTCTTGAGGCCGTCCTTAATTGTCCTGACTGCCCCTTCTGCTAGACCGTTTGACTGGGGGTGATGTACAGCTGCGCACAGATGTATTATATTGTTCTTGACAAAAGTAGCGAACTCGTCACCGGTAAACTGCGCTCCATTATCCGAGACGATGGTTCGCGGAACGCAAAGCTGCAGAAGGTACCGCGCAGGCAGTTGATAGTGCACAGAGCGTCGGCTTGTCAGAGTGGTTTGTCGAATCCACTTTCTGTATGCATCCACGATAACGAGTAATATGTTCCCTGCAATAGGACCAGCAAAATCGATATGAACCCTTGCCAATTCATCAGCAGTAACGGGCCAGCTCTTTGGCGTTGCTGTAGCCGGCATGGGCAGGCTTGGAACACAGTTCTGACATGATGCTGTCAGTCTTTCTATGTCGCGATCTAAAACTGGCCACCAGAATGACAATCTAGCGACTGCCTTCATAGCGGACGATCCTTGGTGCGTCTCATGCAAAAGGTATTAGACGCGACGTCACACCTCTCTCGGAACGACTACTCGACGGCCCCAGTACAACAAACCGTGAGCCATAGACCACTCAAATTTCTTGTCGAAAATTGCTGTCATACTCGTGTTCAGGCTTATTGCGCAGGACCGTTCCTGCGCAAACCAACTGTTCTTAGTGAATCTCATAACTTGACCTAGAGAAGAGTCATCTGCAGTCCACTACATTAGCTCCTCAACTGACGCAGCTCCCTCATCGAACCCAGCCAAGGCTAGCAGATAGTCTGGTGAATCCGCTTCTGGTGGCTTCGGTGCAGATGTACGTTGCGGCAGTCTACTAAGAGTGTCAGCGTTGAGAAACTGTTTAGCATGAGTATTGAAGCTGATAGCCGAATCCGCCAAGGTACGGCCCCCAGCGCTGTATTCTAGCGGCTGCTAAAGCTGGAGTTGGTCGCTTCGCCTTCAATCAGGCCCTAGGAGTGGCTGGTGATTAGGGACCAAAACGAATTCTCGGCCTATGAGGTAATCATGGAATTTGTACTTTCCAAATACAAGAACAAGCACTTCTCTCTAAAGCTGAGAATAGTTCTTCTCAGCCCTTGTTGACGTTCTAGAATGGAAACCGATGGGTGTGTTGATGTTTCCGAATGTATGAAGAAGCACGGTACCTATTCCGTCCGATCAAGCGTCACACTATAGCTTGAGGGGTCTGTCGGGACCATAGCTAGCCTGGACAGCCGCTTCCCGAAGATATTGTTTTGCATCACTAAAAGCTGCTGCTCGCGCGTGTTCCCACAACCAACGTGTGTTGTTCTTCAATAACTTGTACAGCGCCGCTAGTAAGGAAGCCATGTTGGGCACGAACTTCGAATAAAAATCACAGCATATCCACGGGGTGAATGATGATGAGTGGGCGAAGCTCCGGAGGGAATCATCGGATCTCCCTCTTAAGGGGACGCTAGCACAAACGCGTTAGAAACGTGCAGTACTCTCTAGTAAAGCGGGAGTGGCCACAGCGTCTTACGCAGCCATTTACACATGCCGGAACGTGCACCGCGTTTGCCGACGCCATCACATGACTGCTGAGAGAGTATACCCCGCCGTATTCATAAACGCTCCTCGACTTGAACTTGACTTGCCACCGCCTTGGGCAGCGCGTTCGAAACGCGTTGAAGGTAAGGCGGAGAGGCCACAGCGTCTTACACCAGCTTCTTACACGGGCCGTAACGCGCTAGCACAAACGCGTTAGAAACGCGCTAGAAACGCGGCCTTTCGTTAATGTTGGGTATTTATTGCCATCGTGGTGCGTGTGTCTATGTGCGCTTCGTGGCGTAGTGGTTAGCGCCGCGCGTTCGGAAGCGAGCGGTCCCTGGTTCGATTCCGCGCTACGGACACAACTTTCGGAATTATTTTTTCATAAAACGCCGGAAGCGTTCTCCGGAAGCCGGAAGCTGGCTTCCGGAACCGGAAGCGGAACCGGAAGTGGAAACGGAACAGGAAGTGGAAGCGGAAGTCGGCTTCCGGTTATACTATACGTATACATATATGTGTATATATGGGTATACATACATATACGGACACACAACGCCATCTATTGAGCAATTCATAAACCTAGACGTGGCTACCTACTACGACGGGGACGAACGGATGCCGCTATAAGGAGCTTCGCCCCTAAAAGGTAATCATGCCCTGAAACGACCACTGCTGCTTAACGTTTTTGGGGCTGGGTTTGTGCGCGATTGCTTGAACATGCTTCTCGATTGGATGCAGACATTGACGATCGATTGACGAGCGGAAGCTTGTTTTTATGGGGCTGTGACAGTACAGAGGGCCCAATGAAGAGACATGGCAAGTTCTAGAAGGTTTAGATGGGAGAGCATCTTATACTCGGGGCAGTGGCCGTTCTGCGGTGTCAGCACCCATACTGCGCATGCGCAAGTGTCCCTCATTCTCCTCTCCTACGCAGGTGTGAGCTCTCCTCCTCCCCTCTCCCCCTCTCCCCAACAGGTGCGGCGCAGCAAATCATTGCATATACCTCTCTCTCTCACTCTCTTCCTCTCTCTCAAAGGGTACGCCGGTAGGCGGTGCAAGTGTCGCGGCGCAGCATAAAGCACGCGTTCACTGTGCTTCCGTCATTCTCTCTCTGTGCAACGATGTGCGAAACGCCATGAACACCTTCAACGTCGGCGCTAGTTGCAGCGGCAGTACCACCGCCGCGAAGCAGAGCAAGGCTCGGGAAGCCGAACATAAACGATAGCGTCGGCAAGCGGACCCCGAACTTCGAGCCAGGGAAGCCGAACGTAAACGTCAACGTCGGCAGGAGACCTTCTACGGAAGCAACACGGGCTCGGCACGCCGAAGTGGAACGTCAGCGCTGTCAAGCCGACCCCGAACTCCGGGCTCGGAAAGTCGAAGCGCAACGGCAGCGTCGAGCGGCAGCTCCCGATCCCGAAGCGACGAGGGCAACGCAAGTCTGCGGCGAGAGCAGCAACACGTTCGAGGCCATTACAACGCACGGCCTTCGACGGGGCTGACGCGCGGTTCAAGCGCGACTTCCTCGATCGGAGCTTCGGGCACAGCTGCAACGTGTGCGACCGGTTTTGGTTCGACAACAACCTGAGGCAGGTCGGTAGCGTCGAGAACGAACGTCAGCGTAACGCGGCCGTCGGACCCCGTACAAACTTCTCCTCTCTTCTCAATACAGTCTCTCACTTTTATTGGGTTGTGTTGCGAAGTGAAACGGAACGGAAACTCGATGCGCACCCCCGCGATGCTTTCCCATCCCACCATGGTTGCCCGTAGGGTGAGATGAATGTGTTTGTTTCTCGATCTGAGGTGTGGTTGAATAGCCGTGAAGCTGATAGTTCACATTTCTTTGCTAAGAACGCACTGCCTAGAGAGATCGATAATGCTAAAAGCAGGCCGCTCGAATTTTTCCACAAGAACTTAACCGGTGAGAGGAATGAACAATGTGAAATTAAGGAAATTACACTAGAACCTTAGGTGCACGTAAGGGTCTTTTCTTCACAACGAACACATATGTCAATAGTTGATCAAATATATGCAGATTGCGTATTACGCCCATGTAGTTGCTGGTCAGATCCATCATGTGTTGTTTGTCACTAGGGCACGTATAACTACGCCTGTCTCACGTACAAAGTCCAGTGCAAAGACTGACGTTCCCTATATGGACGAATCAGGAAACATTACGAAACGCCTAACCCAGCATCAACATAACCTCGGCCTAGGGAACTCTGCTTCCAGCGCATTGTCGTATCAGCACCGATGTGCGGCCCGAATCGCCAGGGCGCATTCGTTGGTTGTTTCCCCCGGTGCCACTCCCTTCATTAGCGGCCGCCTACCTGGCGACGCGGCCCGACACCGGCTGCGACGCGACGACAAAGAAGCTTACTTAGAAGTGACCACAACCGCCACCCTTCGTAGACGAGGGAACCAGCACGAAGGTCACTGACCCTGAAACCCAGTTGACGACTTTGGTGGAAGGAGTGTGAATCCCAGGTTTCCAGATTGCCTCCTCCTTGCTTCGAAGGTGCAACGTAAGAGGCGGAGTTGTGTGAACAATGCGACCCCTCTGATTGATCATATCCCCTAGCTGGGTCAACTAGGGAAGACGACTGTTTTATAAGCTGACACTTTTGGTGCAGTTGTGTGTCCTGACGTGTTCTGGTATGTGCTCAGACATGTAGTCAGCTGAGACTTTCAAAGTGCTCACCCATGGATTGCGATTCCATATTTGGAGCCACTGTAAATATGTAGAATAAATCATTTTACAGCAATGCTGTTAAGGGCTCACTGTTCGATGGTCGCGTCCGGATGTAGAAAAAAACTCTCATTGCCGTATGCTGTATCTGCGAGTGAAAACACACGAGGGCCAGGGACGCGTGCTTTCACGGGTCGCGAACGCACGGCGGAGAGCAAACACGACTTCCGAGTGGAGGGAGCGAGGGGGGCATCGAGGCACCCTAGACTGTGCGTGTGCGTGCCCGCTTCCCACTGCGGCGCATGCGCGCAGCCCTGCCGGCCTCTGCCACCTGTGCCGCCGACTCTCTCTGGGTTCTCGCCTGCCTCTCCCCTAACAGTGTCGACAACGGCGTTTAGCCGCTCCGTCACGTAGACATCGCGCTAGCGCTCCTATCAGTTGCCTTTACGACTCGCCATGCATGGCCCGGCCGCGTGCCGTTCGTTCGGAGGGACAACGCAAAGAGCGACTGCGTGCCCAGAACGGCGAATGGGCGGGCAAACGCCGCGAGAGAGCGTACGCAGTAGAACATACGTCCAGTGTTTCGGAAGCCCTAACCGAACAAGAAGTCGTTGGTCAAGTACGCCGCGAACGACAGCAGAGCCAACAATGTCATCGACGCCGGCAGCCCAACGCCACAGACGACGATCGGGCCAAAGAAGTCAAGCGCAAGCGCGAGGGCCGCCTACGGCAGGATGCGGCGTTTTGGCCGCGTTCGCACCTGAACGCGCGCGGCGTTGGTGACGTGTTGATGAAGAACGTGCCAACCTTTGCCGTACACCCTATGACAGTGTACCGTAGCGACCATAAGGCCATGGTCCATGTAGTCACTAAATAAATGAAAACCACCGTATCATATATATTTTTCGTTCTTTAATAGTTCATATAACCAATTACACCATCACACAATAATAGTCATAATTGTAAATACAGAATTCCCACCATAGTGCAGCTTCGCTGGGCTTCCATCTCCACTCCAGTGGAAGGGCTGACAGTTTTTTTTTCTCGCTCTTACTCCCCTACGTACTCATCACTTTGGATGAAAGATCGCCGGCCTAAACGCTACTCCGAGTCTCAACAAACTGGATGGCAGCGGTGAGATGAACCCTTCGGCCAACGCCAGTCACCGGCATCAGGTTCGGGATCAACTGTGTGGCCGTGGTGAGATCAACCCTGCAGCCAGCACCGAGTCGCCAACATCTGGTTCGCGAGCGACTGGATTACAGCAGCACAGTACAACCTCCAGCAACGCCATTCGCCGGGAACTGATTCGAGAGCAACTGGATGACAGAAGCAAGATGCAACCTGCAGCCAACGTCAATCACCATCTCGTTCCCGAGCGGCTGGTTGAACGCAGCGCATCATGACTACTCGGTACAGGGTGAGTGCCTGGCTTTGTGCTTGTGTCATCGGATCATTTAGCCTAGACTTGTTGAAAACCGATGGAGCATATACAACTGCCTATTTGGTACTGCGGTTGTTGCGCATATCACCAGAATGCCCTTTGCGGTCCGAAACATTTACCCACTGTCCGGCTGTGCCGGTCCGAAACTATTTTGCCAGATTATAGCGCCGCGATGAAAACCACAAACTGTGGACGAAAAACTCATAGAATATTTATTTTTTGCTTTTGTATTATGCAATAAACTCCTCTACCGATATTTGAGAATCGTGTGATGCTACTCGAAGCATTTTTCTGGGTGCAGGCCAGGGTTGTTACTGCACGTTTTGCAGAAAAACACAGTTTCCCTCCTGCCTCCGTTTGTTTTACGATCGCTACAAACAGCACAGTCTTTGCTATTTCGGCCTGGGAGCTTGTAGATGAAATGGCTCCTCCCATCTAGCCTTTCCTCGCACTCCTTCCGCGCAGACGGGCCCCGATCTTTGGCTCTAGCCCTCACGTCATCCACCAGCTGTTGGATGAGGTTGAGGCAGTACTGCAGGTGTCGCTGTTCTTTCTCAGCATGATTCTGCAGCTGTGCGCGCCTCAATATAAAGCTATTGACAATGGAAACCTGTGGAAGATTTCACTAATTGCGCCACCGTAAAACGCACGCGATGAAAAAGTGGTGATGCTTCTCAGCGAACCGCGCGAACGTGCTGTTCCGCACGCAAGTGAGAACGCTCTGGTATCCAGAAACCGTGCTGAACATCGTGCTGCACGCTAGTGCAAAGAGAAGTAAACTTCAACAAACGAACTTTATTTATCCCTCAACAGATGGCGCATCGTGTATACAAAGAATGCGCACGAATCGCAGTGAGCAAAACCGCGAAATTTAACTCCCGAGTTCCCCTTGTCGGGGCGGTGCCCGACAGCGGACCGCTACGGCCGTGTTGCGTTGTCGGGCCCTGCCCGACACCGGACCGCAAAGGGTTCAGCATAGATATGAACCAGCTACTAAAGCCAGACCTTGTACCTATGTGGGAGTAATCGGGAAGTGGAGAACTAGCGTAATTCGTATCAATTAAAGGCCACCCTGGATTTACGTCTTGGAGTTGATTCGATGCGGTGCAGGAGAACTTGGGGACTTGGTGCTAGTTCTGTGTATACGCGTTTGGTTTCTGCTATATTTTCCGGGCTTCAACTTCTCTTGGGAAAACAGAATTGAACCACTGGTAGTTTTTTTTTTTTTTACTTGCAGTGCAATTTGTACAGATTTCGCAGTAAGTATTGTGGAATAGCTTAGCCAAAGCCTGAAGTAGTGACCATAGGCCTCATGAGTTTAACGAGAGCTAGCTTGTTGCGGTTGTGTGAAGAGCTCGACGTAGAGGTAGAGGATGATAAATCAGAGTCCGAAATTACAGTCATTTTAGAAAGCCACAGTGATCAGGAATACTTTGAATACTTTGGCAACCTCATTCTAAAAAAGAAACAGGAACAGCAAAAAATTCTGCATGATACGGACTAAAAAAGACAGGAGCGGATCAGGCAACAATACGAAATGAAAGAAGCTCTCAAATCAAGAGATTGAAATACTGGTAACAGGGTTTTGAAGTGGAGCAGTAGTAATGGTAGGCACCCGTAGAAGTAGCACACGGAAAGTGCGAAGCATTAGCACGCACGGTTCTACCAAATGGTAAAAAGAGTGGTTGAACTTTGTGAGCCTAAATGTGCGTTCGCAGGTGATGCCAGATCCGTAGAGCGTGGCGTGGTTGTTGAGGAGCCCGTTTATGGGGACAGGATTGAGCGCGACGAGATACTGTGCCAATCGAATAATAGAGAAGCAGCTAGGCCAGCGGTGGACTGATTTGGCACAGTTATTCAGGGAGTACGTCGCAAAGGTAATCTCTTGCAGAAGGCCGAAGTGAGACCGATTCGTCAGACAAGAGCACCAGCGCAGAGCTTAATCGGTCAGAAAAGTGCCCTCAAGCACAGTGTAGGCAGGGCAGTGCACTTGTAACTAGCTCCCAGGTATATGA
Organism: Dermacentor silvarum; assembly: GCF_013339745.2. Lineage (NCBI taxonomy): Eukaryota > Metazoa > Arthropoda > Arachnida > Ixodida > Ixodidae > Dermacentor > Dermacentor silvarum. The sequence continues at coordinate 153,642,661 of NC_051162.1, forward strand.
GCTACGTTGCCCAAATGCAAATAGCTGCATTGTCCCTATGGGTTTGAAGCTCTCCACCAGTCGGGGTACCATTGAGTGGAATGATTTATCCGCAAATCATTCAGACTGCGAGGCTGAGATGGAAATCATGACCGACGATATAAGTGCCGATCAGCACGAGATGCGAGTGGAAGGCTCGGAAATGAGCACCAACAATTGTGCTAAGAGAAAGCGGCGTCGCAGATGTCAGGAATGTGGCAGAGGAAGACAACGCGGCCTAATAAAGGCGATAAACCCTCTGGGGAGCTCAGTGAAAGAGTTGGAAATGCGTGTTTGTCGGGTGGAATGTTTCCAGTCAGAGTGCATCCGAGCCACCGGAAGAGGGAAAAAAAAGGGGGGCCGTTCGGGCGCATAAAATTTATTCCTCCTCCTCGGGCGCGAAGGTGGCCAAAAGCGAGAGCAATTATGTTCCCCCTCGTTCGGTTCTTTCCAAGGTGTGTTCGGCATGGCACTGGAGAGCGAGCCGGTAAGGCGCCGCGAATTAGTCATACGCTTCAGCAAAGTCGTAGTGCGGTGCCTGAAAGGCATGTTGCTTGTTTTTAAAGTGTCGGGGGTGGGCAATGAAGAGAATGACCTACATGCCCTTTGTAGTCCCTCGTTGACAAGAAGTGCCTTCAGATTGCGCCCACCTCGAGTACGGCTTAAAAATATGCCGCAACCGTAGGCTAACCGGAATGAAAATCGGCGACTCAGGTTTTGTGGAAGCAGTTTGTTTCTTTATTTTTGTGTTTGGTTAAATGTTTTGTGATCTCCGAGACTAGAGATCATTTCGATATGTACGTTTAAAGCTTCGTTAAAATTGTTGTTTTAGAAGCTCATCGACGTTCTGAAAGAGATGGTCGGCGCGCGCATAAATTTTTGAAGCTGTTCTTTTGATAGGTCGTTTTGTTTTTAAGCTCATTGGCTTCGTTTTTTGTGTGTGAGATACGCTTGCAGCGCCAAGTCCCATTTATTTGTTTGAAGCCTGTAGTGGCGCGCTTGAGTATAAGTTAATTTTCGGCAGTGTTCGCGAGATTTTTTTCTTTGACAGTAAAACAGCGCTATTTCGAGGAGCCGTTGTTTGACTGCACAATTTCAGAATATGTTTCTATCGTTCCTTTAAAGCGTGTCATGCACGGACATAAAGAACCAAACAGTTAGTGCGTGTCTCGCAGGTGTATTTGGAAGACGGCAACCGTTTTGAGATTTATTTAGTGCGTGAAAGTACTTAGAAATAAGCGCGAATCTTCTTGCGATTTTCAGCGCGTAATTTACGCAAGATTAGTGTTTGCTGTTTCCTTAGTGCGTGTCATTTTGGACATGAGAAAAAAAGGTTAGTGCGTGAGTCGCAAGTGTGAGTTTTGACCGCAAAGTTAGCCACTCTGATAGTACATCCATGAAGTGAACGAGGCTCTCAGTGGCACTAGCACGTGCGTTAACTCCTTTGTTGGGCACAACGACGAAAAAATTTTTATCTTGTGTAAGTGATTTTCAGCGAGCTATTGATCCCTTCTTGATTCCATCAAAACGAATTCGAATGCGATGTAGAGTATACGAACAGACCGTTCCTGGCGTTGGTGCTGCATATGCAATTTCAATTACCATTTATTAGAGCATTTTCGAGTATTCTACATTTGCGCTCTGTAGCATGACGTTCTGGTTTTGGTGAACTCAGAAGTTCATGAGAGCTCGCTTTGGCGGCACAAGATTTTGGGTCCAAATTATTGGGACAAGCGAGGCCTGGTGGAATTAAATGAATTTCGGGCGCTTCCGCGCCATGTGTTGCTTTGTGACTGGAAATGAGTTTTCCGCATCGGATGTTGCGAGAAAGTTGTGAAATCCTGATATAATTTTAAAATTGTGGACTTCAGCAAAGGTTCAGTGATTTGTTGGCTGCTTTCATGCTTTTATTAGATAAGGCAGGTTTGTTCGCTAGACCCGATGACTCTCGGTGCGAGCATGGCGCTTTCCTGCGCCTTGTGGTCGTGTGTGTGCTTGTGTTCCCAGGGAGAAGGCCACAACGAAGTTAACTCTGGGATCTCAAGTTCGAGTGTGCCATCGGCCACCACTTAAAGAACAAACCCCGAGTTCACGAATGACCAATGACGCTTCGGCCAACCTGATAGCTTGCCACCCTCAGGTCGGATCTTCCGGCGGCGGAGTCTGTCGCTTCTCGAATCACCAGGGCACTTGCTTTGGTTGCTTCCTCCGATGCCACCCCAATCATTAGCGGCCGCCTACCTGGAAACGCGGCCCAATACCGGCTGTGACGCGATGGCAAAGAAGCTCACTTAGAAGCGACCACAACCGCCATCCTTCGTGGAAGAGGGGACCAGCACGAAGGTCACTCTGCCGACCCTGGCAAGACGAACGTCACGGAGAGCAATAAAAAAACAATTAGACAATTTTCGTGGAAGGAGTGTGAATCCCCTGTTTTCAGATTGCCTCATGCTTGCTTCGAAGGTGTAACATTAGAGGTGGAGTTCTGTGAACATTACGACCCGTCTGATTGGCCGCACCAAGGTCATCATATTCCCTAGTCGGGTCAACTGGGAAGACGAATGTTTTATAAGGCGACACCTTGCGTGCAGTGGTGTGTCCTGACGTGTTCTGATATGTGCTCAGACATGTAGTGAGCTGAGACTTTCAAAGTGCTCCCCCATGGAGTGGGCTGACATATTTGGAGCCACTGTAAATATGTAGAATAAATTCTTTTTTTTTCTCTCGCTCTTACTCCCGGTCATACTCATCCTTGTGGCTGAAGTATCACCGGCCTAAACGCTACCCCGAGTCCCAACAACGACAAGAGAAGCTATACCGCAGTACGGCACTCCGTTTCTGTTATCGCCGCAATGGCAGTGTTGTCGACATGCTTTACGTTATAATAATGTCATATTCAGACGACGCACCTAGTAAAGGAAAAGGCACGTGGAAATCTCTCCGCCACCTGTGCACAATCAATCCTTCGTTTTAACTCATTCTTGACCAAGAGACATTGATTTACTGCTCATGTTGAACAGAGGGTGAGTACGAGCCTGCAACCGTTTACTTGTATTCCTTTCACTCTTACAATTTGCCTAGCGTTTCTTCTACCTCAAGCGGAATACATCAGCTATCGGGTGCATTGGGTGCACGTTAAATAACCATAGCCGTTCAAAAATCAACCCAGAAGCCCCACAACGACATTCCCCAAATCAGATTGGTGTCTGGGTACCCAGCAATATATTTTTAACGCTTTATTTCAGAATACATTTTACTAGCCAGACACTTTTCCAATATACACTTGGTTAGGTAATGATGCACGAGCGCGATACGCATAAGTCATAAAAGCAATAACTGGGATGTCGAAAAATGCTTCCCTTCATTTGCTCGACAAATGCATGGGGAAGAATCCTTACGACAAGATCTCTTTATTCCAGGTTTCCGTATGTTTTTTTTTTTTGTTTCTTGTGTAATGAAGAAGACGAACAGGAAGCAATCATTAGAGGGGCATTATCATCGAGGTAGGACGCGAACCCAGATCCCGAGCTGTTGGCGCCGAGAACGTGCTTCCCTCGGAGCTGCAATGGTTTTTCGCCTGTCGCTTTCCGTTAATAAATCCTCGTATGAAAGTAGTGGAGGTGCGGGCTACCCTCTTCATACCTGGAGCTCCAAGCCGCACATTGCCCAACTCCGCTTCGGCTATGGCTGATGACGCCACCCAGCAAGGCGCGGCCCAATTTCCGTCGGTCATCGTGTCAAGCGCGCTGCTTCAGCGCGATCCTGCTTTGTTTAGCGGCACCAATGACCATGAAGTAGAAGATTGACTGTCGTCGTTTGAAAGGGTGAGCGCGCACAACAACCGGGACGATACTACGAGACTTCTCAACGTCCTGTTGTACATGAAAGACGTCGCAAACCTCTTGTTTTGCAACCATGTATCGTACTTCGCCACTTGGCCTACGTTCAAGACAAGCTTCGCGGAAGTGTTCGGTCGCCCCGCAGTGCGCAAGCTTCACGCTGAACAGTGTCTTTGCGGGCTGGCGCAGCAGCATGGCGAGAACTTCACGAGCTATATCGAAGACGTCATTGACTTGTGCAAGCGCGTGAATCCTTCCATGACTGAGCAAGACAGGATCAAGCACATCATGAAAGGCATATATAGACGACCATGACTTTCAGATGTTGACGGCTAAGGACCCAGGCACTGTGTCTGAACTCGTGAGGATGTGCCAGAGCTTCGACGAACCACGTAAGCAACGCGTCTTAGCTCGGCGGCAGACGTCAACAGTCGATTCCCTCGCCGCGTTGACCATCGGCGGCAACCACACGGCGCTCATTGTCCAGATCAAGGAGCTTGTACGCGAGGAAGTTGCTCGACAGCTTTCATTCTTCCCGGCCACGCAAGCGCCTACGCACTGACTCCTAAAATTCGGCAGGTGATATAGGAACAGGTATCCGAGGCTTTACGGTCTACCTGCCAGCCGGCTCCTGTCGCCGCGCCGCTATCATTTGCAGTGTCGTATGCCTCTCCGCCGACTCCTCTCGCCGCGCCACTGACGTATGCGAATGCCGTCATGAAGCCACGTCCTTTGTCGCTATCGATCCCTCAACCACCTGGTCAACCGCGACTGACGTCACTTTTCGGGGTACAGCCACAGTACGCAAATTCTTGGCGCACTGCAGACAATCGACTGATCTGCGTTGCCCATTTCTGTCGCCGGCGTTTCGCGGCGACCACTAGTGCACCGAGATATCCGGGTTACTCCTTCGACCTTCTCATCGCACGCCGCCAGAACAAGAACCTGAAGCATAAGCCCGCGATCGTCAGCCGTCTTCTGATGTTCAACCTTTCGTTCTTCGTCAGTCATCCTCACCGCGCCGCCGTTTTCTTTCACCTATGCGTCGCCGGTCAAGTGCTCTTGGGGCAGAAAACTGACTGCCGCAGCTTCTGAGGCACGAGTTGCGCCGTAGTCCACCTGTCTAAGTGCTCGCTTGTCCCCCGCCAATGTTATTGACGTGTTTGTTGATGGTGTACTCGCGTGCTTGCCGGAACTGGTGCCACTATTTCCGTAATAAGCCATAAGTTTTCCAGCTCCATCCGTAAAGTGACGGCGCCAACTTCAGGGTTTTCTCTCCGTACTGCGAGCGCACAGCATATTCAACCCGTTGCAGCATGTACGGCTAGGGTTCTCATACAAGACGCAATCGACAGCGTTGAGTTTCTCGTGCTGGCTTCGTGTTCTTATGATCTGATCCTTGGGTGGGATTTTTTGTCGCGTAATCACGCCGTCATCGACTGCGCTCGTGCTCACGTAGAGCTCTCTGTATTTTGTGAGACGCCTTCCGCCCATATGCCCGCTCGTGGTGATGGAAAGCTTGTTGTCACCGCCGATGCCGACCTGCCACCTTACAGTGCCGTCATTGTTCCCGTTTCCTGTGCCGCCCTTCCCGATGCCGCCGTTCTGTTCACGCCATCTGACATATTTCGTCGCCGCCACAACACGGCACTGCCATTTGCCATCCTCGCGCTTCATCAGGATAATCCTGGACTACTTGTCTGCAACCCCAACTCAGGCCCTCTGACTTTGTACCGTACGTGCAACCTACAGCTTTGTTGTACGTGCAACCTGCGGACGCGGATGTTATCGTGTCCCTCGATCCCTCCGAGCCTGAGACAAAACATCAGCTGAACGCCCTTACACCTCACCTGAGTCTGACGCCGTGCCCTCGGATACTTTTCACTGTTCCGTCGACAGCGACTTCTTGCTGTTTGAATGGACGCAGCTTCTTGCTCTTCTACATGAGTTCCGCACTTCGTTTGATTTAGTGCAAGCGGCACGACGCCGAACTAATGCGGTTGTTCACGCGATTGACACTGGTACTCACGCTCCTTTGCGACAGCAGCGGCTTTGCAATGCGCCCGCGACATTCTAGCGGATGATGGACGGAATTTTAGGCGGTCTAAATGAAAGATATGCCTTTGCTATCTCGATGACGCCGTTCTGTTCTTTCCAAATTTTGCGTCACATCTCGCTCGGTTACGCACAATTCTCCGCTGCCTTACAGAAGCACGCTTTCAACTCAGCCTGAAGAAATGTCACTTCGGGGCTCGCCGCCTCACCATCCTCGGCCATGCTGTCTCCAAAGATGGAATTCTCCCTGACCCGGAAGAACTCCGTGCTGTTGCCGAGTTTCCGAAGCCTTCTACCATCAAGGAGCTTCGAAGCTTTGTCGGCTGGCCTCCTATTTTCATCGCTTCGTCCGCAATTTCGCTTTAATCATATCACCCTTTACGAAGCTCCTCGCCGGCCCCAGCAACCTTTCTTACTGGACACCGGCCTGCGACGTCGCCTTTGCGACACTGCGCCAACTACTTACTTCGCCACCCATGCTACGCCATTACGACCCTGTTACGCCAACCGAAATACATACAGACGCCAGTGGTATCGGTCTTGCTACACTCCTCGCGCAGCGCAAGCCCGGTTTCGCTGAGTATGTCGTGGCATATGCAAGCCGCGCCCTCACCAAGGCGGAATCAAATTATTCCATCACCGAAAAAGAGTGCCTCGCGATTGTATGGGCGTTAGAAAAAATCGCCCCTATTTGTACGGCAGGTCTTTCGACGTTGTAAGCCACCATGACGCACTCTGCTGGTTTGCTTCACTAAAACATCCTTCTGGCCGCCAAGGTGGTTGGGCTCTTCGTATACAAGAATTCGACATTCGCGTTGTTTACCGATCCGGGCGCAAGCATTTTGACGCGGATGCGCTCTCTCGATCACCCGTGCAATCTTACGAAGGCCCACCTTCAGCGGCCGCCTTTTCCCTGGATGCTCTCACCATCACAGACATGCCTTCGGAACAGCAGAAGGACCCGTGGATCACATCCCTCTTGAAAGTTCTCTGTACCTCTTCACCCGCCAGCCAACACCGTGCCCTTCGTCGCCAAGCCAAGCATTTCGCAATACGCGATGCACATTTATACCGTCGCAACTACCAGGCAGACGGACGTAAATGGCTGCTAGTCATGCCCAAGCACTTTCGAACCGATGTATGTGCATACTTCCTTGCTGATCCGCAACATGCCCACGCTGGCGTGCTGAAAACGTGTCAGCGGCTCTACCAACGCTACTACTAGCGCTGGATGTACATATTTGTCCGTAAATATTTTCGGCTCCTGTCCCGCATGCCAACAACGGAACACCTTTCACCATACACCTGGTCAGCTGCCGCCTTTGTCATGTCCTGCCCACCCTTTTGAACGCATTGGGATCGACCTTTATGGACTGTTTCCTTGCTCTATTGCTGGTAATCGCTGGATAATTTTCCGGTCGACCATCTCACGCGATACGCAGAAACAGCTCCACTCCCTGCGGCTGGTGCTCGTGCGTCGCTTCCTTCATATTGCGCCATTTCAGACTCCGTCATGGTGCACCACGGGAACTGCTTAGCGACAGAGGCCATGTGTTTTGTCCAACGTCATACATGAGATCCTCCGCTCGTGCCGTATTGTTCATCGCACATCTACTGCCTACCACCCTCAAACCAATGGCCTCACGGAACGTTTAAACCACACTCTGGGAGATATGCTCTCGATGTACATCAATTCTGACCACTCCAATTGGGACGTCGTTCTCCCCTTCTTGACTTACACATATAACACCGCGACACAGTCTACGACAGGCTGTTCACCATTTCTTTATATGGCCGTGAACCGTCCTCTACACTTGACACAATATTACCGTACCACCCTGACGCCTCCGAATTCAGTCCGATTTCTGATGTCGCACAGCGTGCCGAAGAGTGTCGACAGCTGGCCCGCTCGTTCACGTCCGACAGCCAAGCCCTCCAGAAAGATCGCCGCGACAACGATCAGCGTGTGCAGAGTTTTGCCGTTGGATCCCTCGTCTGGCTTAGACAACCATTCAACTCTCCTGGCCTCACTGCCAAGTTTGCTGCCAAGTACCACGGGCCATACCGCGTCATCGAGTGTCGTTATCCCGTCACTTATGTCATTGAGCCAGTCAACCCCTCCTCGGACAAGCGCCGTCTTGGCCGCGACACGGTTCACGTCAGCCGCCTCAAGCCGCATTACGACCCTCTCATCGTTTGATCGCCTTGAGACGCCAGGGTGGCTCCCCTTCGCCGCCGGGGTTATTGTAATGAAGAAGACGAACAGGAAGCAAGCAGTAGAGGGGCGTTATCATCGATGTAGGACCTGAACGCAGATCACGAGCTGTTGGCGCCGAGACCGTTGTTCCCTCGGATCTGCGTTGGTTTTCCCCTGTGGATTTCCGTTAATAAATCCCCTCATCACATGTATTAATATAATTTCGTAATGTGTCCTCCTTCTTCAAATTGCAATTTTAATTGAAAATCACAGCGTTTCAGTATCCTGGTACTTCCTTCATGCTCGAAAATGACCGCCACCTCTCTGTGATTACATTTTTTTTTGCATTCAGAGTACCAGTCACCACTCTTCAAGGTTCATATGGTCCACGTGGTTAAGAACCAAATTTTCGGTGCGATCGCAATCTGTGGATTACTGAAAACGCTGTTTTTATCACGCCCTGTACTCAGCTTACGTCAGGTACCGTTAAACATACATAGATCCCATTATATCACGCCTAATGCTTTAGCTCCGTGTTTGCTGTTTCTTATGCCAATGTGCTTTTTTACGGCACAATTTTCCCTATATACTTTTCCCTGAGTAGCACGATGTTCATCGTGAGTACATCTATCTGGTGAAGCCACTATGAGAAAGGAAGCAAGCAAATCTTTGGCCGCTTTTATTGACTGTATAACTTGGCCTGACGTGGTACATAGTGGCACTAACGTGCTCCCCACCCCCCTAATACAGCACTTAACTTCATCACCTATGCTACGTAGCATTCCCCAACTCAGGTCTCACAAAAAAGATGTTGTAGTAATTACTTTTGGGGCCACCTAATCTTGCTTAGCCAACGGGAAGGACATCCTTGGCATTACTTAATCATGGAGCTGGACACAACGCTACACAAATGTGAGACTAAATTCGAACAGTGATCACGCCGCGACACCCCCTAACGTATATAAAATATTAGTAACGCCTGCGACGTTACTAATATCGAACACTTGAACAAAAAAATGCAGCACATCGTAGATTTATTTTTCCTAAAAAAACGCGACAATCGCGAGATAGGAGATCGTTCATTTACCAGTTTGAGCCTGCCAGTGATGATGACTCGTTGTATTGGACTGAGGTATTGCTAATTGCAGTTTTACGCATATATAGGCAGAGCAAACGTGTTGTGTTGCATGTAGCCTGCTTGCAGTTCCCACCACGGAGGGCGGCGCCAACGTAGTAGATGAAGAGGGGCTCAGTTGTGTTAAGTACCTGTGAAAAAAAATGCGAGAACAGTAGCTATAATTTGGAGTGTTAAAATACATAGTGGTTGGTATTGCGAAAACGAAGGTATTCATACTTCATGAAGCCAAGTTGTGAATGAGCCAACGACCACGCGGATAATTTGGATATGTCGCTAACTGGTCTTGTCAGCTCAGCAAATAACCGGCATTGATAAATACGGAGAGCGAATATCTTTACTTTCTTTTATTAGAAGTATTTGCTTAGCACTTCTTAACAGTACACACTGTAGTATTGTGGTATTCACTTAAAATAAGAGCTGTTTTGCCATGCCCACTCCATGAAAACACAAGATTCTGCCGCTGTAGATGTTATATTCACGCTATTTATGCAACAGCGATAATCTCTACTTTTCAATAAATAATTATTCCGATTTCGCACTCAAATGCAACAAATGCCACCTGTGAGGGACACTGCGGGTCAAAATAGCGGTATTTTTTCCCGGAACTTTCAGCTTAAGACAAGATGTTTGCCTAGCTAGCTATGAAATATTCTAGTTCCGAGTAAACAACGACTTACTTTTACATACTTTCGCAAACTTTCAGTATTTAATCATAGCTACAATTTATTGGTCAAATACGAAATCTATTGGGATACGGTGTTAGTTTACAAGGAAAGAGCGCGCATAAAATATTTGAGTATAGGAATAGTGTGCACAAGAGAAGCTTAAAATACGCGCATAAATGGAATAAATGGACCGCAGCTAGATGTATGTTGTCCAGGATTAATGTGGTGGGCCGCATTCAAAAGTCAGTTCTTGTTCACAAAATTGATTTCTTGGGCGGAATTCACTAAGCTGCGCCGTTCTTACGCACTTCCTTAGCGAAAAAGTTCTTACGCTAGGACAAGCGTGCCACCGAAGTGGCAGCGCACTTAACTTACGACATCGTATGAGAGAAGGAGGAAGCATAGCTTGGATTAAACGACAAGGAATGAAAGAAGCGCGGTTTACCGATATCGCGATTGAACATCTCGCGTCTGTAGTTGAGGCTATGCTCTACCGACAAATCACCGCACACCCCTATTCGAAAGCTTCCTTTCCGGGCGTCTGCTACAGCGCCGACAAAATCAACCGCGCTCACGCGTTCACCGCACCACCGTCAAAAGAATTGCTGTGAAAGTGTTACGCATTCTGCTCACATTTCTTCTAGAGACAGGACTGGTGGACACATGGTGGCATATTTGGCGCAGAAAGAGACGCTCAGTCGGAGCAATTGGCTGCCAGGTCTGCCAGACTCGCTCCGCCTGTATACATCATCACCACCACCACCCTATTACACAGCTACTAAATGTCTTTATTTCGATATTAATTAAGGTATTAAAAACAAAAGTTTCATAATATACGGTTCGTATGGCCTAAAGGCAAAGGGCCCATCACCCGTAAGTTCATCGGTATGGTATGTGATCGCGCTGCACACTGTTGCAGGTGCGGTTCTAATGCCGTGCATAGGCTCATTATCAGCCACCTCGCCAGCCCGCACCGTCTAAGAGACTGGTCGAAGACGTTGTCAAGCGCCAACCGACGACGAAACGCGCACTTCCTTCGCATAGGATCACTGTCGAGGGCACGGAGAGCTATTATAGCAGCCCTAAAAAGAAATACAGAAAGAAGCCGTGACTATCAATACTCCCAAATTATGACAGAATACTTCACTACGTAACATCTACACCTGCAAGCTTCTATGCCTATCAACACTTTGGCATCGCATCAGCGCTCATCGCTTCTTGTTGCCTTCTCCTCAGCTGATTAAACACGATGATGCCTTGCTCCCGGTCAAGAGTTCGTTCTTGCCGGTTCAGGAGACCGCATTCCCACACCGGCGAAATGCACAAAGGGAAGTACAAATCAATTTTGAAAACCGGTAATAAAACATACGTTCGCGTTGTCAGTGCCTGGAGCCATTAATTACACTGTCTGCCATAGCCCAAGTGGCCCCTCATAGAAGTCAAAGCTAATCAGTCAACATCACCACGATGCCCAGTGCCAACGTTGCCATACATTTTCAAGTACAAGTCAGAATACTGCACAGCACCGTACTCGAAGCACATAGCGGTTCAACATTCTAGCTGGTTTCGGATCAAATTGGTTCAACTCGTTGATCTTGCGACACTGACGCACTTTGTTCAGAGCAGTGACTGCACATAAAGTACAATGCCAAGGTAGTTATGGTATGTGCCGCTTTGGTGGTATCCAAGCGGCGCCCGACGCCCTTTTGTACACATGCGAATGCGGCCTCGCAGAACGAAGCGAAATGCGGCTCAAGAGCAACCGTCCGTTAAAATTCCGCACGAATTTTGTATGTTCTAAAACGTCATCAGCGTACTGTTATGTTCACTGCAGGGCAAAGGCGTCTCCCAGCCATCTGTAATAAACCCTGACCTGCAAATTTCCTGATTATATTACCTCACCTAATTTTCCGCCGTCCCCGACTGCGCTTCCTTTCCCCTAGCACCCACTCTGTACTTCTAATGGATCACCGATTACGTACCCTTTAAATTAAGCGGCATGCCCAGCTCCTATTATTCCTCTTAATTTCAACTATCACTACCCCCGTTTGCTCTCTGATCCACAGTGCTCTCTTTCTATCTCTTAGCGCTATATAGGCATATCCTGTTTCGTTTCATGGCTTGTTTGAGTGGTCCTCAACTTATTCTCACACTTCATTGTTAACCTCAAAGTTTATGGCCCATATGATAGTACTGGAAGAATGGAATGAGTGTACGCTTTTCTTTTCAACGACAGTGGTGAGCTCCAGGGCACGATTTGGTAATGCCGGCCGTATGCACTCCGACCCATTTTCATTCTTATGTAAATTTCCGTCTCATGATCAGTGTTCCCTATGAATAATTTACCAATATAAACTTACTCGTTTACATACTGTAGAGCCTGACTGCCGATCATGTACTCTTGTTCGCTTGACAGGTTATTCAACCTTACCTTTGCTAACCTACTCTCACACTTTCTCTGTTAATGTCCTCAATCAATTGTGGAAATGTGTGACCAGCGTTGCTGAACAGGACAATGTGATCGGCAAGCTGAAAGTTGTTGACATATTCGCCGTTGATCATGGCCTTCGATCCTCCCCAGTCTAATAGCTTGAATACTTCTTCTAAGCATTAAATTAGTATAACTGGAGAGATTGTGTCTCCTTGCATGACGAGGCAGAGTCGAAGCCCGAGAAGTTTCGGATACATGTGCTGTGTGAAGGCAAATGTAGAAGTTACACATAAATGAAATAATTATTAAGTTGTCAGCCGTATGCCCTAAGCACCCCGGCCTTTATGTGTAGTTCGTTCAGTCGTTCAGTACGATCCCTACGATATACACGTACACCGCTAATTACATAGAAATGTCTTAGCTTTGTCCACACACACTGAACTAAGTGATCGAACTGTGCGCCGCCGGCAGAGCGCCCAAGGCTGCATAATTCGAGCGACGTCAATGCTAATTTTGCTGATACGACGCGTTTTAGTGACCGCGCTTAGCGTCGGGCACGCTCTACATTGTTCACATCCCGATACCGGGCCGCTGTGACCGGCGTTTTCGCGCCATCATGTTGGCCTGACTACGGCGCAGCAGGCGCGGAGCACCGTAAGACTGATGAGACTGGAAGAAAATTCTTCCGCTGGGGGATACACGAACGCCTCTGAAGGGTTCCTTAGGTAAGAGTAAGTGAGAGGAGGAAACTATAGAAAGGACATCGAACGAAGTCACTGAAATACTGGAGTGACGTCATTTCGCCCAGCACTGATGTTAGCGTGGGGTTTAAAATAAGCATCTCCGGCCAATCATAGGAAGGCGATGGCTGTCGTCTACTGTCGCATTTTTTCCCGTCTGCTTTTACCGTTGCCTGTACTGGCTTTGCGTACGCAAAGCAAAAACGTAGTGGTGTCTTTGTGATCGTTATGCTGCAGTCCTTTTTGCCAATAACGAAATGTCTCCTGTTATACGTCTATTTGTGGTCATAAAAATAAGCGTGTGTGTGTGTATGCGTGCGTGCGTGCGTGCGTGCGTGTGTGCGTGCGTGTGTGTGTGTGTGTGTGTGTGTGTGTGTGTGTGTGTGTGTGTGTGTGTGTGCGTACGTGCGTGCGTGCGTGCGTGCGCGTGGGCGTGCGTGTGTTTGAACGAATGCGACAATTATTCAGTTTGTTCGAGAGATGCATTTTATTTCACGTCATCACAATGGTGGTAGGTCATTTTATACGCCATTTATTTTCTTTATTGCATCTTATTGACGTCCTGCGTCACATCATAGACAGAATTGCCATCCGCTGTACGCATACGTTGGTTCACACCATAAGCCACATAATGAGGCAGACCATGCGCACGTACACTACGTCCCTTCAACTTCGTGCTGAATTAAAACTATGAGCTATATAATAGGCACAGCTCAGAAGACAACAGCGAATTCTGCAAGAGCAACAAGTTTTGATAACTAGAAACGCTTAGGCGTTTTTTCATTGTTTCATCTTGCATGGAGAGTTATAGCCACCGGTAGTGATGATGATGATGATGATGATTTATTGGCATCCCCTTTGAAACGAGGTGGCGACAAATAGTCACCTAACCTGCTTGATTCTATCAGGTATACTGTACATGTTCTTTATCTTGCATTTTTGTATACCTCTAGTTATTTTTCTTTTTCAAAAATTTACGTTGTACAGCTACCTATGATTTTAAGAGATCAGGTCGTATCCATCTTTTCCCTGCTTTTTTTCACGAGTACTATAATCGTCTCTTGCTTATCTCTACGGCTGATCTGTTGATGTATCCTTCCACTTTAAACCCAAGCGCTTCTGGGAGTTGCACGTTACCTACGGATCTCGCTGGGTGGATACCGTCGCATTCCATTAGGATTTGCTGAGTGGGCTTTGGATCTTTACTGCAGCATACGCATGTCTCATCTACTTCCGAATATTTGCTCCGGTATGTTTTGGTCCTTAGGCAACCGGCTCGAGCCTCAAATAGCAAGGCAGTGCTATTTCTCACGGTACCTGTTGGTTTTCTTTAGTCTGCCCTTTGTGGTGTCGTACAGATTTTCCCTTCTAATTTCTTTATTCTCATTCTTGTAAATCTCCATTGTCCTTTTTGTTTCCATTCTTTGCATCCAATTCACGGTCTCTATTTCTCTCACTTTCTTTCTGATGACTCCTAGTTGTCTATTTACAGTTTCGATTATCCTGTACTTGGTTGCCAACTTCCTTCACCTCTTCCTCCATTCTGTGTCCACGCTTTTCATGCAGAGATGCTTGTGCACTTCAGCCGCCCATTTATTTTCATCCATGTTCCTGAGCCTTTCTTCAAAACTAATTTTGCTCTGTGCGTCTCTGACTTCAAAAGAGGCCCAACCCATGTCACCCTGCACTGCCTCATTTGTGGTATTACCGTGGGCTCCCAAAGCCAACCGGCCTACTGATCTTTGGTTAACTTCAAAATCCGACAACATATCCCATTTTAAGCATAGAATGGCATTGGGGAATGTTAGCGCTGGCACCATTACTCCTTTCCAGATTCCACGCAGCACCTCATACTTATTGTGTCCCCACAGTGCTCTGTGTTTCATTATAGCTGCATTCCGCTTCCCCTTTATTTTCAGATTATCTTGGTAGTTGCTTCAGTAATTCTTTCCTTCGTTTATGTGTACGCCGAGATACTTATATTGCTTCACTATGGGTATACTTGCTGTTGAATTGACACCACGAAGTTACTCGTCTCTTCATTAAAGATCATAATTCCTGATTTCTCTGCGCTAAACTTAAGGCCTAGATTTGTCGCTGCATTCCCACAGATATTCGCAAGTATCTGTATAAAATTTTATTGCCCGCTAGTAGCACAATGTCGTCTGCGTACATCAGTCTGGGGACCTTCTGTTGCACCATTTGTCCATTAAGCATGTGGGATAAATCAAAACCTAATTCGCTGTTTTCCAGTAGTCTTTCTATAGCATTAACGTAAAGCGTGAACAACAATGGTGACAGAGGGCATCCCTTGCTTCAATCGTTGGTGAATTCCCACCATTTCATTTCCTTTTCGACCTTCCCATACCACTTGTACTTGGTTGTCTCTGTATATCTCCCTCAGCAGCTCCATGAAATCGTCATCTATGCATTCGTATTGAAGAATATCCCACAACAATTCCCTCTCTACGTTGTCATAAGCTCCTTTAATATCTAGAAATGCTATCCATAAAGGTCTTCTCTGAGCTACTGAAATCTCTATGCACTGAGTTAGTACAAACATATTGTCTTCTAAGCGTCTGCCTGGCCTGAACCCATTCGGTAGTTCCCCTAATACATCGTTTTTCTCCACCCACTTCGACAGTTCTAATTTTATGGCTTGCTATTCATTGCAATTCTATATATATCACCGACGTTACTGTAACTGGCCTGTACGAGCTCGTCTTAGTCCTTATCTCCTTTGCCTTTGTAAATGAGATTCATCTTGCTTTCACGCCATCCAACTGAAATTTTCTTTGTTCTAAACACTTGCTCTTTGGCATTAGTCAGCAGTGCCTTGCTTTTTGGACCGAGGTTTTTGATTAGCTGTATTGGGATTGGCAGTTGAAACGGCAAGGAGCGCCGCCTCACGGAATTCATGCAGAAGTAAGGCAACCGCCGCCGCAATGGGAGCGACGGGGCGGGCATCTTTATAGGAGGCTTTCCATCAGGGTTGACATTGGTGCTTTGCTCTGGGTTTGGGCTCTGGTTAGTACAGCCGACGATATAACTGGACGGCATTCTCCATTTGCCGCTTCTCGTGAATTATTACTGTACTGGTGTTGCTTGCTCACTTCTTGACGTGGTTGTTCGCCACAGTCATTCATTTCTCATACTGCGATAGCTGTACTTCTCTGCCAGCTCCAATCTGGATCATCCATTTTCAGTACTCCAGATACATTTCCCTGTGACCGTCACCCCCCCCCCCCAGAAGTCGGCCGGTATCAGTTGGCTTCCGGCGGCGGCCTGGGCTTGACCGATGACTTGTATTTGGGCTTATTCCGCCCCGGCTATGGATTGAGGATTTCCATGTCTCTTTGTTCCAATGTAGACCGTTTACCATGTAGACCGCCGTCACATGGTAAACGCCGTCCTGCCCTGTTTCATTGTTCCTGCCCTTTGTGCATCCTGACACAGGTGCAGGTACTGGGTAAATGCTTGGGAGGCCTGTCAAGTGCCTCGCATCCAGGCCAGGATCATTTGCGCACATCGAAACGCCCACCCCCCGCGGCAGCAGTCGCCTACTACGCTTAAGCCCAGAATTCGTCCCCTACCAGGAAGTCTGCCTGTGAGCACGAGTGTCCAGGACAGGCAGTGTCCAGTTCGCAGGGGTCTGTCCCATTGTGCTTGGACCCTTTCTGCACTACCGCCAGGATCGGCCCACGTTTTCTGTTCGCATGGTACGGACTAACGTTCGGCTTAAACAGCTCCGCACTTAATAATGAAATAAAGATGAGATCTTTCACATGAGACTGGTCATCGGCAAGAACAATACGTATGGCGTCTTACACATCCAGTTCTATGTCCTGACCTTACTTTAAATAAATTTGTGTGTATGACCTTTGAAGGGAGGTGGGCCTCTAAAAAGTCGCAGGTGGGTTTAGTGACTTTTTATAAAACAAAGCGCTCATATTACCGAAAGTTTCCACGATTGCATTGACACGTCCCATTAGGCGACCATCTTTTTGGGCAGTAAAGTTGAAGCACACCTTCGTTTACAGTTTGTTGCATGAAGAATATGTAGGTTTACGTTTGATATAAACGAGATCGGTTCAAAAGACAAGGAAATAAATTTGACAAATCAGCTTACCTTTATGAAGTCGAGATCTTTGTTGGTAGATTCGACAGAGCAGTAGAAAAGTGAAATGAATATGGCTGCAAAGCATCCACGATATAGTGCGCCAACCGCAATATGTTTCATGACTAATGGAAGCAACCGGTTCACCACTATTAAACAATAGCCTTCTGTTTAGAATTAGCAAGTCTGTCGTGTATTGTGGTGGTATACAGTGTGTTGAACCTGACGTTTTCACATCCTATATATATATATGTGATCCTGCCACTTGTGTGGTCTTTCACAACTAATAAAAGCTTATCGGGCGCTAGTAAAGGTTATAATGCTGACATTCTTTGTATGTTAATATAAATGGAACCTTCTGTGCGTGCGTGCGGTATTTTAACACTATGTATGTATTTATGTATGTACTTTGGGGACGAATTAGAACAAACGATTGATGACCTTAAAGGAGAGAGTGTAAGAACGGAGTTGTCGGTTAATATGCCGAAGAAAGAAATATAATGTTCAAAGCTGATAAGCTGCGACTGAGTGAATTTATTCAGTGAAACTGTAGACAGTGAACCCTGAAAGGCGTCTCTTCGTTGTAGAAAACAATGTGTTACCATTTCGTTTATTTACCACTGTCCGAATGCAAACAAAATTGTGACCCACAGAAGCCCAACATTTATTTATGCCACACTTCTGTTACCGAGCTTAGCAGTATGCTCGTATAAGAAGAAATATAAGAGCCGACTCTGCTAGCCACCAGAGAAACAATCGGCATTTTTGCCGATCGAAACTATTAAGCCAGTGGTCATAAAGGCGTAGAATTATGCAGGGCCGACATAATAAAAGAAAAAAGGAATTAGGTCCACGAGGTTCTTCTGCACTCCGGCAATGATGGTTGTGATACAGCCACATATCGAAAAACACCAGCGGTGCTTACTCAAGATGCATCTCATAAATGGATGCAAATTTTCCTACCTTGTTTTTCAAAGAAAAGGGACCACGCATTTTTTAACAAGCTGAAATGCGAGCATTCGCGACAGAAAAAGAAATACTTGAAGAGCCTCGACAAATGGCAAGGGGCATTTGGAAAATTGACAACAGATGAATGAATAAATCAATACTTTGATACTTGGAAATAAAACAAATGTCCTTCTTTACGTCTGGCCCTTATGTTTTCTTGTCATTTGACATTTCATTGAAGTTTACATGCCCGCTTTTAAAATGATAGTGTGGAGAGGAAAAAGCACGCGACATCTAATCTGAAGGTAGTAAGTTCGAAATCTAATCCTGCGCGCTACGTTTTTAGGGCTTAGAGTGGTGTCTGACACCGACAAAAACATGCCGCAAGCATGTGACCCTATGGTATTCCAGCTGCAACCATATAAGGAAGGCACACTAAGCTTCAGCAAAAGCGCTCTTTCCTCCGAATAGGAATGGGCCTCCTTGCTGCAGTATTCGGCCACTACCTCCATGATTCTTGCAATTACCACCGGACCACACTCCCTGTCAGCT
Source organism: Dermacentor silvarum (assembly GCF_013339745.2). Taxonomy (NCBI): domain Eukaryota; kingdom Metazoa; phylum Arthropoda; class Arachnida; order Ixodida; family Ixodidae; genus Dermacentor; species Dermacentor silvarum. Next base: position 153,661,361 of record NC_051162.1, read on the forward strand.
ACGGAGCACCTGACTAAGGTGTTGGTCAGGCCTGCACTACGACAGAGAGTCCTAATAATCTCTCGATCCCCACAAGCCGCCACTCGACGCTGTACCTGGCAGCGTTAAACGAGCGAATCCTCTGGAGTAAGACAATCCTAGCAGGGCTCTATGAGGTATTATCAGGTATGGCCTGCCATTGGCCTATGTGATTATTGAAGAACTGGTGAGGCTCATACAGTGCTGACTGACGACCACGTTCTTTGCTACACAGGCCTTCCAGATTAGCCAGTATAAAAGGTAGGATTTTCTACTTCATAAACACATAATGGTTGATGTTGACACGTCTCCGTATTTATGCTTTTCTCGGGGATTGCATTTCACTGGCTAACAATTGATTGTTATCGCTTAGCGCAAGACGCTTTGACCTGATTGATTGTTATCTCGAATGTTATCTTTGACTCGATCTGTGGAGCATGTTCTCGCCAAACCTTTTATAATCATAGTGTAAACACGACCGGAAGTGTGTTGTAATTCTGGAAGGCACGTGGGGGCCACCAATTATTGCGGAACTTTCGACGAGTCATGTACAAAAGCCGACGCACTTGACCCGACAGATCACATTTTGAATATCGCCAACTATGCACGCCGCTATGGTTGCGCTTCAACTGTCACTTGCTGTTGTGGGCACAAGTTCGCCAATAAAAAAAACTCAGTGCCCTTCCACTCTGTGAAGGAGGATGACCAGCGATGATGGTATGTGTTCTAATATAGGGAAATAATATATATATATATATATATATATATATATATATATAGAGATGAGTATTTATTCTCTATTCAAATAAAGCACCAGGACAAGTACACCTTAATTGACCGTAATACACGTTGTTGGACCTTAATTCACCTTCATCCACATTATTCGACCTCAATCCACTCTATTCCTCCTTAGTCGCCCTTAATACTCCTTAATGTACATTAATCCACCCTAATCCGCATTAGTCGACCTTAATCAGACAATCCACCTTATTCCGCCTCAATCCACATTCATTGGTGAATTGTTGGGTAGACGGTGACGTAATGGTAATCCTTCACTGCTTTCCCACTTATGTTAAGGAACCTACACTCATAGGCTACTATAGATTCAGTTTTGTCGACGCGACTTTTTACAGCGAAGCTGTATATGCCTAGGCTGAAACTGTCGTGGCCCGACCACAAAAACCCTCAGGCGGGGTTTTTGTGGTCGGGTCTCGTTCACTTGGGATATATACAAAAAGAGGCATCGAAGGGTAGTAATGTTTGACTAACATGACTGATAGGTGTTAAGATAAATATCATTCGAGCACGGCAGAAAACTAGGTGGGGTAATAAAGTTACGAAATTTGCAGGCGCAAGTTGCAATCAGCTGGCGCAAGACGGGGGTAATTGGAGATCACAGGGAGAGAACTTCGTCCGGAAGTGTACTGAAATATAGGCTGATGATGATGATTACCATGACATGCTCGTCTGCTACGTTACGATTAACGATAATAAAATCACCTAAGCACACACCCCAATTGGATGTGCGGGTGTGACAAGAAAGAAAGAAGGAAAGAAAGAAATCACGTGTGACTCATGCCGGGGCCGCACATTTCAGCTTCGCTGGTTTACCATCTGTACAGGGTTCTTGGGCGGTGAATATTTTCTACACAGCCTGCCGACGCAGGCACTTTTGTTCAGAACCTAGCCATATTCAACTTCGCTGTGAAAGTTACTTTCGTAATTCAATTTAGCTGTACTACGTTCTTCACCATCACTATACACCGTTCCATACGTATCAGTCACCGCTGTGACAGCTAGAGAAACTTATTGCAGTGGCTTCGTTCGCACTTGGACATAGTTCGTTGTTTTCTGACCGTAGTTGTGCGGAACTGTTTTTACTTGTAGCGTTAGCTACACTCGCCTAGCCAAGCCCGTTTCGCGCGGCACATCAAGAGCTGTGCTGCGCATGCGCAAGGATCAGTGATGTCACACGGCTTGCGCACCGGAGTCACCGGAGCCGGCACCTCTCGCGCACTCCGCCGCCGCCGCGCGCGACTCACCGCCGGGGGTCTGCGCATTCCAGAGGAGTGACGTCTAGCCGTGGTAGACGCACTGGCGCCGGCGCGCGCTCGCTGTGCAGTCGCCGTCTGACACTGCGCTGGAGCCGCTGCGCTTCTGACTGGCGTTTGTGTGTGTCATTGGAGCAGCAGTAAGCATGACAATCAAGCTAATCTTTGACAATCTAGACAACCAGGAAAGCTAAGAATTATCAGCTGAACCTTTGCTAACGCTACGTATATCCTGGCATAGCCAAGCTAAGCAACTGCAACATTTTTTGGCTCAATGTTGAATGAAACAAGTTTTATTCCTTAGAAACAAACTCACTGTGGCATGCAGCTGCTAATGTGTTGTTTTAGATTATTTTTATTTTTGTTCTTTTCGGGTTTTTATTTGCAACCCATCGCGAGGAGTCCTACGTGCATGCTTGCGATGCATAGACAGAACACGCGGAATGATAACTTTTCTTTACCGGACTTCTTGCGATGATCCACCAGGAGCGGATCCACATTTTTTCTGAGGGAGGGGTCAGCTTTTGTGAATGATGATCATGATAGTAACCTTTTTTCTTTATCGAAATTCACCGTTCCTTCTCACGATAAACCGGCCTCTTGTACGGATAGTGCAACACCTATAACGAAGCTGGGGCCGCATTCGGTTTCGCCGAACTAATAGGAAAAGGACAATGCCCAACCCTGCCTTGTGCTTGGCGGCTGTACGCGCCTGATAACATATCGAAGTCTGTATTGTTTCTGATAATAAAATTTGTGCTGACGTGTTGCCGATTCGTTATAAGTGAGTAAGCATCGGACCGTCTTTGTAATTCTGTTGGCACACCTTGGTTTTCTTACGAAGCTTCTTTGTGTTCGGCTGAGACACCTTCCTTTGCTTTGGAGGACTAACGCTTCCGCTCCAACGCCTCCACCACTACCCTGGTTGTTTACGATATGCGAATACCGCGTATGAGGACTCACTACGCCACCTACAAGAAGAACGATGTGGAGTAGTAGCCGAGAGCGCGAGCCAGCGTCGTTTGCTTGATGTTTTGTTTTCCACGCGACGTCAACTTTTTACGCAAGGAGCGCCATCCTAGGACTGCGCGCTGGCGTTGGCAGCTGACGCCACGCTCCCCCACTGCGCAGCTGCGGCTCGAGGCTCACCCTTTCAGCGAGAACGTCTACTAATACAAACAGATCGGATGGGTTTGAGCCTCCTATGCTTATTGTATGGCAATAAAACAGTGCGAAGTTATAATGCAAAACTTATAGCGTACGAACGCTACTGTGCTAGTACTGGATGTTGTCAACGTGTAACTGTGATCATAATGAGCGGTACAGTTATAAAAGTTGCCTATGCGTAGTTCTCAGTTTAGTTGTTAGTTATTATTTATATATGAACACTTCAGCCAGAGATCTTTTTTATTGAGACCCGCCGTGGTTGCTCAGTTGCTATGGTGTTCGGCTGCTGAGCACGAGGTCGCGGGATCGAATCCCGGCCACGGCGGCCGCATTTCGATGGCGGCGAATTGCGAAAACACCCGTGTACTTAGATTTAACTGCACGTTAAAGAACCACAGGTGGTCCAAATTTCCGGAGTCCCCCACTACGGCGTGCCTCAAAATCAAATCGCGGTTTTGGCACGTAAAACACTATAATTTATTTTACTTTATTTTCATTAAGCAGGTTGGACGCAGAACCACTTTAATAGTTGCTAAACTGAAAGCTGCATACTCCTCCCGAAGAACAGATGAGTTGTAAGAGTGCGGGGAGAGTTAGTCCTTTGAATAAGTCAAGGCACAGACAAAGCTCAGATCCGATAAGGCTCAACTCTTAAAAATGAGAAGTTCCCAGCTTAACAATTTAATATTGTATTACGGTTGATCACGAATAATGAAAGCAACATGGGAATAAACAACGTATAACAAAACATAACAGCTGCATTTCGGCACTGTTTGCTCCCTGACAATCAAAGCAGGACAACATCGAGAGGTAATGAGTGGGTCTCGCTTTGTTTATGTTTTATTTACAAAGGCTCGTCTCGCATTTTAGGTACGGGCTGGGTAGTTCTTTCATTTTTGTAGAAACATGCGATACAATTTATATGTCACATACAGATTGCAGAATAACATGGTATGAGATTCTTTCTGTAAATTTGGCTAGAACTCACGTAAGGCAACAAATCATGAGCCATTCTACTCTGTGAAAGTGGATGACGACTGAAGCTGTTTAGCACAAGACACAGAGGCCTCCCCATTACTACTTATTTCTGAAATTTTACGTGCCAAAAGCAGTTCTGATTATGAGGCACGCCGTAGTGGAGGGCACCGGATAAGTTTTGACCACCTGGGGTTCTTTAAGGTGCACTACAACGCAAGCACACGGGTGTTTTTGCATTTCACCTCCATCTAAATGCGGCCGCCGCGGTCGGGATTCGATCCCGCGATCTCGTGCTCAGCAGCGCAACGCCTTAGCTGACTGAGCCACCGCGGCGGGTTCCCCATTACTACTACAGAAGAGAAGAAAAATTGAAAATGGAGAACGGTAACTCGTGTTTATGCTTTCTTTATATACATTCGCGGGGACTTACTTTAAGCAAAACAAAACCCGTAAATCAAAGAGCGTAGTCACTTATCAACCCAGGTCAAAGAAAGGCTTGCTTCCCTATGACAGTGCCCATTCAAAACTCGTGAAAATGGGAATAGCTATCTCAAGTATTCAAGCCACCGTAAACAAGTCCTGTGAGCACCGAATGAAAAATAGCCTCTTACAGCAGATAAACGCCTTAACATAGCCGGCTACGCATATTTCGTCATCAAAGCTGTTCGTGAAACACTCCTACGGAAAATAAAGTGCTCGGGAATAAAATCGAAATGCAGGAAAAAGAAAAGAGACTTTTTTACGTGATAGCATATGTTCCCAAGTTATCCTATAATCTTAAGAAAGTGACTAACAGGCACCAAATCAAGCTAGTGTTTTCCGCTCCCTGCAAACCCTTGAAGCTATGCGATGCTATGAAAAATTGTAAGCACGATCAGTGCACCTCTCACGTCATTTACAAGATACCGTTAAAATGCGGACGAGTGTACGTAGGACAAACCAGGCAATGTTTTAATGACGGAGCTAGGCAGCATAAAAACAATGTAAAAAACAGGAACGATATTCATTTAGCTGCACATTCCAATAAATGCACATGCACCCCATTATTAGGTGACACTAGGTTTCCGAAGCATGCAAAGAGCAAAAAAGAAAGAGATTGTAGAAGGTGGCTACATCACCAAAACAGGAGATAAATGTGTAAGGGCAGCGTCACTCAGTGTAACAAAACTTGAGATCAATTTTCTAGATAAGCACGTCTACTTGTATGAAGTCTGCTTGCCGTTCAACCTTTTCTTTTTTTAGTGGTTTCTGACATGTTATAAAGCTGGTTGTTCCTTGAATTCAATTCTCAGTTGACAGTACAGCGCTCGTCCTGTTGTTTGTTTTCGATTCTTGTCCTCGTCTTCTTCGGTCTGCTTTCAAGTTAGACTCAAATTAATGCTTTCAACTAACATTTTTGTGTAACATGCTTTTAAAGGAACCATGCTTGATAAGCATTTGCAGAGCAACCACCATGACAACCAAATGATCAAGAGTACATCTGTGAAATGAATTTAAAAATATAAGATCACTACGACAGAAAGCAACAAAAGCAGCAAGGATCATCTGAGCCCTATCTTTTCATATATATTCTTGCACTTTATGGTCTGTAGTGTCTAGGCTTGTTTTGGTTAACCTAGTTTCCTATAAAACTGCTTTTCGCATACTCTTTTTTGCAGTGGTGTTAAATAAGGCTTACTCGTTGGAAATAAGTTGCAATGAACTCACGTGGCTTCTCATGTAATCTTATTGCGCAATAATGGGTTGATTTATTTCTAAGCGATTGATTGAGCTGAAAACGAGCATGTTTATTTGTGTACATGCTAAATTGTACTTTTGGTTCACATGTCGTTAACAAAAACACTGTACAGCGCTATTGCTGTAATATAAAGCCTGTATCCTACATTTATGTTGTGGCATTATTAAATGCTTTATGGTTTTCATATAAGAATTTCTTGGAAGTAAGCACTATCTGTGGATGTGTTCTTTCCATCCTTGTCTTCACGGCAACTTGAAATATTGCAGTTAATCTTGCAGAGAAGCCCTACTTGTCATGTCACACGTCATGTCCTGACATCAAACTGCAACAAATCATTTCGCAGGCAGAAAAGAAGCAGACGGCTCGAGCAATCAGTGAAGAAATGGCTTCATCCATCATGGCTCGTCCTTGCACATTGGAATCAAGCTACACAAAGGCATCGCTA
>NC_051162.1:153667857-153709655 GCF_013339745.2 Dermacentor silvarum
GTGCGAGTTAAAGAATTGACGGTGAGCCGACCTAGCGGCTTAATCTCGCGCGCAAGTTGGGAAGCGGTGAGGGAACGCGCCGACAAAGTGTAAGAGTGGGGTTGAAGATTAAGATGCGATCTAACATAATGTTCATAGGCTGGCAAGGATACAAGAGTTCCTATCGCACGTCAGCCTCTAGTCATTGAAACAGTATGTTTATCTAGGTAAATTACTCACAGGAGACCCTGATCTTGAGAAATACATTGACAGATTTATAAAACTGGGATGGAGTGCATACGGTAGACAGTGCCAAATCCTGACTGGGAGCTTAGCCCTGTCGTTGAAAAGAAAAGTGTACAATCAATGCGTTCTGCCGGTGCTAACATATGGGGCAGAAGTTTGGAGGTTACTAAGAAGATCGAGAACAAGTTAAGGACAGCACAAAGAGCGATGGAGCGAAAAATGTTAGGCTTAACGTTCAGACACAGGAAGAGAGCGGTGTGGAAGAGAGAACAAACGGGGATTGCCGATATTCTAGTTGATATTGAGCGGAAAAATGGAGCTGGGCGGGCGCCATGTAATGCGTAGTATGGATAACCGGTGGGCCATTAGATTAACATATTGGATGCCAAGAGACGGGAATCGCAGTCGAGGATGGCAGTAAACTATGTGGGCTGATGAAGTTAGGAAATTTGCAGGCGCAAGTTGGAATCAGCTAGCACAAGACAGGGGTATAATTGGAGATTAGAGGGAGAGCCCCTCATCCTGCAGTGGAAATAAGTATAAGCTGACGATGATGTTGATGATATTTCCTTTGTTAGCAGCAAAGGAAGGTTCACGCATGGCATGTTGCATAATCATACTCCTATTCGAATAGGTTTGCTTGTTAGTTACTTAACTGTTGATGTGTAGTAAGGTCCTTGTATGGTCGCCTCTGACAGAAAGAAAATTAAGTTAACGTTTGCGCTTGTCCGTGTCAAAACCGTCTCGTCCTAATACTTAATAATTATAGGTAAAGACAAGGGATTAAAAAAAGCAGGCGCTGGCGGCCTTTGATCCGGGATGAACTTGAAAACGCAGGAACGTGGATATTACAGAGGTGGGTGCATTTCTTTTGCGCATGTTGTAAATATTTGAAGGCGCCAGATGGAGTGAATTGGGAAACAGCGCATAAAATTGGCTGTTTTAGAAGCAAGTTTATTGCAATGAACTAAATTTCAGGATACTGTTGCCTTAAAGATTAGGTCCAGCTACTCAAGCGTGTTTTCTTGTCACTTTATTGCCCCATTGGATGTGTATATAATGTTGAAGTGCTTACATTTCTTATAGTTTGTTGCTTCCTCAACGTTGCATTTCTTTCCATTCACGTTGCTCACTGCATCGATTTGTCGATTTGAGACGGCCTAGAGCACAGTGTGTCGTAGCGATTGCAATGTTGTGTTGCGTTTGCCTGCTATAAATCTTGGGGCAGTGATGTGCCGATTATAAATTTAGGTTGACTAGAAATTTAATACACCTCTTTATGTGTAGTGATTACATTTCAAATTTGATAATATATATTTTCCAACGCATTTATTTACACGAATACATTTTCATATAACTGCTAGATCGTTGTCGAGTTCCCCTAATTGGGGTAAAGCAATTATCTCAGGAAGAAGGTGGCAACTAAAAGTAAAATGGTGGTCTTCATTGCTGCAAAATGTTGCTACGTCGTAAGTGAGCGCTGAGGCGAAATAATAAAAGAAATCTGCTACCTTATTATATTAATTCTTTTGCCCACGTAAATTCGGGTCCTGATACAATTATAGTGTATATCCATCAGCGTTTACTGAACAGAAACGTTGTGCGCGGCATTGACAGTTATTTTATACTCTATTAGTATGAATGCTATAAACTGCTGCCAACCCAAGCATTATCACGTGGTATATATAATACTGAAGGAGCCCTGGCTAAGGTAGGGTGCCTTTATTTGCCCAACTTCTTTTATTAACAGCTTTTTAATAGTGCCCAGCGTAGAATCCGTGTAAATCTCTGTTCGTGAATTTCAGCCAAATTCCGGGACGCATTTTATCATGCCATGTGTGCTGTCTGATCCTGCTAGTGATTCCGCAGAACCACCCTGGCACTCACTATTCTAGGTCAAGCATCACTTCCAAAAAGCGCGCAGGGAAGACTTTGGTTGTTTCCGTGTAATAAATGCATACTTTTACTAGTGCTTTCGGATGCAACTTTTCGGATTTCACATGTAAAATTTTGCACGAAGGCCACATTGTATTTACACTATTTGAAACTAGGCTTTTTATGCTGTAATAGGTTTTGTAGCATTTATTAATTCTAAAGTGCTCCGTTGATTAGGTGTGGGGTGTAAAAAATACGGGCGGATAATGCGTGTTTGGTGTTTGTGTTCTAAATGTTCTCTGTAACAGCAACGAAATATACTGTATGTGTTGAATTATTAGACATTTGCTCCTAATCTCTCATAGCAAAATTTATTAATTACCCTCTTCGAACTATCTGCTGAATCTTCTATTCTTGCAGTATAATGAGTTCTCAACATGAAAACATTGCCACATACATTTGTTATTCCGATATCTCTGAGAATATTCGTTTGGTTGATTTTCCAGCGCAAGCATCTCCTCCAAATAAGGGGAAGTCGCTGTGGGAGGTGGCAGCAAATGCTATGAAACCACTTCGTTATCGTGGTCCTCAGGGGCCTGACCATCCCGCATTCATCCGAGTTCTGACCAACTAGCCTACCTACAGCAGCTCTCTTCCCTGAAAGCGTTGGCCAGCTCACCGCCATTGGCCAGCTTTGCTAATCCCAATATTCAGGGTCCTACCTAATCCACCGTCATCCACCTAGCCTTGCGTGAGATGGCACTTTGGCACTTACTTGTAAATACACTGTTTTAACATAACCCATCCAAACCCAAAAAAAATCTGTTTGTACGTTTATTTTGCAAATAAGTTGGCATACAAAATTTATTTCAGTATTCTTTTATTATTATTTGCATGCGTAGGGCACAGTTGGTTCTTGAGCTAATGTATTTATATCGCGTGTTGCTAGCTGCAGTCGATGTAAACTGTACGGGGAGATATCCAAAATGCCAGTAGCAAACTTTCCAAGGTAATATTAGCTGGTGACCCTAGAGCCAGTGTAATTAAAGAACTTTGAGTACGCTTTAGCTTCACCTTTAGGAGTGGAACGCGAAAGCGTTATTGGACACCGTTGACCCCCACACTGACACTGTATTTTCTGCGACATGGGGAACGATCAAAATTTAGAAAGGCTCGGTTTTCAACATTCCCCTCAATGTTGCCCAGAACCAAAGTGCAGCGAAACACCATCAGAATTGAAGGACGCTTAAGCTTCGCCTTTAAGAATGGAACGTCATAGCAAGCAAAGCTGCTTGGCTGCTTATCAGCCCTTTTTCTCGGATATTCAAATTACAATCTGACGCTATCACGTCTCTATTTTGTAGCTAAGTCGTACTTTACGATTTTTTCTGACGGAGTTTGCTTTGAGAAATTCAATTTTTGTTCACTAATGCCTTGCGCCAGGCGAAGGTCCCACCCGGTCGGCGTGATTCGGGATGACGTGATTCGGCATGATTACTTCCGCCAGACCCGATTCTTAGGCCTACACCGATGCCGACGCTCGATTTTCTGCGACACGGGGTCCTTATGTATAATGCTATCGCGATAATATTCGTCATGGAAAGGGCCATGCTGGAAGCTGGCAGCGATATGGCTCAGCGCTGGTACTAAGCTAGCAACACAATGGCGGCTACACTGGCAAAACATCTGAGCTTTAACTCTGCGCCAGCATTCGATTAGGTTGCACTTTGCCAATGCGTGAGCATTGGTTCAAGACAGGCACTAATCTCTGCCAGAATTTCGACCATGCTTGGACCGTTGTTGGTGTGTTGCCTGGGGGGTCATTTTAGACGCGCTACTGGTTAGGGGCCGCTATTTGAAGAAACTCTTTGACTCTGATTTGAAGTACTGGGTGGGTGCCACTCGGTCTGTGCTGCTCTCCAATGAACGTCTTCGATGTCATCTTGACCAAAGACCACGCAACAAAACAAAGAAATGCTGCGCGACCCGATGTGATGCGATTTGATTGCTTGTTTGGATTGTATTTTTAAACGTTGAATAAGATGAAGACTCATTTGGTTAAGTTGCGTAGCATTAATTTGATATCATGTAGCCGCTCATTACACGCACACACTCACATTTTCACGGACTGCATGCCGTTGCCGATACACGGGATCGGCCTGACGAGCTAGATCGTGCTTGCCCTTGCGTTCGCGTACGGCAACCTCTTCTCTTAGCACTGTACCCACTACTGCTGGTGGCAATATCATGTAGCCATTCATTACACGCACACACTCATCCACTCATACGTGTGCGCAGATGGTTCCATTTTGGAAGATGACTTTCCTGCAGCGCACTTGCGGCGCTCACTGACGAATCAGTGAGACATAGAAAGCTTGCCTTTTATAAGTACACTTGTCAATGTCGCGTGTCATATGTTTATGAAGTAGAAATCCTGCACCTCATCCTTGCTAACTGGAAGGCCTCTGTAGCAAAGAACGTGGCCAGCAGCCAGCCCTGTATAACCCTCAACAGTGGTTCAAACTTAATGAAGGCCAACGATATGGCACGCAATACGTGATAATTCGTCGAGAGCCCTGCGAAGATGGTCTACCTCGAGAGCGTTGGCTTGGTAAACGCTGCCAGGTTCAGTTTGCAGTGGCGCCCTCTGCTGATCCAAATATCATTATGACTATCTGCCGCATTGCAGGCCTGACAGCCGCTTTGGTCAGGTGATCTGCAGTCGCCAGAGACTGGGGTTCACATGTTAATTGCAAGAATAATGAGGCAGGTAGCGGCGGAATACTGCAACAGGGAGGCCAATTCCTGTGCTGGTGAGATAGTGTCTTTGTTGCAGCTTTGTGTCCTTTCCTAATTTAGTGGCACCTGGAATAGCATAGGCCCACTTGCTCTCGGCATGTTTCTTGCCGGTGTGAGGCACCACTTGAAGCCCTCAAAATGTAGTGAACAGGACGACGTTTATAGCTTACGACCTTCAGATAAGAAGCCCCATTTTTTTCTCTCCACCGCCCTACCACTACGAAAGAGTGCATGTAAACTTAGATAAAATAGCAAATTACAAGAAAACCGGCAGTGGCAGACGTAAATAATGACGTTTATTTCATTTCCAAGTATCAAAGTATTCCTTTACGCATTCTTGTCGTGTCTATTTCCAAAAAGTTGGCTGCCATTTGCCGAGGCTCAGCAAATATTTTCTTCGGTCGCAAGTGCCGACATTTCAGCTTGTTTGAAAATTGTGCGGTACCTTTTGATTGAAAAACGAGGTAGGAAATTTTTCAGACATTGAACAGATGCATATTGACTGAGCACCGCTGGTCCTTTTGGATATATGGCTCCATCACAACCATCATTGTCAGAGTGCGGAAAAACCTCGAGGACTTTCTAGATAGACTGCTTTTATTACTTCTGCCCTGTAGAATTCTACGCCATTATGACAACTAGCATATTTCTTTTGGTTCATACAAATGACGATTGCTTCTCCTGTGGCTACCAAAGTTAGCTGTTGTATTTCTCCTAATACGGGTATACAGCTGAGCTCGGTAACATAAGTTCGGCCTAAAGAAGTTTTGGGTTTGTGTAGATAACACTTTTTTTTGCATTCGGGGAGCCGCAAACAACAAAAATGGTAACGCATTGCATTCTACAACGAAAAGGTGCGTTTCAGGGTGCGTAGTCTAAAGTTTCACTGAATAAATTCGCTTAGCCGCGGTTTATCAGACTTCCTGCCACCTTGAAAATGTAGACAATCGCTAATACTTGACTTGATAGTGAAAGTTCTGTATAATTTTTTTGCTCGTTCTGTTCTGTTTGCATCTCGTTTATTTGCATTGTAATAATTACCGCCTTTCATTGTCTTCCCCTGTTTTGGCACACAATGTTTTTTTTTGTTTTGCTTGTGACCACAGTATTGCTAAATAAATAAATAAATAAATAAATAAAAATATTGCCTGCTCCGTTCTTTGTTTCAGTAATAATTACCTCATACTTAAACCTTTTCATTCTTTTCAGGCGAAAATGCTCTAGCACAAAACCATTCAGGATGTGCAGTAAATACAGTTTTGAAGGCAGTAAAATAAAGCTGACAACCTTTGTTCGCTATTTTCTGTCAATGAAATTTCGGAAACATTAAATTTTATTTACGTAAAATTTTTACAAGAAAAATTTGGCGTATCAAATAACAGATACATTCCTCCACGAATACTTTCACGTGCAAGCACCTATGGCCCGACAGTGAAATCGGCGATGGGATTTTCGAAGCCGCGAAGGAAGGGAGCGCCGGAGGAGGATGGCGCCTGTAGGTTCAGAAGACAATCGCACCCCCTGGAAACAACGAAGGAGCGCGTGAAGGTGCCCGGTGTGTTTGAAAGGTAGCGCAAACCATTGTTCAAATAGGAAAGGAGAATATCCTCGCCACCCTCTACCCCTCTCCTGACTTCCGCCGTTTTCCGTTCTCCCATTGTACGAGGCTGGACGCGTCACTAATAACCTCGGATGACCCCGCGCAGCTTTTGTTTTCGCGGGAAAATGGCGCAATTAGTGAGCGTAGAAACACCGGGACACATGTGCGGTATGCGTCAGCTTAGGCTTTCTACATTTTAGAAGATGCCCTCGGCTGCAGCACGATGCCGCCTTGATGTGATGTTGGATGGTCAAATAGCATTTCCAAGTGGGGGGGGGGGGGGGGGGGCAAGCTTCTGCCGGTTCCTCGTGGCAAACGAAACCTCAGTAGGCGAGCAGTTAGTGATGAACGCAGTTAGTGGTGAACGCGGGAAGGTGGGTGCGTTCGCGAGTTCACCGTCAGCCAACGACTCAGTACAAAAAAAAGTCCTGGTTTGTGCTCCGCGGCCAACAAAAGGGCACATTTTGGCAATATGAATAGCAGCATGACTTCTCATAAAATGAGCATAATATAAGAGTCACAAATTAAATAACAAAAAGCAGAAAGCGCGCGCGCACACGGAAACCAAAACGTATAACTGAGGGGGAAGGAAAAGCGCGCGGATGCATTTTGGAAGAAAAAAAAAGCTCGTTGAGGGTATTTAGCACATAAATGTCTCCGCCATGTTGTGTGTGCATAGTTTGGTGTAGCTCTCTTGTTTTCGTAAATGCGTCAGCCAAACAGAATACCATTTCATTCAGAGAAACAGACAGTAGCAGTAAAGACTGCTTAAGATTATGTTTTACTTGCTCTACCTTTCGTTTTCCTCGTCCGAGCGACGCAGATTCTACTAATAATTGAAGGTACTGCATATCTTACGCAGATATCTTACGCACAAACAGCCTTGTGAAAATGCACCCAGAACAGTCACAACTCAAGCAAGCGCTTCAATTCGCCGCGGGCGATACGAAATGAAGCGGGCGGTAACGGCCGGTTGCGCTTCGCTCACTAATGGCGGCGGAGAGGGAGGGGGGAGGAGGAAACGGAGCGGAGAGGAGTTTGCGCTACCGTTCAAAAATACAGGGACCTTAGAGCGCAAAGCAATGCAGAGTCACCTAGAGGAAAGTCTAAGTGGCATTGAGCGAAGCGTCGCAGAAGAGGAGGGTAGAAGGAGGCGCACTGGGTTGAACTCCTCCGGCTGTTGCGACGGGTGCTGTGCGCGGAATAGGCGTACCGTGGTTGTTCGGAGATAACACCGTTACCACGCGCCGTATGCTGTAAGTGCGAGTTAAAGAATTTGACGGTGAGCCGACTATGGCGGCTTAATCTCGCGCGCAAGTTGGGAAAGCGGTGAGGAAACGCGCCGAGAAAGTGTAAGAGTGGGGTTGAAGATTAAGATGCGGAATCTAACATAATGTTCAATAGGCTGGCAAGGATACAAGAGTTCAGTATCGCACGTCAGCCTCTAGTCATTGAAAGAGTATGTTTATCTAGGTAAATTACTCACAGGAGACCCTGATCTTGAGAAATACATTGACAGATTTATAAAACTGGGATGGAGTGCATACGGTAGACAGTGCCAAATCCTGACTGGGAGCTTAGCACTGTCGTTGAAAAGAAAAGTGTACAATCAATGCGTTCTGCCGGTGCTAACATATGGGGCAGAAGTTTGGAGGTTACTAAGAAGATCGAGAACAAGTTAAGGACAGCACAAAGAGCGATGGAGCGAAAAATGTTAGGCTTAACGTTCAGACACAGGAAGAGAGCGGTGTGGAAGAGAGAACAAACGGGGATTGCCGATATTCTAGTTGATATTGAGCGGAAAATGGAGCTGGGCGGGCGCCATGTAATGCGTAGTATGGATAACCGGTGGGCCATTAGATTAACATATTGGATACCAAGAGACGGGAATCGCAGTCGAGGATGGCAGTAAACTATGTGGGCTGATGAAGTTAGGAAATTTGCAGGCGCAAGTTGGAATCAGCTAGCACAAGACAGGGGTATAATTGGAGATTAGAGGGAGAGCCCCTCATCCTGCAGTGGAAATAAGTATAAGCTGACGATGATGTTGATGATATTTCCTTTGTTAGCAGCAAAGGAAGGTTCACGCATGGCATGTTGCATCATCATACTCCTATTCGAATAGGTTTGCTTGTTAGTTACTTAACTGTTCATGTGTAGTAAGCTCCTTGTATGGTCGCCTCTGACAGAAAGAAAATTAAGTTAACGTTTGCGCTTGTCCGTGTCAAAACCGTCTCGTCCTAATACTTAATAATTATAGGTAAAGACAAGGGATTAAAAAAAGCAGGCGCTGGCGGCCTTTGATCCGGGATGAACTTGAAAACGCAGGAACGTGGATATTACAGAGGTGGGTGCATTTCTTTTGCGCATGTTGTAAATATTTGAAGGCGCCAGATGGAGTGAATTGGGAAACAGCGCATAAAATTGGCTGTTTTAGAAGCAAGTTTATTGCAATGAACTAAATTTCAGGATACTGTTGCCTTAAAGATTAGGTCCAGCTACTCAAGCGTGTTTTCTTGTCGCTTTATTGCCCCATTGGATGTGTATATAATGTTGAAGTGCTTACATTTCTTATAGTTTGTTGCTTCCTCAACGTTGCATTTCTTTCCATTCACGTTGCTCTCTGCATCGATTTGTCGATTTGAGACGGCCTAGAGCACAGTGTGTCGTGGCGATTGCAATGTTGTGTTGCGTTTGCCTGCTATAAATCTTGGGGCAGTGATGTGCCGATTATAAATTTAGGTTGACTAGAAATTTAATACAGCTCTTTATGTGTAGTGATTACATTTCAAATTTGATAATATATATTTTCCAACGCATTTATTTACACGAATACATTTTCATATAACTGCTAGATCGTTGTCGAGTTCCCCTAATTGGGGTAAAGCAATTATTTCAGGAAGAAGGTGGCAACTGAAAGTAAAATGGTGGTCTTCATTGCTGCAAAATGTTGCTACGTAGTAAGTGAGCGCGGAGGCGAAATAATAAAAGAAATCTGCTACCTTATTTTATTAATTCTTTTGCCCACGTGAATTCGGGTCCTGATACAATTATAGTGTATATCCATCAGCGTTTACTGAACAGAAACGTTGTGCGCGGCATTGACAATTATTTTATACTCTATTAGTATGAATGCTATAAACTGCTGCCAACCCAAGCATTATCACGTGGTATATATAATACTGAAGGAGCCCTGGCTAAGGTAGGGTGCCTTTATTTGCCCAACTTCTTTTATTAACAGCTTTTTAATAGTGCCCAGCGTAGAACCCGTGTAAATCTCTGTTCGTGAATTTCAGTCAAATTCCGGGACGCATTTTATCATGCCATGTGTGCTGTCTGATCCTGCTAGTGATTCCGCAGAACCACCCTGGCACTCACTATTCTAGGTCAAGCATCACTTCCAAAAAGCGCGCAGGGAAGACTTTGGTTGTTTCCGTGTAATAAATGCGTACTTTTACTAGTGCTTTCGGATGCAACTTTTCGGATTTCACATGTAAAATTTTGCACGAAGGCCACATTGTATTTACACTATTTGAAACTAGGCTTTTTATGCTGTAATAGGTTTTGTAGCATTTATTAATTCTAAAGTGCTACGTTGATTAGGTGTGGGGTGTAAAAAATACGGGCGGATAATGCGTGTTTGGTGTTTGTGTTCTAAATGTTCTCTGTAACAGCAACGAAATATACTGTATGTGTTGAATTATTAGAGATTTGCTCCTAATCTCTCATAGCAAAATTTATTAATTACCCTCTTCGAACTATCTGCTGAATCTTCTATTCTTGCAGTATAATGAGTTCTCAACATGAAAACATTGCCACATACATTTGTTATTCCGATATCTCTGAGAATATTCGTTTGGTTGATTTTCCAGCGCAAGCATCTCCTCCAAATAAGGGGAAGTCGCTGTGGGAGGTGGCAGCAAATGCTATGAAACCACTTCGTTATCGCGGTACTCAGGGGCCTGACCAGCCCGCCTTCATCCGAGTTCTGACCAACTAGCCTACCTACAGCAGCTCTCTGCCCTGAGAGCCTTGGCCAGGCCACCGTAATTCCAGCTTTGCTAATCCCTATCTTCAGGGCCCGACCTAATCCACCATCATCCACGTAGCCTAACGAGAGATGGCACTTACTTGTAAATAAACTGTTTTAACCTATCGACAGCCAATTAGGTCCACGGAAAGCGCCTGTTTGTGGTTATTTTTTGCAAATAAGTTGTCATAAAATTGTCTTTCAGTATCTTTTATTATTATTTGCATGTGTAGGAAACATTTGCTTCTTGACCTAATGTATTTATATCGCGTGTTGCTAACTGCAATCGATGTAAACTGTACGGGGAGATATCCAAAATGCAGTAGCAAAATTTTCAAGGTAATAATGGCTGATTACCCTAGAGCCAGTGTAATTAAAGAACTTTGAGTACGCTTTAGCTTCACCTTTAGGAGTGGAACGCGAAAGCTTTATTGGACACCGTTGACCCCCACACTGACACTGTATTTTCTGCGACATGGGGAACGATCAAAATTTAGAAAGGCTCGGTTTTCAACATTTTCCTCAATGTTGCCTAGAACCAAAGTGCAGAGAAACACCATCAGAATTGAAGGGCGCTTAAGCTTCGCCTTTAAGATTAGAACGCCACAGCAATCGAAGCTATTTGGCTGCTTATCAGCCTTTTTTCTCGTATATTCAAATTACAATCTGGCGCCATCACGTCTGTAGGTTGCTGATAAGTCGTACTTTACGATTTTTTCTGAACGATTTTGCTTTGAGACATTCAATTTTCGTTCACTATTGCCTTGCACCACGCGGAGGGCCCAGACGGTCGGGGTGATTCGGGATGACGTTATTCGGCATGATTACTTCCGCCAGGGCCGATTATTACGCCTACATCAACGCCGACGCTGGATTTTATGCGACACGGGGTCCTTATATATAACGCTATCGCGTTAATATTAGTCATACAAAGGGCCATGCCGGAAGCTGGCAGTGATATGGCTCAGTGCTGGTACTAAGCTAGCAACACAACGGCTGCTGCACTGGCAAAATATGTGGGCTTTAACTCTGGGCCAGCATTGGATTAGGTTGCACTTTGCCAATGCGTGAGAATTGGTTCAAGACAGGTACTAATCTCTACCAGAATATGGACCATACTGGGACCGTTGTTGGTGTAGTGCCTGGGGGGTCATTTGAGACGCAGTACTGGGTGGGGCCCGCTATTTGAAGAAACTCTTTGACTCCGAGTTGAAGTACTGGGTGGGTGCCACTGGGTCTGTGCTGCTCTCCATTGAAAGTCTTCGATGTCATCTTGACCAAAGACCACGCAACAAAACAAAGAAATGCTGCGCGACCCGATGTGATGCGATTTGATTGCTTGTTTTGGATTGTATTTTTTAAACGTTGAATAAGAATGAAGACTCATTTGGTTAAGTTGCGTAGCATTAATTTGATATCATGTAGCCGCTCATTACACGCACACACTCACATTTTCACGGACTGCATGCCGTTGCCGATACACGGGATCGGCCTGACGAGCAGGATCGTGCTTGCCCTTGCGTTCGCGTACGGCAACCTCTTCTTTCGCCGTGTGGTGCACCCGGACTAGCCATTGTGACGGCCGGGAATGCATTGCGTGGGGCGGGTAATGCAATGCGAATATATACAGTTCGTCTGGCTAGCGTGACGTTGCAGTTGCCGTAGTTCTTATCGGTGCAACGGCGAATGTAAACTGTGGTGTTCTACGATACGTACATCGTGCGCCATTGTTATACGTGTGCGCAGATAGTTCCATTTTGGAAGTTGACTTTCCTGCAGTGCATTTGCGGCGCTCACTGACGAATCAGTGAGACATACAAAGCTTGCCTTCTATAAGTACACGTGTCAATGTCGCCCGTCATATGTTTATGAAGTAGAAATCCTGCACCTCATCCTTGCTAACTGGAAGGCATCTGTAGCAAAGAACGTGGCCAGCAGTCAGCTCTGTATAAGCCTGAACAGTGGTTCAAACCTAACGAAGGCCAACGATATGGCACGCTATACGTGATAATTCGTCGAGAGCCCTGCGAAGATGGTCTCACTCGAGAGCGTTGGCTTGGTAAACGCTGCCAGGTTCAGTTTGCAGTGGCGCCCTGTGCTGATCCAAATATCATTATGACAATCTGCCGCATTGCAGGCCTGACAGCCGCTTTGGTCAGGTGATCTGCAGTCGCCAGAGACTGGGGTTCACATGTTAATTGCAAGAATCATGAGGCAGGTAGCGGCCGAATACTGCAACAGGGAGGCCAATTCCTGTGCTGGTGAGATAGTGTCTTTGTTGCAGCTTTGTGTCCCTTCCTAATTTAGTGGCACCTGGAATAGCATAGGCCCACTTGCTCTCGGCATGTTTCTTGCCGGTGTGAGGCACCACTTGAAGCCCTCAAAATGTAGTGAACAGGACGACGTTAATAGCTTACGACCTTCAGAAAAGAAGCCCCATTTTTTTCTCTCCACCGCCCTACCACTATGAAAGAGTGCATGTAAACTTAGATAAAATATCAAATTACAAGAAAACTGGAGTGGCAGACGTAAATAATGACGTTTATTTTATTTCCAAGTATCAAAGTATTCCTTTACGCATTCTTGTCGTGTCTATTTTCGAAAAGTTGCTTGCCATTTGCCGAGGCTCAGCAAATATTTTCTTCGGTCGCAAGTGCCGACATTTCAGCTTGTTTGAAAATTGTGCGGTACCTTTTGATTGAAAAACAAGGTAGGAAATTTTTCACACATTGAACAGATGCATATTGACTGAGCACCGCTGGTCCTTTTGGATATATGGCTCTATCAGAACCATCACTGTCAGAGTGCGGAAGAACCTCGTGGACTTTCTAGATAGACTGCTTTTATTACTTCTGCCCTGTAGAATTCTACGCCATTATGACCACTGGCATATTTCTTTGGGTTCATACAAATGACGATTGCTTCTCCTGTGGCTACCAAAGTCAGCTGTTGTATTTCTCCTAATACGGGTATACAGCTGAGCTCGGTAACATAAGTTCGGCCTAAAGAAGTTTTGGGTTTGTGTAGATAACACTTTTTTTTGCATTCGGGGAGCCGCAAACAACACAAATGGTAACGCATTGCATTCTACAACGAAAAGATGCGTTTCAGGGTGCGTAGTCTAAAGTTTCACTGAATAAATTCACTTAGCCGCGGTTTATCAGACTTCCTGCCACCTTGAAAATGTAGACAATCGCTAATACTTGACTTGATAGTGAAAGTTCCGTATAATTTTTTTGCTCGTTCTGTTCTGTTTGCATCTCGTTTATTTGCATTGTAATAATTACCGCCTTTCATTGTTTTCCCCTGTTTTGGCACACAATGTTTTTTTTGTTTTGCTTGTGACCACAGTATTGCTAAATAAATAAATAAATAAAAATATTGCCTGCTCTGTTCTTTGTTTCAGTAATAATTACCTCATACTTAAACCTTTTCATTCTTTTCAGGCGAAAATGCTCTAGCACAAAACCATTCAGGATGTGCAGTAAATACAGTTTTGAAGGCAGTAAAATAAAGCTGACAACCTTTGTTCGCGATTTTCTGTCAATGAAATTCGGAAACATTAAATTTAATTTACGTAAAATTTTTACAAGAAAAATTTGGCGTATCAAAATAACAGATACATTCCTCCACGAACACTTTCACGTGCAAGCACCTATGGCCCGGCAGTGAAATCGGCGATGGAATTTTCGAAGCCGCGAAGGAAGGGAGCGCCGGAGGAGGATGGCGCCTGTAGGTTCAGAAGACAATCGCACCCCCTGGAAACAACGAAGGAGCGCGTGAAGGTCCCTGTGTGTTCGAAAGGTAGCGCAAACCATTGTTCAAATAGGAAAGGAGAATATCCTCGCCACCCTCTACCCCTCTCCTGACTTCGCCGTTTTCCGTTCTCCCATTGGACGAGGCTGGACGCGTCACGAATAACCTCGGATGACCCCGCGCAGCTTTTGTTTTCGCGGGAAAATGGCGCCAATTAGTGAGCGTAGAAACACCGGGACACATGTGCGCTATGCGTCAGCGTTGGCTTTCTACATTTTAGAAGACGCCCTCGGCTGCAGCACGATGCCGACTTGCTGTGATGTTGGATGTTCAAATAGCATTTCCAAGGGGGGGGGGGGGGGGGGGCAAGCTTCTGCGGTTCCTCGTGGCAAACGAAACCTCAGTAGGCGAGCAGTTAGTGATGAACGCAGTTAGTGGTGAACGCGGGAAGGTGGGTGCGTTCGCGAGTTCACCGTCAGCCAACGACTGAGTACTAAAAAAAGTCCTGGTTTGTGCTCCGCGGCAAACAAAAGGGCACATTTTGGCAATATGAATAGCAGCATGACTTCTCATAAAATGAGCATAATAGAAGAGTCACAAATTAAATAACAAAAAGCAGAAAGCGCGCGCGCACACGGAAACCAAAACGTATAACTGAGGGGGAAGGAAAAGCGCGCGGATGCATTTTGGAAGAAAAAAAAAGCTCGTTGAGGGTATTTAGCACATAAATGTCTCCGCCATGTTGTGTGTGCATAGTTTGGTGTAGCTCTCTTGTTTTCGTAAATGCGTCAGCCAAACAGAATACCATTTCATTCAGAGAAACAGACAGTAGCAGTAAAGACTGCTTAAGATTATGTTTTACTTGCTCTACCTTTCGTTTTCCTCGTCCGAGCGACGCAGATTCTATTAATAATTGAAGGTACTGCATATCTTACGCAGATATCTTACGCACGAACAGCCTTGTGAAAATGCAACCAGAACAGTCACAACTCAAGCAAGCGCTTCAATGCGCCGCGGGCGATACGAAATGAAGCGTGCGGTAACGGCCGGTCGCGCTTCGCTCACTAATGGCGGCGGAGAGGGAGGGGGGAGGAGGAAACGGCGCGAAGAGGAGTTTTCGCTACCGTTGAAAAATACAGCGACCTTACAGCGCAAAGCAATGCAGAGTCACCTAGAGGAAAGTCTAAGTGGCATTGAGCGAAGCGTCGCAGAAGAGGAGGGTAGAAGGAGGCGCACTGGGTTGAACTCCTCCGGCTGTTGCGACGGGTGCTGTGCGCGGAATAGGCGTACCGTGGTTGTTTGGAGATAACACCGTTACCACGCGCCGTATGCTGTAAGTGCGAAGTGAAAGCATGTGACGGTGAGCCGACGATGGCGGCTTAATCACGCGCGCAAGTTGGGAAAGCGGTGAAGAAGCGCGCCGAGAAAGTGTAAGAGTGGGATTGAAGATTAATATGCAGAAGCTAACATAATGTTCAATAGCCTGGCAAGGAAACAAGAGTTCAGTATCGCACGTCAGCCTCTAGAGTCATTGAAAGAGTATGTTTATCTAGGTCAATTACTCACAGGAGACCCTGATCTTGAGAAATACATTGACAGATTTATAAAACTGGGATGGAGTGCATACGGTAGACATTGCCAAATCCTGACTGGGAGCTTAGCACTGTCGTTGAAAAGAAAAGTGTACAATCATTGCATTCTGCCGGTGCTAACATATGGGGCAGAAGTTTGGAGGTTACTAAGAAGATCGAGAACAAGTTAAGGACAGCACAAAGAGCGATGGAGCGAAAAATGTTAGGCTTAACGTTGAGACACAGGAAGAGAGCGGTGTGGAAGAGAGAACTAACGGGGATTGCCGATATTCTAGTTGATATTGAGCGGAAAAATGGAGCTGGGCGGGCGCCATGTAATGCGTAGTATGGATAACCGGTGGGCCATTAGATTAACATATTGGATACCAAGAGACGGGAATCGCAGTCGAGGATGGCAGTAAACTAGGTGGGCTGATGAAGTCAGGAAATTTGCAGGCGCAAGTTGGAATCAGCTAGCACAACACAGGGGTAATTGGAGATTAGAGGGAGAGGCCCTCATCCTGCAGTGGAAATAAATATAAGCTGTCGATGATGTTGATATTTCCTTTGTTAGCAGCAAAGGAAGGTTCACGCATGGCATGTTGCATCATCATACTCCTATTCGAATAGGTTTGCTTGTTAGTTACTTAACTGTTCATGTGTAGTAAGCTCCTTGTATGGTCGCCTCTGACAGAAAGAAAATTAAGTTAACGTTTGCGCTTGTCCGTGTCAAAACCGTCTCGTCCTTATACTTAATAATTATAGGTAAAGACAACGGATTAAAAAAAGCAGGCGCTGGCGGCCTTTGATCCGGGATGAACTTGAAAACGCAGGAACGTGGATATTACAGAGGTGAGTGCATTTCTTTCGCGCATGTTGTAAATATTTGAAGGCGCCAGATGGAGTGAATTGGGAAACAGCGCATAAAATTGGCTGTTTTAGAAGCAAGTTTATTGCAATGAACTAAATTTCAGGATACTGTTGCCTTAAAGATTAGGTCCAGCTACTCAAGCGTGTTTTCTTGACGCTTTATTGCCCCATTGGGTGTGTATATAATGTTGAAGTGCTTACATTTCTTATAGTTTGTTGCTTCCTCAAAGTTGCATTTCTTTCCATTCACGTTGCTCTCTGCATCGATTTGTCGATTTGAGACGTGCTATATGCACAGTCTGTCGGGGCGATTGCAATGTTGTGTTGCGTTTGCCTGCTATAAATGTTGGGGCAGTGATGTGCCGATTATAAATTTAGGTTGACTACAAATTAAATACAGCTCTTTATGTGTAGTGATTACATTTCAAATTTGATAATATATATTTTCCACGAATATATTTTCGTGTAAAATGTATATTCGTGTAATACATTTACACTAATACATTACATGTATTCGTGTAAATGTATTACACGAATACATTTTCATATAACTGCTAGATCGTTGTCGAGTTCCCCTAATTGGGGTAAAGCAATTATTTCAGGAAAAAGCTGGCAATTGAAAGTAAAATGGTGGTCTTCACTGCTGCAAAATGCTGCGTAGTATGTGAGCGCGGAGGCGAAATAATCAATGAAATCTGCTATCTTATTTTATTAATTCTTTTGCCCACGTGAATTCGGGTCCTGATACAATTATAGTGTATATCCATCAGCGTTTACGGAACAGAAACGTTGTGCGCGGCATTGACAATAATTTTATACTCTATTAGGATGAATGCTACAAACTGCTGCCAACCCAAGCATTATCACGCGGTATATATACTACTGAAGGAGCCCTGGCTAAGGTAGGGTGCCTGTATTTGTCCAACATCTTTTATTAACAGCCTTTGAATAGTGCCTAGCGTTGAACACGCGTAAATCTCTGTTCGTGAATTTCAGTCAAATTCCGGGACGTATTTTATCATGCCACGTGTGCTGTCTGATCCTGCTAGTGATTCCGTAGAACCACGCTTGCACTCACGATTCTAAGTCAAGCATCATTTCCAAAAAGCGCGCAGGGAAGAATATGGTTGTTTCCGTGTAATAAATGCGTACTTTTGCTACTGCTTTCGGACGCAACTTCTCGGATTTCACATGTAAAATTTTGCACGAAGGCCGCATTGGATCTACACTATTTGAAACTACGCTTTTTATGCTGCAATAGGTTTTGTAGCATTTATTAATTCTAAAGTGCTACGTTGACTAGGTGTGGGGTGCAAAAAATACGGGAGGATAATGCGTGTTTGGTGTTGGTTTTCTAAATGTTCTCTGTAACACCAACGAAATATACCGTATGTGTTGAAATATTAGAGTGTTGCTCCAATTCTCTCATAGCAAAATTTATTGATTCACCCCTTCGAACTATCTGCTGAATCTTCTATTCCTGCGGTATAATGAGTTCTCAACATGAAAACATTGCCACACACATTTGTCATTCCGATATCTCTGAGAATATTCGTTTGGTTGATTTTCCAGCGCAAGCATCTCCTCCAAATAAGGGCAAGTCGCTGTGGGAGGTGGCAGCAAATTCAATGAAACCGCTTAGTTATCGCGGTCCTCAGGGGCCTGACCAGCCCGCATTTATCCGAGTTCAGACCACCTTGCCTACCTACAGCAGCTCTCTGCCCTGAGAGCCTTGGCCAGCCCACCGTCATTGCCAACTTTCCTAATCTCTATCCTCAGGGCCCTACCTAATCCACCGTCATCCACCTAGCCTCACGAGAGATGGGTGTTTGGCACTTAGTTGTAAATAAACTGTTTTAACATAACCCATCGACACCCAATTATGTCCACAAAAAATGCCTGTTTGTGCTTATTTTATTGGAAATAAGTTGTCATTAAAATTTCTTTCAGTATTCTTTTATTATTATTTGCATGTGTAGCAAACATTTGCTTCTCGACCTAATCTTTTTATATCGCTTGTTGCTAGCTACAATCAATGTAAACTGTACGGGGAGATATCCAAATGTCAGTAGCAAAATTTTCGCGGTAATAAGGGCTGGTTACTCTAGAGCCAGCGTAATTAAAGAACTTTGAGTACGCTTAAGCGTCACCTTTAGGAGTGGAACGCGATAGCTTTATTTCACACCGTTGACCCCCACAATGACACTATTTTCTGCGACATGGGGAACGATCAAAATTTAGAAAGGCTCGGTTTTCAACATTCCCCTCAATGTTGCCTAGAACCAAAATGCAGCGAAACACCATCAGAATTGAAGGACGCTTAAGCTTAGCCTTTCAGAGTGGAACGCGATAGCATTCAAAGCTCCCTGGATGCTTATCAGCCTTTTTTTTTCGTATGTTGAAATTACAGTCTGACGCTATCGCGTCTCTAGTTTGTGGCTAAGTCGTACTTAACGATTTTTTATGATGGATTTTGCTGTGAGAAATTCATTTTCTTATTCACTAACGCCTTGCGCCACGCGAAGGGCCCACCCGGTTGGGGTGGTTCGGGATGATGTGATTGGGCAAGATTACTTCCGCCAGACGCCGATTTTTACGCCTACACCGACACCGACCGACGGTAGATTTTGTGCGACACGGGGTCCTTATATAGAACGCTATCGCGTTAATATTCCTCATGGAAAGGGCCATGCTGGAAGCTGGCAGCGATATGGCTCAGCGCTGGTACTAAGCTAGCAACACAAAGGCTGCTGCACTGGCAAAATATCTGGGCTTTAACTCTGGGCCAGCATTGGATTAGGGTGCACTTTGCCAATGCGTGAGCTTTGGTTCAAGACAGGTACTAATCTCTGCCAGAATTTGGACCATGCTTGGACCTTTGTTGGTGTGCTGTCTGGGGGGTCATTTTAGACGCGCTACTTGGAAGAGGCCGCTATTTGAAGAAACTCTTTGACTCCGATTTGAAGTACTGGGTGGGTGCGACTAGGTCTGTGCTGCTCTCCAATGAACGTCTGCGATGTCAGCTTGGCCAAAGACCATGCAACAAACCCAAGAAAGGCTGAGCGACCCGATGCGATGCGATTTGATGGCTTGTTTAGGATTGTATTTTTTGAACGTTGAATTAGAATGAAGACTCATTTCGTTAAGTTGCGTAGCATTTATTTGAGATCATGCAGCCGTTCATTACACGCACACACTCACACTTTCACGGAGTGCATGCCGTTGCCGATACACGGGATCGGCCTGACGAGCAGGATCACGCTTGCGCTTGAGTTCGCGCGCTGCAACCTCTTCTTCTGCCGTGTGCTGCACCCGGACTACCCATTGTGACGGCAGGGAATGCATTGCGTGACGCGCGTAATGCAATGCAGATATATACGGTTCGTCTGGATAGCGTGGCGTTGCCATCGTTCTTATCGGTGCAACGGCGAATGTAAACTGTAGTGTTCTACGATACGTACATCGTGAGCCATTGTTATACGTTTGCGCAGATGCGCAGTCGTTGTTCTACTGTGTGCGCAGATGACTTTCCTTCAGTGCATTTGCGGCGCTCACGGACGAATCAGTGAGGCATATAAAGCTTGCCTTTTATAAGTACACGTGTCAATATCGCCCGTCATGTGTTTATGAAGTATAAATCCTGCACCTCATCCTTCATAACTGGAAGGCCTCTGTAGCAAAGAACGTGGCCAGCAGTCAGCTCTGTAGAAGCCTCAACAGTTGTTCAAACCTAACGAAGGCCAACGATATGGCACGCAACACGTAAACGCTGCCAGGTTCAGTTCGTAGTGGCGCCCTGTGCGGATCCAGAGATCAATATGCCTCTCTGCCGTGTTGCAGGCCTGACAGCCGCTTTGGTCAGATGCTCCGCAGTCGCCAGAGACTGGGGTTCACAGGTTAATTGCAGGAATCATGAGGGACGTAGCGGCCGCATACTGCAACAGGGAGGGGAATTCCTGTTCTGGTGAAAGAGCGTCTTTGTTGCAGCTTTGCGTAACTTTCTAATTTGGTTGCACTTGGAATAGCATAGGCCCACTTGCTCTCGGCATGCTTCTTGACGGTGTCAGGCGCCACTCCAAGCCCTCAAAATGTAGTGAAAAGGACGAGATTTATAGATTACAACCTTCAGAATACAAGCCCCATTTTTTCTCTCCACCGCCCTACCACCATGAAAGAGTGCATGTAAACTTAGATAAAATATCAAATTACAAGAAATCTGGAGCGGCAGACGTAAATAATGACGTTTATTTTATTTCCAAGTATCAAAGTATTCCTTTACGCATTCTTGTCGTGTCTATTTTCGAAAAGTTGCTTGCCATTTGCCGAGGCTCAGCAAATATTTTCTTCGGTCGCAAGTGCCGACATTTCAGCTTGTTTGAAAATTGTGCGGCACCTTTTGATTCAAAAACGAGGTAGGAAAGTTTTCAGGCATTCATCTGATGCATATTGACTGAGCACTGCTGGTCCTTTTGGGTATACGGCTCTATCACAACCATCATTGTCAGAGTGCAGAAGAACCTCGTGGACCTTCAAAATAGATTGCTTTTATTACTTCTGCCCTGTAGAATTCTACGGCATTATGACCACTGGCATATTTCTTTGGGTCCATACAAATCACGATTGCTTCTCCTGTGGCTACCAAAGTAAGCTGTTGTATTTCTCCTAATACGGGTATACAGCTGAGCTCGGTAACAAAAGTACGGCCTAAAGAAATTTGGGGGTTTTGTAGATAACACTTTTTTTGCATTCGGAGAGCGGCATACAACACAAATGGTAACGCATTGCTTTCTACATTGAAAATATGCGTTTCAGGGTGCGTAGTCTAAAGTTTCACTGAATAAATTCACGTAGCCGCCGTTTATCAGACTTCCTACCACCTCGAAAATGTAGACTATCGCTAATACTTGACTTGATAGTGACAGTTCCGTATAATTTTTTGCTCGTTCCGTTAGCATATTATTTATTTGCGTTTTAATAATTATCACCTTTCATTGCTTTCTCCTGTTTTGGGCCACAATGTTTTTGTTTTGGTTGTGACCAACTCCTGTATGAGCCTGTAAAGGCTTACAGTATTGCTAAATAAATCATTAAATAAATAATAAATGAATAAATAAATAAATAAAAAGTTAGCCTGCTCACGTTGTTTGTTTCAGTAATAAATACTTCATACTGAAACTTTTTAAATATTTTGATGCGAAAATCCTCTAGCACAAAGCTATTCAGGATGTGTAGCAAATACAGTTTTGAAGGCGGTAAAATAAATGTGACCACCTTTGCTCACGATTTTCTGTCAAATAAAATTGGGAGACAATAAATTACATTTACGTGAAATTTTTAGAAAAAAATTAATGTGTCAAAATAGCAGATACGTTCCTCGACGAACACTTTTACGTATATACGGCCCGCCTGTGAAATCGGCGATGGGATCTTTAAAGCCGCGAAGGAAGCGAGCGCCGGAGGAGGATGGCGCCTCTAG
Source organism: Dermacentor silvarum (assembly GCF_013339745.2). Taxonomy (NCBI): domain Eukaryota; kingdom Metazoa; phylum Arthropoda; class Arachnida; order Ixodida; family Ixodidae; genus Dermacentor; species Dermacentor silvarum. The sequence goes on from NC_051162.1 coordinate 153,690,060, forward strand.
GCGCAGAAGACAATCGCGCCCCCGGGGAAGTACGAAGTAGCACGATGAACGCGTGGCAATACAGCGTCACCAAGAGGAAAGTGCCCACCTGCGCAGGCCTCATCTTCAAAGTGATTAGCAAAGTGGACAAAATAAGCCCAATGCCGGTAGCTTCGTATGTGCTGTGCTTCCGACGTGCAATTTGCGTTGAAGCGAGAAACAACGCGAAGGTCAATGCGCTCGCTGCTGCTGCCGCGCTTCCTGACTGCAGCGTTTTGACAGCGAGTTTCCGCGGTCATCGAGCGAGATGTGTTCTTGTTTACTTGTACGCGCGTGACAAAGTGCGTGTTCATTCAGTTAGTAAGCGAATGCTGGCAAGTTTATGTGACCGTTCAAACTGATATCTTTACTCGTATCGCTGTCTACTAACTTCTTATCGAAATCAATGCTTCGCCTTTCGTGAAAAACAGCGACTTTTTATTACGTGTGGGCGATAAAGGATAACTGCAGGGTAGCGCAAATGTAACATGTGACATGTAATAAATATTTAGAGGAAGCGTGCTGACGCACACAAACTCCGATGAAATGGCCTTTCATTGAAGTTAAACTTAAATTCTGTCCGAGTCATTCATGACTAAGTTCATAAATGCAGTATTTTATTTTTGCACATCGTATTATCATCGCAAAATTAAAACCAAGAGATCGAGACACCTCCCAAAAAAGGTTTAAAAATATTTACCAATACAATAATGTTTCGGCTCCTCCACGGGAGCCTTGTTCACAATGAAGCATGCGGCAGAGCTTGCGCCGTTTTTTATGTGCGGCTCAAGACATGACCAAGGCATTTGGCATACATGGACGGCAGATTTCCTTCGTTGCGATTAAGAGTGTGCGCCATGGCTTGGATGATTAAGGGTTCAAGATAAAGACGCGTAGAATGATTTCGTTCCCTGGCGACCACGCGAGATTCGTCCCAGCTAATCGTGTGTGACGTAGTTGCGCAGTGTTCATTCGACGAAACGTGTCGTTTTTGGACGTCATTCCTGTGCTGTTGAACTCTTTTCTTGAAGTTGTCGGTTTCTCCGACACAGACATAGCGACAGTGCGCACACGGAATGACGTACACCACACCTGGGAACTTGTCCTTTTCCAAAGGGTCTTTTACATGCCCGAGCTCTTGCCTGAGTTTCTGGGAACTTGTCCTTTTCCAAAGGGTCTTTTACACGCATGAGCTCGTGCCTGAGTTTCTTGGGAACTTGTGCTTTTCCAAAGGGTCTTTTAGATGCCCGAGCTCTTGCCTGAGTTTCTGGGAACTTGTCCTTTTCCAAACGGTCTTTTACACGCATGAGCTCGTGCCTGAGTTTCTTGGGAACTTGTCCTTTTCCAAAGGGTCTTTTACATGCCCGAGCTCTTGCCTGAGTTTCTGGGAACTTGTCCTTTTCCAAACGGTCTTTTACACGCATGAGCTCGTGCCTGAGTTTCTTGGGAACTTGTGCTTTTCCAAAGGGTCTTTTAGATGCCCGAGCTCTTGCCTGAGTTTCTGGGAACTTGTCCTTTTCCAAACGGTCTTTTACACGCATGAGCTCGTGCCTGAGTTTCTTGGGAACTTGTCCTTTTCCAAAGGGTCTTTTACATGCCCGAGCTCGTGCCTGAGTTTTAGGGAACTTGTCCTTTTCCAAAGGGTCTTTTACAGGCATGAGCTCGTGCCTAAGTTTCTGGCAACTTGTCCTTTTCCAAAGGGTCTTTTACAGGCATGAGCTCGTGCCTAAGTTTCTGGCAACTTGTCCTTTTCCAAAGGGTCTTTTACACGCATGAGCTCGTACCTGAGATTTTTGGGAACTTGTCCTTTTCCAAAGGGTCTTTTACATGCCCGAGCTCGTGCCTGAGTTTCTGGGAACTTGTCCTTTTCCAAAGGGTCTTTTACGGGCATGAGCTCGTGTCTAAGTTTCTGGCAACTTGTCCTTTTCCAAAGGGTCTTTTACACGCATGAGCTCGTGCCTGAGTTTCTGGGAACTTGTCCTTTTCCAAAGGGTCTTTTACACGCATGGCTCGTACCTGAGTTTCTTGGGAACTTGTCCTTTTCCAAAGGGTCTTTTACATGCCCGAGCTCGTGCCTGAGTTTCTGGGGACTTGTCCTTTTCCAAAGGGTCTTTTACAGGCATGAGCTCGTGAATAAGTTTCTGGCACCTTGTCCTTTTCCAAAGGGTCTTTTACACGCATGAGCTCGTACCTGAGTTTCTTGGGAACTTGTCCTTTTCCAAAGGGTCTTTTACATGCCCGAGCTCGTGCCTGAGTTTCTGGGAACTTGTCCTTTTCCAAAGGGTCTTTTACAGGCATGAGCTCGTGCCTAAGTTTCTGGCAACTTGTCCTTTTCCAAAGGGTCTTTTACACGCATGAGCTCGTACCTGAGTTTCTTGGGAACTTGTCCTTTTCCAAAGGGTCTTTTACATGCCCGTGCTCGTGCCTGAGTTTCTGGGAACTTGTCCTTTTCCAAAGGGTCTTTTACAGGCATGAGCTCGTGCCTAAGTTTCTGACAACTTGTCCTTTTCCAAAGGGTCTTTTACAGGCATGAGCTCGTGAATAAGTTTCTGGCACCTTGTCCTTTTCCAAAGGGTCTTTTACACGCATGAGCTCGTACCTGAGTTTCTTGGGAACTTGTCCTTTTCCAAAGGGTCTTTTACATGCCCGAGCTCGTGCCTGAGTTTCTGGGAACTTGTCCTTTTCCAAAGGGTCTTTTACAGGCATGAGCTCGTGCCTAAGTTTCTGACAACTTGTCCTTTTCCAAAGGGTCTTTTACACGCATGAGCTCGTACCTGAGTTTCTTGGGAACTTGTCCTTTTCCAAAGGGTCTTTTACATGCCCGTGCTCGTGCCTGAGTTTCTGGGAACTTGTCCTTTTCCAAAGGGTCTTTTACAGGCATGAGCTCGTGCCTAAGTTTCTGACAACTTGTCCTTTTCCAAAGGGCCTTTTACACGCATGAGCTCGTGCCTGAGTTTTTGGGAACTTCTCCTTTTCCAAAGGGTCTTTTACACGCATGAGCTTGTACCTGAGTTTCTTGGAAACTTGTCCTTTTCCAAAGGGTCTTTTACATGCCCGAGCTCGTGCCTAAGTTTCTGGCAACTTGTCCTTTTCCAAAGGGTCTTTTACACGCATGAGCTCGTACCTGAGTTTCTTGGGAACTTGTCATTCTCCAAAGGGTCTTTTACATGCCCGAGCTCGTGCCTGAGTTTCTGGGAACTTGTCCTTTTCCAAAGGGTCTTTTACATGCCCGAGCTCATGCCTAAGTTTCTGGCAACTTGTCCTTTTCCAAAGGGTATTTTACACGCATGAGCTCGTACCTGAGTTTCTTGGGAACTTGTCCTTTTCCAAAGGGTCTTTTACATGCCCGAGCTCGTGCCTGAGTTTCTGGGAACTTGCCTTTTTCCAAAGGGTCTTTTACACGCATGAGCTCGTACCTGAGTTTCTTGGGAACTTGTACTTTTCTAAAGGGTCTTTTACACGCATGAGGTCGTGCCTGAGTTTCTTGGGAACTTGTCCTTTTCCAAAGGGTCTTTTAGATGCCCGAGCTCGTGCCTCAGTTTCTGGGAACTTGTCCTTTTCCAAAGGGTCTTTTACATGCCCGAGCTCGTGCCTAAGTTTCTGGCAACTTGTCCTTTTCCAAAGGGTCTTTTACACGCATGAGCTCGTACCTGAGTTTCTTGGGAACTTGTCCTTTTCCAAAGGATCTTTTACATGCCCGAGCTCGTGCCTGAGTTTCTGGGAACTTGTCCTTTTCCAAAGGGTCTTTTACAGGCATGAGCTCGTGCCTAAGTTTCTGGCAACTTGTCCTTTTCCAAAGGGTCTTTTACACGCATGAGCTCGTACCTGAGTTACTTGGGAACTTGTCCTTTTCCAAAGGGTCTTTTACATGCCCGAGCTCGTGCCTGAGTTTCTGGGAACTTGTCCTTTTCCAAAGGGTCTTTTACAGGCATGAGCTCGTGCCTAAGTTTCTGGCAACTTGTCCTTTTCCAAAGGGTCTTTTACACGCATGAGCTCGTACCTGAGTTACTTAGGAAGTTGTCCTTTTCCAAAGGGTCTTTTACATGCCCGAGCTCGTGCCTGAGTTTCTGGGAACTTGTCCTTTTCCAAAGGGTCTTTTACATGCCCGAGCTCGTGCCTGAGTTTCTGGGAACTTGTCCTTTTCCAAAGGGTCTTTTACACGCATGAGCTCGTGCCTGAGTTTCTTGGGAACTTGTCCTTTTCCAAAGGGTCTTTTACACGCATGAGCTCGTGCCTGAGTTTCTTGGGAACTTGCCCTTTTCGAAAGGGTGTATATTCTACAGACCTGCGTCGGAGAACGCGAGGCCTCATGCACAGCACCAGGATGCCAAAGCACTTAACAACCACGACAGGCGCTTTTAAAATTCACAAAATCATTTGCCGACCTCCCTGCGGTTAGGCGTGTGATGGTCGGTGGGAGCATCGATCGCTAAGCGCCAGCAATCGCATAATACGTGTTTTCATTTCAACGTACAGGTGCCCACAAAATAACTCGGAACGCCAGAGGCGGAGCACACCCGCGGAAAAATACAGTCGTGGTCTGCGCGTGCACGGCATCTCTAGCAAGGAAGGTTCGCTCCCTAGTGCTTCTGGATAGGCGTTACCTTGCGTCAAAAAACTTGCGGTTTGTCCCTCTTATCGCTGCGACAACAGATCTGGGGGGGAGGGGGGGGGCGGAATCGGGGCCTGAAGGCTACATGCGTTCTCGCGCGCTTTGCAGCGTAATCTCTAAACGCACGCGTAATCCTTGTGGCGTATTCTCATAGGAATCTGCATTAATTCTAAGAGCTATTCATACTTTCTGGATAGCTTGCGGGGATGGAATCCATGAGCGTTTCTATAACTGAGTGGTGACCAGTGAGTTCACCATGCTCTACTTTTACTTATACCTAACGTCTTGCATATCTGAGGTAGTTATTTCGCCTAAAGAAACTATTATTCATAGCTTATCTTTCATGTGGGCAAGCGCCACGGCTCGCCTATAATACCCCTGTAGTGGAATATTCAACCGGATTATCGTGTTGTGCGATGTATCTTAGACCTTGTGCAATTATATTCTGAGCTGCATTTACTACTTGGGAATAAGATCATAACTTTTCAACACGACGGCTTCTTTAACAAGGATGACTGCCTGCAGTAAGGAAAGTTCTCAAAGTTACATCAGACGGCGTATTTCAACACGCCAATTTCATGCGCAGGGATTAATTTATGCATATGACAATAATTAATAAAGGTATCCTCAATGCTTCGCAGTCACAATGAACATCCCGTAGTGCGCTATTCATTAATGAAATCTGGCCGCTTGGCTGCACTTTTAGTGGGGAGTACTCTAACATTTGATCGCGTGCATGCGTTGGTTGGCGCAAAACATTCAATTTTTCGTTCAGTGTGGTGATACGTTGCTAATCAAGGGTGTTGAGCTGTGTGAGTTAAATGCGTATGATAAAAAAAAACGTTCAGTGCGGTCCCATGTCGATTGCGGGGACGACTTTGATGGCGGAAGCTTTAATGTGTTGACGTCATTCCATTTCCAATTGTTTGCTTATGTTGGTAAATCAAATAAACAACTATTAGGTGGTCGTAATTCGGTTTAATTGTTTTCTTACTTGCTGTTACGGAGTCTTTAATTCATCCTTATTAGTATGTACTGCTCTTTGGAACTCTTAATTAGTCCTAATTTGGCGTGACCAGTCTTATCACGGAGTCTCGAATTGGTGTTAAGTAGAGTCCGTTACTGTTCGCAACCCTTAATTACTTTTAATTAATCGTAATTATTCTTAGTCACTTAGTATTTAACTTTAGCACGCTTTAATAAAGATGTCGAATGATGTCTTGTTAGTTACCCGAATTAATTTTAATTAGACTTTGGGACTCTTGAATTACTGGTAATTACTGATAGCTACTTAGTGCTAAATTAATTTTACATGCTTTATTGAACGACAGAGGTGTAGTATGCCGCTTTCTGATTTTTGCTACCGCAAGTGTTGTCGACGATGGTCACCATCCGCGACTAATTATCCGCGTAAGCGTTTCGCTTTGAAAGGCGCCGATGGCCATTAGCGCGCGCGCACGAGCGTTTATACTTCATCGCGCGCGCACCCGCCCACACTGCGTTTTAGAGACCGCATTCGCACCTGTGACAACGCTAAAAGGCACCCAACGCTATTCTTTTCGAGCAAGGCAACACCTATTTAGATGCACTGGTGAGCGAGGCAAGCTTGCTAGGGAGAACGCGCATGCGCAGACCCTGGCACAACTTTTTCACCGGCGCGCTCCGCCGGCCTGAGTTATTTTGTGGGCACCTGTACCTTCTTAAGGGTGAAGTCCGTAAACAATGGAGGAGAATAAATTCAGAACATTTGCGGTGGACTAGTATAAACCTACCTATAGGTTCATGATGTACACGATGGAAGTAAACAAAGGTCTACATACGGTGTTTAGTTATGTAGTGTTCAAAAATTCGTTGGGTTCTTATACATCGCACCCGGTTCTGAATCTACGTGATTATTTGTCGTCATGAAATAGGCAATAAATACCAATAGGTGTACTGCAGTCTCGCAATGTAGTTCCTGGAAAAATGCATTTCAATTTTATTGAACAATAAACATGAGGGCGGAGTACAACCATAGCAGCAAATCAAGCGCTTCTGCGTCTTGTCCAAATATGCGCATTTTTATGATTGAGCCCTCACTTTTTAATGAAAAACATGATTTACCTACTAAATCATAAGAGTTCTGGAAATTTTACGCGAGAACAGAACGTGTGACAACACTTGAAAATAGATTCGAAGAACTGTTCCTAAAGCGTGCTGCTTGACAAAATTGAATATCCACACGAAATTTGGCAGGTATGCCTTGTAATGTTACGGGGAACGAGAGGCTTAAATTATCATCATCATCATCATCAGCCTATTTAATGTCCACTGCAGGACGAAGGCCTCTCCCTGCGATCTCCAATTACCCCTGTCCTTGCGCTAGCGTATTCCAACTTGCGCCTGCAAATTTCCTAACTTCATCATCCCATCTGGTTTTCTGCCGACCTCGACTGCGCTTCCCTTCTCTTGGTATCCATTCTGTAACCCTTAATGGTCCACCGGTTATCCATCCTACGCATTACATGGCCTGCCCAGCTCCATTTCTTCCGCTTAATGTCAACTAGAATATCGGCTATCCCCGTTTGTTGTCTGATCCACACCGCAGTCTTCCTGTCTCTTAACGTTAGTCCTAAGATTTTTCGTTCCATCGCTCTTTGCGCGGTCCTTAACTTGTTCTCGAGCATCTTTGTTAACCTCCAAGTTTCTGCCCCATATGTTAGCACCGGTAGAATGCAATGATTGTACACTTTTCTTTTCAACGACAGTGGTAAGCTCCCAGCTAGGATTTGGCAATGCCTGCCGTATGCACTCCAACCCAATGTTATTCTTCTGTAAATTTCTTTCTCGTGATCAGGGTCCCCTGAGAGTAATTGACCTAGATAAACGTACTCCTTTACAGACTCTAGAGGCTGACTGGCGATCCTGAATTCTTGTTCCCTGGCCAGGCTATTGAACATTATCTTTGTCTTCTGCATAGTCATCTTCAACCCAATTCTTGCACTTTCACGATTAATATCCTCAATCATTTGTTGTAATTCGTCTCCATTGTTGCTGAATACGACAATGTCATCTGCAAACCAAAGGTTGCTGAGATATTCGCCGTCGATCTTCACTCCTAAGCATTGCCACTCTAAGGGCTTGAATACTTCTAAGCATGCAGTGAATAGCATTGGAGAGATTGTGTCTCCTTGCCTGACCCCATTCTTGATAGGTAACTTTCTACTTTTCTTGTGGAGAACCAAGGTAGCTGTGGAATGCTTGTAGATGTTTGCTAAGATATTGACGTATGCCTCTGGTACTCCTTGATTACGAAATGCCTCTCTGACTGCTGGTATCTCTACTGAATCAAATGCCTTTTCGTAATCTATGAAAGCCATATAAACAGGTTGATTGTATTCCGCAGATTTCTCGATTACCTGATTTATGACATGGATATGATCCATCGTAGAATATCCCTTCCTGAAGCCAGCCTGTTCTCTTGGTTGGCTGAAGTCAAGTGTTGCCCTGATTCTATTAGAAATTATCTTGGTGAATATTTTATACAATACTGAAAGCAAGCTAATGGGTCTATAATTCTTCAATTCTTTAACGTCTCCCTTCTTATGGATTCGTATAATGTTGGCGTTCTTCCAGCTCTCTGGTACACTTGAAGTTGTGAGGCATTGCGTATAAAGGGTCGCAAGCTTCTCAATTATGATATCTCCTCCATCCTTGATTAAATCGACTGTTATTCGATCTTCTCCAGCAGCCTTTCCCCTAGACATGTCTTTCACGGCCCTCCTAACTTCACCGCGAGTTATAGAAGGAGCCTCTGTACCCGGTTCATCACTATTTCGACTGAAAGTAGTTTGGCTGTTTTGGGTACTGTACATGTCAGTATGGAATTCTTCCGCTAGTTTTACTATGTCATCGAAATTGCTGATGATATTACCATGCTTATCTTTCAGTGCACACATCTTGCCTTGTCCTACGCCAAGCTTTCTTCTTGCTGATTTAATGCTGCGTCCGTATTTTACGGCTTCCTCAATGTTCCGCACGTTATAATTTTGAATATCCCTTACTTTCTTCTTGTTGATAAGTTTTGACAGTTCAGCGAATTCTATCTGATCTCTTGAGTTGGACATTTTCATGTTTTGTCGTTTCTTTATTAGGTCGTTTGTTTCTTGGGAGAGCTTACCTGCTGGTTGCCTTGATGCCTTACCTCCCACTTCGCTGCTTCTGAGATCGAACTAGTTACAGTTCCATTCATTACCTCTATGTTGTCTTTATCTTCCTGTTCTAAAGCTGCATATTTGTTTGCGAGCACCAGCCTGAATTGGTGTGCTTTTACCCTTACTGCCTCTAGGCTGGCCTGTTTCCTCTTGACTAATTTTACTCTTTCTCTCTTCAAATTGAGAGAAATCCTGGACCTCACTAACCTATGGTCACTGAATTTTACCTTACTGAACACTTCTACATCCTGCACTATGCTTGGATCCCAGAGAGTATGAAATCTATTTCATTCCTTGTTTCTCCATTAGGGCTTTTCCAGGTCCACTTCCTGTTGCTGCGCTTCCTGAAGAAGGTATTCATTATTCGGAGCCTATTCCTTTCCGCGAATTCTACTAACATCTCTCCTCTTGCATTCCTAGAATCGATGCCGTAGTTGCCAATTGCTTGCTCACCAACCTGCTTTTTTCCTACTTTTGCATTGAAGTCGCCCATGACTACAGTATACTGAGTTTGCACCTTTATCATTGCTAATGCAACATCTTCATAAAACTGTTCTATTTCTTCATCATCGTGAATTACTATTACATAATATTTTATGTAAATACCTACATGCCTACATAATAACGCAGCATTAAATCAGTAAGAAGAAAGCTCGGCATAGGACAAGGCAAGATGTATGCACTGAAAGATAAGTATGGTAATATCATCAGCAATTTCGATGACATAGTAAAAGCAGCGGAATAATTCTATACTGAACTGTACAGTGCCCAAAACAGCCAAGCTATTTCCATTCGAAATAGTGATGAACCGGATGCAGAGACTCCTTCTATAACTAGCGATAAAGTTAGGATGGCCTTGAAAGACATGACCAGGGGAAAAGCTGCTGGAGAAGATGGAATAACAGTAGATTTAATCAAATATGGAAGAGATATTACGCTTGAAAAGCTTGCGGCCCTTTATACGCAATGCCTCACAACTTCAAGTGTACCAGAGAGCTGGAAGAACGCCAACATTATACTAATCCATAAGAAGGTAGACGTTAAAGAATTGAAGAGTTATAGACCCATTAGCTTGCTTTCAGTATTGTATAAAATATTCACCAAGATAATTTCCAATAGAATCAGGGCAACACTTGACTTCAGCCAACCAAGAGAACAGGCTGGCTTCAGGAAGGGATATTCTACGACGGATCACATCCATGTCATCAATCAGGTAATCGAGAAATCTGCGGAGCACAATCAACCTCTCTATATGGCTTTCATAGACTATGAAAAAGCATTTGATTCAGTAGAGATACCAGCAGTCATAGAGGCATTGCGTAATCAAGGAGTATAGGAGGCATACGTGAATATCTTCGCAAATATCTACAAGGAGTCCACACCTACTATGGTTCTCCACAAGAGAAGTAGAAAGTTACCTATCAAGAAAGGGGTCAGGCAAGGAGACACAATCTCTCCAATGCTATTCACTGCATGCTTAGAAGAAGTATTCAAGCCCTTAGTGTGGCAAGGCTTAGGAGTGAAGATCGACGGCGAATATCTCAGCAACCTTCGGTTTGCAGATGACATTGTCGTATTCAGCAACAATGGAGACGAATTGCAACAAATGATTGAGGATATTAATCGTGAAAGTGCAAGAATTGGGTTGAAGATGAATATGCAGAAGACAAAGATAATGTTCAATAGCCTGGCCAGGGAACAAGAATTCAGGATCGCCAATCAGCCTCTAGAGTCTGTAAAGGAGTACGCTTATCTAGGTCAATTACTCATAGGGGACCCTGATCATGAGAAAGAAATTAACATAAGAAAAAAATTGGGTTGGAGTGCATACGGCAGGCATTGTCAAATCCTGACTGGGAGCTTAACACTGTCATTGAAAGGAAAAGTACACAATCATTGCATTCTACCGGTGCTAACATATGGGGCAGAAACTTGAAGGTTAACAAAGCAGCTCGAGAACAAGTTAAGGACCGCACAAAGAGCGATGGAACGAAAAATCTTAGGAGTAACGTTAAGAGACAGGAATAGAGCAGTGTGGATCAGAGAACAAACGGGGATAGCCGAAATTCTAGTTGACATTAGGCGGAAGAAATGGAGCTGGGCAGGTCATGTAATGCGTAGGATGGATAATCGATGGACCATTATGGTTACAGAATGGATACCAAGAGAAGGGAAGCGCAGTCGAGGTCGGCAGAAAACAAGATGGCATGATGAAGTTAGGAAATTTGCCGGTGCAAGTTGGAATACGCTAGCGCAGGACAGGGGTAATTGGAGATCGCAGGGAGAGGCCTTCGTCCTGCAGTGGACATAAAATATAGGCTGATGATGATGATGATGAATATTTACAAAGCGACCACTGGCATATAAGAGATACAAGATGCAAAACCAGTTCGCGCGACATCAGAGCGCGTCGTCTTCGTGTGTATTGTCATGAGCGTTGTCTCAAGCATTGCTTGGTAACATGACTCCCATCGGCGAAGGCGCAGTCCCGGTGCTTGCTAGATCGTCCGAGTGGTATCGCTTAAGGCATGTGATGTGGAAGACATCGGTGGAAGGTCTAGACGTGGTGGAATCGAGGGGCGCGGTTTCATATGTGACGTCAGTCACTTGGCGCAAGACCCGTTACGGGCCAGAGTAAGGCGAAATCAATTTTTCGCAAACGCCATTTCGCTGTGAAGGTGACCAAAAATTACTCCGTCTCCCGCTAAAGGGAACCATGTGTGGATACGAAGCAGCGGGGAGATGGTTAGCTTGAGCGGGAGACGGTTTCGCGGCAGCGACCCAAGCGCTCATCGCTTCGCTGCACAGGAGAAAGAATGAGGCGCGCGCGCTCCGTCATTTTCATACAGCGGAACTACCATGGCGCCCCCAGCATAGTATGCAGCAGTCGCACCACCTGTCTTGCGGGCCGCTCCGGATTCCTGGAGGAGAGAAAGGGGGGAGCGTAGGAGAGGAGAGAGAGAGGGAGTGGATGTGCATGCGCTGTGGGGGTGTGGGACGCCGCGGAACGCAGGACGGACAAAGCCCCCGCTGTAAGCTGCTTCGCATCTAAAAAGGACCATATCACCAGGCATCCGAATGGCGTGTATCATAGAAGCGGCGTTGCTTTTCCTGCGAAGCGGTAACGCGCAGGCGTGCAATCTGGCGGGCCTCGACAGCTCGGAAGATCGCGTCACAGGACATATGCTGACGACGAGTCTAGAACGGCGGGAAGCAGTGTGTCAAATGGCAGAGTTGGATTTCTTCCGTACAAAAGATAAAACGGAGAAAAAACCGCACAGTCATGTCGGGAGGAATAATAGGCAAATGTGACGAAGGGCAGAGCGGCGTCCCAGTCATGATGGTCGGCGGAAGCATACATAGTAAGCATGTATATGATATAGTTCTGGTAAGACGCTCCGTGAGGCGGTTGGTCTGAGGGTGCTACGCCATTATCAACTTGTGTTTTGTAGCGCAGGAATGCAAGAGGTCCTGGACAACCTTCGATATGAAATAGTGGTCCCGGTCTGCGACGAGCTGTCGAGGAGCGCCGTGGTGAACTATAACGTCTTCGAGCAGAAAGTCAGCAACGTCGGTAGCACAGCTGGCTGGAAGCGCCCGAGTGATCGCGTGCCGGGTCGTGTAGTGGGTATCGACTGCTATCCACTTATTTCCACAGACCGAGAGCAGGAAAGGGCCACGAAGGTCAAGGCCAACCCTAAAGAATGGCTCCGATGGTACGCTAATGGGTTGAATGTAGCCAGCTGGGAGTACTGCTGGTTTCTTGCGACGCTGGCATTTTTCACAGGAAGCACCGTAACGGCACACGGAACGGTAAATGCCGGGCCAAAAGAATCGATGTCCAACACAATCATACGTCCATTAGAGACTCAGTGGTGACCCGCGATTGGAGTGTCGTGTAGCTGTGTGAGGACAGTTTGACGCATGTGTGCAGGAATATTGAAGAACAATTCAGGACCGTCAGGGTGCATGTTGTAACGGTACAATACGCCATCCTGCAGTACAAACGTACGTAGAGAAGGGGAAGGTGTCTCAGAAGTCAGCCTGAGAATGGTGTCTCGCAAGAAGGGGTCGCGGCGTTGCTCATCTCCGGTGTTCTGAAACGCCGTAAGCGACAGCACGCAGGTATACTGGCAACTGTCTGGAAGCTCCGCTGAGTCTTCTGGGTGGCGCGACAAGCAATCAGCATCTTCATTCAATCGGCCGCTCTTATGCGCAACTGTCTATGGGTACTCTTGGAGTCGTCGAGCCCACCGACTGAGACGGCCAGTATGATCCTTTAGGGATGAAAGCCAGAATAAGGCATGATGGTATATGATAACCGTGAACGGCCGGCCGTACAAGTAGGGGCGAATTTTACTCACTGCCCAAACGAGGGCAAGGCAGTCGCGTTCACTAATGGAATAATTGCGGTCCGCTTGGGGCAGATGACGGTTAGCGTACGCAATAACACGGTCGAAACCTTGCTGGCGCTGACCCAAAACAGTACCGATTCCATGACCGCTGGCATCGGTTCAAACTTCCGTTGGAGCGGTCACGTCAAAATGGGATCGAACTGGCGGTGAAATGACCCGCATGGTAAGCTCAGCGAACGTAGTAGCTTGTTCTGGGCCCCAGACAAAAAACGCGCCTTTTTTTAGAAGGTCTGTGAGAGGATGTGCAACGTTAGCGAAATGGTTTACGAACCGGCGGAAGTATGAGCAGAGGCCCACAAAGCTTCGAACGTCATTGGTAGAAGTCGGCACGGGAAAATTCTTGACGGCGCGAACTTTCTCTGGATCCGCGCGGACGCAGAAAAAATCAACGAGGTGTCCGAGCACAGCTAGTTGCCGACGGCTGAAATCGCATTTTGATGAATTATGCTGAAGCCCAGCCTTGCCGAAAACAGAAAGAATTGTCGAAAGACGCTGGAGGTGCGTGGCGAAAGTTGGTGAAAAGACAATAACATCATCGAGGTAGCACAGGCAAATTGACGACTTCAAACCATGAAGAAAAGCGTCCATCATACGTTTAAATGTAACCGGGGCATTACATAACCCGAATGGCACTACTTAAACTGATAGTGGTCATCAGGTATAATAAAAGTAGTTTCTTCTTGGTCCATGTCGTCAACTGCAATCTGCCAGTACCTGGAACGAAGGTCTATCGAAGAAAAATATTTTGCGTCATGTAAACAATCGAGAGCGTCATCTATTCGCGGCAGGGGATACACGCCTTTTTTGGTACTTTGTAGAGATGGCGATAGTCGACGCAGAAGCACCAGCTCTCATCTTTCTTTCGCACGAGCATGACCGGAAAAGCCCAAGGGCTGCTAGAAGGCTTAATATCTCGGCAAGCATCTCGTCGACTTCCTTCTGTATGACTTGGCGCTCAGTAGGAGAGACGCGGTAGGGCCGTCGGTGGATCGGGCTAGCGTCGCCGGTGTGTATCCGATGTTTCACAATGGACGTTTGACCCAGTGGCCGTTAATAGAGATCAAAAATGTCGCGGCACGAGGCGAGAAGTCATCGAAGTGCGTCTGCATGGTGGGCGGAAGGTCAAGAGCGACCATTGTCGCGAAAGGTTCTACAACTTCGGTTGTAGGGCCCGAACCAGCAGAGGTAGACGTTACAGTATCACCCGATAAGGCAGAAATATGGAAGTCGGACGCCGGGGCCAAGTTTGCAAGAGATATGCCCTGAGGTAGCTCATGCGGACACAGGCCAAAATTCACTACAGGAAGACAGGTGGCATTGTCCTTTATGCGGACAACCGTGTGGGGAAAGGCGACATTTTGCGACAGGAGGACGGTGGCTTTAGGCGACACGACGTAATCGCCGTCGGCGACAGGTGGATCCGGTGAAACGGCAATATAGGTCATGGCTTGTTGAAGTAGGCGAACGTAATCAGTGGAACATAGTCGACTGGCCGTAGAATCAGGTGGCTCCATGGCTTACGGCATGGAGAGTTCGACAACACTCGCAGAACTGTCAATAATGGCCGAATGTGCCGACAAAAATCAAGGCCTAAGATGATGTCGTGTGGGCACTGCTGCAAGACATAAAACAAAACAGACGTATGGTGTCCGGCTACAGCGACACGCGCGGCACACATCACAGTGACAGCTGAAGTGCCACCGTCAGCTACGTGGACAATGGCGAGCGCGGCAGGAGTGAGGGCTTTCTTTAGGCGCGAACGGAGGTTCGAGTTCATAAACGATAGGTGTGCTCCTTTGTCAATAAGTGCTGTTACAGGTATACCGTCCACGTCCACGCTGATGAGGTTGTCATGGCCAGGCAGTGTAAGAGCGACGAGGCAGAGGCGAGTGGGGAAGACGGGGGCGTGGCGAAGGGAAACAGTTTGGTCGTGCGGGCAGAGATGTTGGTGCGTTGTCTTCTTCAATGTGTGCCGGTGGGCGAGGACTTCCAGGCGGGCGCCGGATATTTAGATAGCTTGGCCAAGTCTGCGAGTTCCAAGAACTGCGAAAGTGGCGAGAAATTTGTCCGACGCGTCCACAGCAGAAGGAGATAGGCAGATAGGAGGACGAGCGTACGAACTTCGTGGTAGATTGGGTACACCGGGTGAAAGGTAGTTGGGTCTGGGGACTGGGCTAAGTGAGTGGAGTCCAACATTTGCCAACTCTTGCTGTACAGTGGTCTGAAGGAGATATATCGTTGCGTGGAAATCGTCTGCGGCACGGATCTAGGAAGGAGCTGGAGATGCAGCTTCAATCGCCCGGCGGACGATGCGCACAATACAGTCGGATGCAGCTGACGCGGGTGGGAGACGGAGGTCCTCGCAGTTAGATGTTGCAGGCGTACTACGGAGGCGAGAAACGTTGAGAGCAATACGACGGCTTTGGGTTCTTCGAAGCGGCCGCATTCAGCAATGTTTTCCTGTACTGTCGAAGAATTCTTGAAAACGAGCAGACTAAACGCGTCGCGCGATGCCTTTGAGGATGTGTCCGACTTTTTCCGCTTCCGGTAACTTCTCGTTAACCTTGAGACAAAGCGCAAGCACATCCTGAATATAAGTCACATAGGACTCAGTGGAAGTCTGAACTCGGCAAGCAAGGTCTTTCTGGGCGGCACGCCTGCGGCCAACAGGCTTGCCAAACAAATCAGTTGGCTTTTGTTTGCACAAGTCCCAGCTGGTGAGCTATTCTTCGTGGGTCTTAAACCAGACGCGTGCCGTTGCCGCGAGGTAAAAGAGCAGGGTAGCGAGCATGACCGTCTGGTCCCAGTGATTGCTCGCGCTCACCCGTTCGTAGAGCTGAAGCGAATCTTCGACGTCGGTGTTGTCCATTCCGGAAAAGGTGCCAGTTTGAAGGTTGAATGCGTCGTCCGCGATGCCTTTGATAATGTGCCCAACGTTGTCCGCCTCGGGCATTGACGTGTCGATTTTATGACAGACGGCGAGGACGTCCTGAATGTAGGAGACATACGACTCGGTAGCAGTTTGGGCAAGCGTGGCCAGTTGCTTGGCGGCTAGCTGTCGACAAGTTGGATTGCCAAAAACGTCGGACAGCTTCTCTTTAACAAATCCCAGCTGGTGAGGTCTTCCTCGTGTGTATAATACCATGCTCGCGATGTTCCGTCGACGTAGAACACGACATTGGCCAACATTATGGTCGGATCCTACCTGCTCCCCTTGCTGACGCGCTCATAAATCTTCCTCCATTCTTATGCGTCAACACCAATAAGGCCGTTGAACTTGCCGGGGTCTTGCGGCTGAGGTAGAGCAACGTACTGGGTCTGCGTAAGCGGCCATGCAGTTGCAGACGCGGTGCCTGCCGCTGGATGCATGTTCCCAGGCTGGGTGAGACGTCCGCTGCGCAGCTCCGTGGCGAAGGCGCGTATCGAGCACCTCTCACCAAAATGTCACGGGTATAAACTATTTAGAAGATGTATTTACAGGAGATAGATAAACAACAGTTGAGAATACAGAGAGCTTGCTTGCTTGCTTGCCTTCAAAAGTGGCTCGTACCCACTATGGGGAATTGGCCAAGAATCAGAGAGGCTGTTGCCAGTTCGTCGTCCCCTCCGTCGTCGACATTGTCTGCTTTCCGCACCGTAATAATATCATTGGGGCGCGCAAAATTGATCCCACAATTGCTAGCATGGTGGCCAAGTCGGTTACTAAGATATCATCTGGGAACAGGCTTCTGAGGGTTTCTCCTTTCATCGGATGGCGGTTTCTTTGCGTCCTCTGGCTACTCTTTTTTTATGTTGGAGAGACTGGTGCCTCCCTGTGCTTCCATAAACTGGTCTGCCAATTCCAAGACATCTTGAAGCGAATTGGCTTTCCTTTCTTTCAGATAGAGTGACCGGCTCCGGTGGCAACTGATGGGGAATTACTCCTTGAACAGAAGCTCTCTAAGTGCACCGTGTTCCTGTGCAATCTCTGAAAGATCGGTCCACCTATCAAAATAGTGGCTGAGCCACGCGGCAAATTGCGTGGCAGTCTCGCTATCGGCGGGCTTTCCGGTCCGAAACTTATCTCCGAAGCCTTCTTAGCTGAACCTAAATCTCTTTAGTAGAGCGGCTTTCACCTTTGCATAATTATAGGCATCGGATGGCGTCAGCCTACCGTACACATTAAGTGATTCGCCACTCAAACACGTGCTCAACGCAGTGGCCCATTTGTCCTCTGGTCAATTCTGACTTTTAGCAACTGTGTCAAATATGTGCAAGTAAGCATCCATGCCATCTTTTCTTGTATCGAATACCACAAGCAGCTTGCCTGGGTTAAGACGGAAGCTAGTTTATTCCCTTTCAATGCTATCGACTCTTCGCTGAGCGGGAGCGTCTGTGTGCGGCTGGAAAAGAAGTCGCTGGAGTTATAACTCGTGCTGTCTTTGTCTTTCTCTCTCAGCTATTTCAGCTTCTCCTTGTTCTCTTATATGTCGCTCCTTCGCCTATCTCTCTTCTTTTCGCTCCTTCGCACGGTGTAAGAATAATAAAAAGAGGTGCTGACACTCTCCCCAAAATGTGCGCGAAAGTGTCGCCCGCTCGCGTCCAGATTATGTTCGGCTCGCTTACAGCTGGGTCGGCGCCGTCGTAGAGGGCGCTGCGGAATGCGGTCCCAGCCTCGGCGACAAGGTCCCTGCTGCCGCTGCTTAGTCTTCCTGCTTGCATGTGCGGCCGCGCTGTTTCGAAGGCACGCTTTTTGTTGACGTGCGTTTCACGAGCTTGTGCTTGGTTATCGACGAAGGTGGCAGCGGCCTTCTGAGGGGCGTTTGAAATGAGTAGAAAGTGCTTCGTTCCGAACTGCAATTCTGGATACCGGACTTCGTCGGAGCCTGTGCCTTTATTCAAAGCGCTGTAGACAGCAGTCGTCTTAAGAAGGGGCGCCGTGAAAATCTGAGGGAAAACCCAGTTCTAATGCTTCCGGACCATGTCTGCGCCAAGCATTTTTCAGAAGGTATGATATCGATGGCATAATAATTTACGCGGAACTCGATAACAGGGTGCTACTTGACGCGCCTAAGAGCACTGGGCTGTCTGCAAATGCAGTTCCCACCTTATTTCCGAACTGTCCAAAGAACCTCACACGGTCAAATAAACCTCGAAAGCCGCTGCGCTGCGCAAGAGAGAACCTCCTGTGTGCCACAAAAACTGCTGTGAGCCACAGCAGCTTGTGCATATTTTGCTGCATGTATAAATTATATATACTCGGTGTCTGCACCAATCATGCACCAAGATTTAAAAATATGCAAATGTCACGTAGCTAGACAGGACCAAGGTAATGTCTGCCGTCGCTTGGTGATACTCAGATAATTTTTTGCATTCCGCCTAATTACACAATTACTTTCATAATTCATTAATCGACTTTTGTAATGCTATAATTAGATAAAAAGTGTGAATGAGAGAATTGCACAGCAACATGGAAAACTCCCGATACAGCTTTCTGTTTCTCAATACGTTATACATAAATTAAAGTGTTTTCCGAGCGTGAAAGAAACCCGCGAACGCACGCAAAATTTCCGCGCGGCTCAAGGCATTTTGCGTGTATTCGTGGGCTTCTTTCACGCTCGGAAAAACACTTCTACGTAGCGCGTATTGAGCAATCGAAATCTGTATCGGGAGACTTTCATGTTGCTGTACAATTTTTTCATTGACACTGTTAATATACTTATAATATTTGAGAAGTTGAATAATTAATTAGGACTAATAATGTAATTAGGCGGAATGTGAAAAAATTATATGCGTATCTCGAAGGGACGGCAAAGATTACCTTGGTTCTGTCCAGCCACGAGGCATTTGCATATTTAAAAATTTTTGTGCACCCTGTATAATATACTGCTGTTTTCTTTGCAGATGTGTGCCCGATTTTCAAATTTGGTCCGTCCTGGCTACTGAATATTTTTTACAATGCGCGTTCGATATATATTACATGCTTCTATGTTTTTATTCAACATTTTTCTATGGTGAGAGTGTATGAGAGCGTAAATTACTGGGATGGTTATCCCCTATTAAAATTATTGAGCTGCTTCATGCACATTTTTTTTCGCATTGCGTCTTTGAAAAATAAAAAATAGAAGTCTTTGAGAAGATTGTGTCGTGTGTTTAAGCGTATTTGTGGACAGGCTGTAGTATGCATTGTCAAATACGCTTACATTGGCACATTCTCATATGCAGTTTAAGAAAAAAGAAAATCACTTCTTTTTCTAGATCCTGCAAGAGTCACTCAGTCCACAAGGGACAAAAGCCAAGTGAATTATATACACGGTCTATGTTAAGTGGAATTGGAATAAGAAATGCATTTGCTCAGGTTTAACCAGTAAAACTGTAT
>NC_051162.1:153709755-153762606 GCF_013339745.2 Dermacentor silvarum
AATGTCTTAGACATTTGAATTGAGCGAATGTTAGGACTACACAAGCATAAAGAGGATCAAACAAGCGATTCCACAAAGTTAGCCCAATAAAGACCGGCTTAACACACAAGGAGTTAGCCAAGACCACATACCAAATCTTAGGCGATGCTACCAATGCCAAAGATTCGGCCATGGCTCGCAGAGCTGCCGTGGTCGACTCACCTGCGCCAAGTGTGGAGTACAAGGCCATGCCTCAGACAATTGCGAGGCCACACCTCACTGTGTTAATTGCGATGGTGACCATCCAGCGTACTCCCGGTCTTGTCCAAGCTGGAAAAAAGAAAAGAAATTCTAACACTGAAAGTCCGTGAAAACATATCGTTGAGGGAAGCACGCAAAAGGTGCTCACCATTCCACGACTACTTATGCTGATGCGGCGCGTCAAGGGGCAGCGTCGCAGCGGCTACTGCCACCTGCGCAGCCCGCGCGCACCGAGCTGTCGCTTGTGGCTCTTGCCCCCAAGGTGGAAGGAGCTAAGTCTACTCCACCCAACCAGCAAACAGGCCCGGTTACCCAAGGGTTGCGACACCACAACCATCCTCGGTGGCAGCCTGCACTATGCCTAGCGAACCCGCAGGTCCGCCAGCAGCTCCCACGGTGCGTGCAGTCAAGGCTGCCTCACCCTCACCGGCCCCTGCTTGCGCTGGCAACAGTCGGCGCAGCTCAGGCCCAAAGGCAGCCCCATCAACTTCCGGGCTGGTGGGCGCAAACGTCTCGTCCTTCGCGGCGAGACTTTCCCGCGAAACTTCTCGCTCGCAAGAGCGCGTGTCCGGCGCCTCACAAAAGGCAATGGACACTACACCAATCCCGACGGCGCACCGAGCGCCTAAGAAGCGGCGAGGCTCCCTCGACCGCTTCAGAAAGGACAAATCTCGAGTTACGGGGCCTGGAAAAGGATCTGTAATCTAAAGCAATATTTCCTTTTTTAGTACACACAGCACCAATTTACTTTCATTATGGATACACAAATCAAACAATGGAACGTCAGAGGCCTTCTTAGGAACCTCGACGATGTCCAAGAACTTCTTTACCAACACAATCCAAAAGTGCTGTGTGTAAAGGAAACACATTTGAAATCAAAACATACAAACTTTCTCCGACAGTATGTTACGTTTCGTAAAGATCGCGATGATGCTGCCGCATCATCAGGCGGTGTTGCATTGTAATCCACAAAAGCATAGCATGTCAACGTTTGCAGCTACAAACGCCCCTTGAAGCAGTGGCAGTTCGACTTGTTCTTCTAAGCAAACTTATCACCATCTGCTCACTTTACATACCCCCACATCACCACTTACATAAACATGAATTTCAGTCCTTTATAGACGAATTGCCAGAACCTTATCTTGTTCTTGGCGATTTCAAAGCACACAGCAGTCTGTGGGGCGACTCTCGTATCGATGCGCGAGGTCGTCTTGTTGAACAATTTCTTTTCTCCTCTAGCGCGTGTCTCCTGAACCGGAAGGAACCGACATTTTACTGTCTCGGAAACAGAACCTTTTCCTCTATTGATCTTAGCATAGCTTCCCCGTCTCTATTATCTGAACTTAAATGGGAAGTTACCAAAAATCCTTACGGGAGCGATCACTTCCCAATACTACTGCGAACAACTAAAACTGAGCCTCCACCACAATCCCCTCGATGGAAGATTGATACAGCCGATTGGGAGAAATTTCGAACTCTTACTAGTAGTATCTCCTGGGCCAACATGTCTTCGTTAGGAATTGATGCTGCTGTGGAATATTTTACTTCCTTTATAATTGATGCCGCTTCTAAATGCATATCCGAAATAAGTGGTGCGGCATGCAAACGCCGTGTACCATGGTGGAACGACGAATGTAGGAACGTTCGTAGGAAACAGAACAAAGCGTGGGGGTTGCTACGCGATTCTCCTACTGCGGAGAATCTTATCAATTTTAAGAAGATAAAGTCACAAGGCAGGAGAACGCGCCGACAGGCCAGGAGAGAGAGTTGGCAGAAGTTATTATCAGGTATACACTCGTATACAGATGAGGCCAAAGTCTGGAACAGGGTTAACAAGGTGAGAGGACGACAAACATATTCACTCCCTTTGGTAAACACACATGGCGACAGCTTGGAAGACCAAGCGAACCACCTGGGTGCACATTTTGAACATGTGTCCAGTTCATCGCACTATTCTCCAGAATTTACAAAATACAAAGCAGCAATAGAAACACAAAAACTAGACCGAAAGAGCACCGGGAACGAGCCTTATAACTTACCTTTCTCTTTAGCAGAGCTTCAGGCATCACTCGCCTGTTGCAACCAATCTGCCCCAGGCTCTGACCGCATAATTTATGAAATGTTGAAGAAACTGCTCCCTGAAACGAAGAAAACCCTTGTCTGTCTGTATAACTCTATATGGACTTCCGGCGAGATCCCCTCTGCCTGGAAAGCGGCCATAGTCATCCCTATCCTGAAGCAGGGGAAGGATCCATCGTCTGTACCGAGTTATCGGCCGATAGCGCTAACAAGCTGTCTCTGCAAAGTCTTCGAAAAAATGATAAACCGTCGCCTATTGCATTTCCTAGAATCAAACAAACTGCTTGACCTATACCAGTGCGGCTTTCACGAGGGTCGATCCACCACTGACCATTTGATACGTATTGAGGCGCAGATACGCGAAGCTTTTGTTCACAAACAGTTCTTCCTGTCTGTATTCTTAGACATGGAAAAGGCCTATGACACCGCATGGCGGTTTGGCATACTGAGAGACCTCTCCCACTTTGGTATACGTGGTAATATGATAAATGTGATTGAGATCGAATCCCGGCCACGGCGGCCGCATTTCGATGGGGGCGAAATGCGAAAACACCCATGTACTTAGATTTAGGTGCACGTTAAAGAACCCCAGGTGGTCCAAATTTCCGGAGTCCCCCACTACGGCGTGCCTCATAATCAGAACTGGTTTTGGCACGTAAAACCCCATAATTTAATGTGAAATGTGATTGAGAGTTATCTGCTGAATCGCACATTCCGTGTTCGAGTTGGAAATGTTTTATCGCGGCCATTTGTGCAGGAAACTGGTGTACCCCAAGGAGGCGTGCTCAGTTGCACACTCTTTATCTTTAAAATGAACATGCTTCGTGCTTCGTTACCACCAGCTATTTTTTATTCCATCTACGTGGACGATGTACAGATAGGCTTCCTGTAACCTCGCAGTGTGCGAGAGACAGGTACAGCAGGGGCTGAACAAAGTGTCCAAGTGGGCAGACGAAAACGGGTTCAAAGTAAACCCCCACAAAAGTTCTTGTGTTCTTTTCACCAGGAAGAAAGTTCTCGTTGCAGATCCCACCATCAAAATGTATGGACAACAAATACCTATAAACAAAGAACACAAGTTCTTAGGCATCATACTTGACTCGAAGCTTACTTTCATTAACCACATAAAATATCTCAAGGCGAAATGCCTAAAAACAATGAACTTACTGAAAATTTTATCTCACACATCGTGGGGCAGCGACAGGAAGTGTTTACTGAATCTTCACAAGAGCCTCATTCGGTCACGTTTGGATTATGGTGCCGTAGTATATCATTTCGCCGCCCCGAGCGCGCTAAAAATGCTAGATCCTGTCCATCATCTAGGTATCCGCCTGGCCACTGGCGCATTCAGAACAAGCCGCGTCGAAAGTTTATACGTAGAATCAAATGAGTGGTCACTCCATCTCCAGAGAACATACATCAGCTTCATCAATTTTCTCAAAGTACACTCCGATCATGAACATCCTTGTTCTACAACTCTTCATGATTTGAAGTGTGCAACGCTTTTCTATAATCGACCTTCTATGAGGCGGCCTTTCTCACTGCGTGTAAGAGAACTTAGCGAAGAGATGGATGTCCCACTTCTAGAACATCGCCTAATGCCTCCAGCTAAGCTGTCACCGCCCTGGGAGTGGCAGGTGATAGAATGTGATCCATCCTTTGTAGAGGTCACAAAGCACGCTCCCGAGCTCGAAATTGCAATGCATTTCCGCGAACTTCAATCGAAGTACTCGTGTTCGGAATTCAACACCGACGCATCCAAGTCCCATGCTGGCGTGTCTTACGCGGCTGTTGGCCCCTCTTTTTCTAAATCAGACTTATTGAACCCCCTAACAAGTATCTTCACAGCAGAAGCTTACGCTGTACTGTCTGCGGTGAAACATATAAAGAAATTAAAACTAGAAAAAACAATAATATTCACAGACTCGTTAAGTCTTGTAAAAGCGCTAAAATCTTTACAAAAGCATAAGAATCCTGTTTTTATTGAGCTATACTCACTCTTGTGTAACATTTATCTATCTCATAGACATGTAATAACATGCTGGGTTCCCTGCCATAGAGGAATCGAGGGTAATGTGCTTGCCGACAAAATCGCCAAATCAACAGCATCACAAGGTATTGGTCTTCGCGCTGCTATCCCTGCTACAGATCTGAAACCTTTCCTACGAAACAAACTGCGAAGCCACTGGCAACGCTTGTGGGACGCCGAGGGAAATAATAAGCTCCACTTGATTAAGCCACAGTTGGGGTTCTGGTCCTGTACAACTAAAACACGACGAACTGATGTCCTATTCTGTCGTCTCAGCATAGGACACACATATGGTACTCACAATTTTCTATTGAATGGAAATGATCCTCCAACCTGTGGTAGATGTGGCGAAGGCTCACCGTCCTCCACGTCCTCCTGGATTGTCGGGAAGCCGAAAGGGAAAGAAAGAAACATTTCCCGCTAGCATATCGCTATTGTTTCCCTCTCCATCCCGCTATGTTTCTCGGTAAAGAACCACTTTTTAGCACCAACGCAGTCCTTGCTTTCTTGAAAGATGCTGTGCTACATGTTATTAGCCCAATAAGTTCGTAGCGCATCCTCTCTCCAGAGGATGTTGCTGCGATAGTTTTTATAGCACATGCCTCCAGACCCTTGTGTTTCAAGGACTCTATTTAGGCATTTGTGCTTCTGGCCAATCCTGGCATCTTTAATATTTTGCAAGTCCTGTCATTCCTTCGCAATGCATTGTTCATGCCCATAGTACACATAATTAGTCATTGCCATAATCTTATTACGTATAGATTTTGCGCACTTTACAGCGACTGTTTTAGGCCCCTTTACAGCCATGCCACATCTATTGCTCATGTAATTCACTATTCATCTACCACTAACAAGTCATTACCATCGTCTTGGCGCTCTTTGGCCACATCTGGCCCTTGCGCCAATAAACCACAAGAATCATAAAATCATCTCCCCGCTGAGCCATCCGGGGGAAATCGTTAGATGCTTTTTCCTGCTCTCCTATCTTCTTCTTTCTCTCTATTTCAATGTTTCTATGTACTCTCCTCATTTATTTTTACTTCAGTTTTTTGGGGCAGCAAGGGTAAACCTTATGTTACATAACCATCCTGGGTAATTCGTATTTGGTTATAACAGTGGTGTACAGCTGGCGTGGGCAAGATCTGACTTTTCCAGGCTTTGAAGCGTCCCCTCGTAGGGCTGCATTGTGTATGGCTGGCGCGCAGTCGAAAATTTCATGTATACCTATGAAAATTTCTTTTCCCCCACTCCCTGATCGCCTGTGGAAATGACGACGCACCGGAGAAGTTTTCAAAATTTTTTGACCGACAAATTGATGTGGTCTCATGATTTCATGTAATACATTTTGAGAAAACAGAAAAGTCAGCGAGAATGATCTGACCATTCCTGGTTGAGAAATCACTGACTGAAGCTTTGGCACCACTTATAAAGTTTACAAGTTGGCGAGCGATGATCTCCTTCTGGAACTGTGTGATAAAAAAAGGCACAGGCACGCGCGGCACACGCATCACAGTCACAGCGTAAGCTGGTGGTGCGGCTCAAGAGTAGCTCCAGTTTGGGCACCAGGCACAACAGGGTCTCCGCGGCAGTCTGCTCGCCTGGTTTTGACGAGAACTATCTGAACTGTCCGCCCGGCGTCGATGACGAGCTGCGGCTTGTAATGCTCACTGCACACCAGTCTGCTGAGCCCGAACAAGCCTTACAACTGCAACTTACATGTCGGGCAAGCCGCGTTTGCAGGCACCTTAACTAGATGGCGCCACCATAATGGCGGAGTTCAGGCTCGGCAGCTTGGGAGCGCGTTCATTGCGCGCCTCGCCTGAATGACATATCGTCGTCTGCGCCTGCGCGCGCTGCGTTTGCAGGCACCTTCCCTAGATGGCGCCATGATACTGGCGGAGGCTGGGATCGTCTCCCCTGCGCGCTTGCCTTATAGGGCATTTCCGCTGGCCGATAGCAAGCGCTTGCGTGGCTCAGTGGTAGAGTATCTGGCTCCCATGCAGCGGGCGCGCTTCCGATCCCGGAGGGAAACGCGTACTTTTTTCGCATTTCCAGCGATAGCGGTTACGGCGGCTAAATGCCGGCGGCGGCGGTGGCATCATCGCGAACCAAACTCGCTTTTGGAATGAGCCCATAACAGCTTACGCTGTAAAAACAACAACGAAAGTTACCTAATCTTTTGTTTTTCAGGGACGTTGCAGCGAGTGTCAACCCGCACCGTACTATCAACACCATTGCTAGTGTCATTTCCTATGATGTTTTGTTTGATGTAACCGAGTCTAACCAACCCTTTAGAGGGACGGAGTGATCAGAATGTCATCAATGTGAAAGTAACTAAGATTATTAGCATGAAAAATGGATTAAGCCTAAGCATGTAGTTCTAACATTCGGCCCAAGTGTTATCGAGATTATCGATGTAAGATAATTTAGGATCCCGGTCTGGCCTTATATCCGCAAACCCCTCCGATGATCCAAAGGCCAGAGGTTTGGCCACATTTTACAGAACCGCCGAAACCAACTAACCTGTACCTGTTGGGCCCATGAACACCCGTCCGAATCTTGCGAGAACGATCCACACTTTGTGAATTGTGATGGGGAGCTCACCGCGTTCTCGCGGTCCTGCCCCTCTTAGATGAAGGAGAAAGGTATTTTTACAATCAAGGTAAACGAAAATATACAATTCAAGAGATACACTGGTGGGCATCATACATGCCAAAAAACAGCTTTTCTGAAGTGGTGCGTCAGAAGGCAGCACCACAATGGCACCCGGCGGTTGCCTGGCCCACACACAGTGAGCCGCTGGTGACGCCCCCCGCCCCTCGGATGCTGCAGGTAGCGCTGCTCCGTCAGACTCAGCGCTCGCAAGAGGCCGTGTCCAGCGCCTCGCAAGAGCCAATGGTCATAACAACCAGACAGACGGCACCGCCAGCGCCTAAGGAGCAGCGATATCCTTGAGAAACCTCCAAAATTGAAAAATCCCGCATCACAGGGCCCGATAAGAGTTCTGTAAGCTGATTCGCATTCCTTAACACAGCAAAAACCTCCTTGTCAATATGGACATGGAAATATTGCAATGGAACATTAGGGGTCTTCCCCATAACCTTCTTGACGTCAAAGAACTCCTTCACAAATATACACTAAAAGTGCTGCGTGTTCAGGAAACGCATCTCAAATCAGCACACACAAACCTTTTGAGGCAATATGCCATTTTTCGCATAGGCTGTGACGACTCTCCCGCCTCGTCGGGTGGTGTGGCTATAATATTTGATAAGCATGTTGCTTGCCAAATATTTCGATCTACATCCTTCCTTGTTATCAACAGTCCGGCACATATTTTTATTACTTTATCGCCGTACTTACCGAGACCTTTATTCATGAAGGATATTTCAATGCACACAGCACTCTGTGGGAGATACTCTCGCTGCGATGCGAGCGATCCCTAATATAAAGTTTTATATTGTTCTTCGTTACATGGCTGCTTTATAAGAAAGAGCCGGTATTCTATAGCGTTGCACACAAAACATACCCTTCTATATGCCTAAGCATATGGTCAAGTACACTCATGCCGTACCTAGAATGGAGCGTCAGCGTGAATTCCTATGGAAGTGACCACTTCCGGATAGTTATTAGCCAAACAATACATGGTGAATGCTCTCCACGCGTTGCCCGATGGAATATTGACTCAGCTATGCAGGAACTTTTTCGAGAACTCACATATTTAGGCCGGGATGATATTGCCTTTTGTAATTTAGATGATGTTGTGCCATATTTACATGATCTAATATTTAAAGCTGCACACAAAACGCATCCATCAAACTAACGTACTGACGAATAAACGTCGCATTCCGTGGTGGAATAAAGAACTATAAAAAATACATAAAAATGTCAACAATACTTTGGGACGAGTTTGTGGCTCTTCAACCACAAAAACTTAATTTTTTAAGAAAATAAAGTCAGAGGGAAGAACACGTTGATGTGCTAAAAGGGAGAGTTGGGAGACGGACATTTCCGGCATAAATTCTTACACGGAACGTGTTGAATACGTGGAATAGGGTACGAAAAGAGCAGGAGGTACACCACTACCCTTAGTAAGTTCCCAATGTGACAGCCTGGAAGATCAGGCAAATTGTATGCGATTATACGATATATTTCCGCTGTGGGTGTCGGTGAAGTAATGATAAACACACTAGAAAGCTACCTGTCTAACCACACGTGTAGCGCAAGAGTCGGCAATGCTTTATCGAAACATTCACCCAGGACACTGGCGTGCCGCATGGGGGCGTGCTTAGTTGCACACTCTTTGTTGTAAAAATTATTTCCCGGTATACAGTCATTCCACGTACTATGCTTTATCCTGCGTATGACGATGACGCGCAGATAGATTTCAAATCGTGCATCACTGTTATCTGCGAACCACAGAAGGAACTTGGAATAAACAATTTTTCTTAATGGACGAATGAGAATGGATTCATAATAAACACCCAAAATAGTACACGCGTACGTTTCTCAAACAAGAGAGGTGTAACAAAACTGCCAACTATTACGATCATGGGCGATAAACTCTGTCAGCATAGAACATCAATTCCTTGGAATCGTGTTAGACTCTAAGCTCAAGTTTCTTCAATTGTATTTTACTTATTTATGCAACACTCCAGCCCCAAATGCGGGTCCGAACAAGCAGTAAATATCTGAAGAAATGCCTAAAAAAAGGAAACTCTTAAACTTCTGCCACGCGCAACGTAGGGTAGTGATAGAAAATGCCTCGTCAACTTGTGAAGGAGCCTTGTCGGCTGTCGCCTTGACTATGGTGCTATAATGTATAATTCTCGAAAGCCAAGCGCAATAAAACTCCTAGACCCAATTCACTATATAGGTATCAGCCTTGCGACTGGTGCCATCTGGACAAGCCCTGTAGAAAGCCTCTACGTAGAATCAAACGAGTGGTCAATCCCTTTACAGAGGTCATATTCCAGCTTCATACACTATCTAAAATTAAATTCATTTCCAGAACGTCCTCGTTACACAACTGTAAACAATGTGTCCTGTGTCATAGTTTTCAATATTCTGCTCACATTGAGCAAGCTCTTCTCACCTCCGACATGTAGTTGATGTTGTGAAAGGCTAACCATCATTCCGCGCTCATATGGAGTGTCGGGAAGCGGAAATCGAGAGGAAAAATTTAGGGGCAACTTCACACTAGTGGCGCAAAGACTGTGCAAGCAGCGAAGTTGGCGACTCCACCTAGCATTATCTCGCTTGGGCAAAGTCTTTGCAAGGTTGTGTTTCGAGACCCGGTCACGTTTTGCGCATGATCACCCCGGAATCGACAGCGCAAGGAGCAACGAACACTCGGTCATTAAAGTATCTGGAGGCTTTTGGAGGCTCAAACGCGTTTGCTCGGTTTCGCGGAACTCCGGATCTTTGTGAATCACCGGCGTTTCGCCGTCGCTTCGGCGGCGCGATACTCGGGATCGGGCGGATCGGGCCGAAGTCGTCTCACTTGCTCTCTAGTAGCGACGCGGCGGCTTTCGCACCGCGCTTCCTCTGCTTCCGGAGTGACGCTCTTCTTCAGTCGCCCCATCTTCGCGGCCATGTGCTCAGCGTGGAGACGGCGGGGCTTTGGTGTCGCTGCGGCAGCGACGCGGAGCTATATATCCCGTGGGTCGGCGCAGTGACTGTCACGGCTTAGCTCCGTATCTGCGCCGCCGCGGCAACCACTCCGCACGGCGCGGTGACGTCATGGCTTCGTAATGCAAAGGCGAAGCAATGCGGCGCGCGCGATGACGTAAAGGCTCATGCAGCTGTGGCTAGGCACGGTGCGGTCAGCGCTGGTGGGGGGAAGCGTTGCTAGGCGACGCATAGTGATGTCATCACCAGACGGAGAGAGAGAAATCATTTATTGTATGATGTGTGCGTTCTTGTGTGTGTTGGGTTGAGTAGCGCTCTCAGGAGGGACCACGTTTTCGATGTGCTTAGTGTGCCGTGGCAATCGCAGAGGTGGTGCCAATTGATAGTAGTGAGGTTGATGGCGTATTTTTGCCGCTTCTGCTTTATCCGTGTTATTCTATGTTTCAGCTTACGGTTGTTCTGCTGCCTCTTCGAACGTTTGGTCCGGCCTATTCGCGCTTCCCAGAAGTGTAGCAGTTTGTCTGTCCACATCCGATGTCTCCGTTGTTGCAGTGAGTTGCTTAGGCAGCTTCAAAGTTTGCTTGTAGCTGTTGTATCCACTCGTGCAGGAAGGGCGTGTCATGCTGTTCAGACTTGGTTCTGCTGTGTCGAAAGGCGTCTCAGTTCGCTATTTCGATTGCACGTTCTGGTGTGCTTCTGGCCACCAGTTGAACTTATGTGGCTAAAATGATGTGGTCATTTCCCATCTTCTTCACTAGGTTGTTCCAGGAGCACTGAGTAAACACCTTGTGCATTGTTAAGTTGAGGCAGGTATCTCTGCTTCCACTGTTACCCATTCTGGTTGGTGTGTCAGGTTCTGTCAGCAGAGTCAATCGTTGAAGGGTTATGGCGTGGCTAGACGGCGGCCTTTCGGAGTTTCTCTTTAGTACCCCCAGCCTGGGTGGGACGCATTGAAATCCCCCAGAATAATCAATTTATTGGCGTGTTTGCTGGCGGCCGAAAAAAGATGTCCGAAGTCGTCTGGTAGCGATTTAGGTGTACTGTAGATGTTAAGTAAAAACAAGCTGGTTTGATCTCCATTCCTGGGTACACTTTCTAAGAGCACATGCGGAATTTGGGAGCTGCCGAGCGTGTGCTTGATCACTGTGATTTGTTTGGGCACAAGTATGGCAGCTAGTGGTGGTGTAGTGGTGTCGTGCTTGTCTGTGTACGCGTTGTATCCAATGAGGGTGGGAGTGCAGTGTACTTCTTTTAGTGCTATCACGTCTGGTGGGTGAGGATGTGTGACTAGAAACTGTGTGAGGGCACCCCTCTTCCTTCGGTACCCTCTACAATTCCATCGCCACACTCGAATGGGTGTAGTAGCAGCGTCTTTTAAGTTTGCTGGCCATGAATAATTGATACCGCCTCGCTGGTGAGGGAAGATGTGGTTGTATGAGCCGGACGACTATAAGGGTGTGACCTTCGTGCATGTGGAGGGGCATTAGGATCATGTGACAGGGAGTTATTTTGCTGTCTGAGGGTTGTACAGAAAGTTGTGCTCATGAATTGCTTCATGTCAGTGAGGTTTATGGCCTGTTGTAGTATGTGCTTCATTTTGTACATTTCCGCTCTCAGGAAAGTCGCCATTTCTTCTATCATTTCGCACACTTCTTGTTTGGTGCAAGAATTATGAGGGGGTTTCTCGGGTGCGGTTGTGAGTTTCCTTGTGAGTGGAATCGTTTGTGCAGGAGGTGGTTTGTTTTGCGTTTGTGGTGCGGACGGGGTAGAAGGAAGTCAGGAGGAAAGATGGGGAAACTGCGCTTACCAACTCACCGTTGTCACCTTCCTGGTGGGCTGGTCCGGCGTGTTCGTCTATGCGGCCCGAGGCTCGTTTTGCTGCTTCTGGCTGCGACTCCCAGATCGGCTCTGACCACGTGGTTGCTTCTAGTCCTCTGACTGCCTGTGACCCCTGTACCTACTGCGACTTTGGAACTGGCTGTGTCCCGGAATTTGTTGCGGGAACGGCCACGTGTTGCACTAGTAGTCTACCGCAATGTTGTGTCGTCAGCTTGCCGGACTTTTCTGCTGCTCTCGGAGCACGTGGCTCTTGTTAAATGGGTTTCGTTGCCAGGCTGGACATTCGGAGTCAGTGTCGGGGTTCTCTCCGTCAAAATCGAAGCATTTCAGCCTGCAGTCATGGTCTTCGGAGGGGTTAAGAGTTCCGCACGCAGTACACCGAGGTTTTTCAGGGGTTCGTCAAACATCCACTCGATGACCCGTGGAGGGGCACACGCCGCACAGCTGCTGTCGGGGTTTAGGAAGTGTTGCGCTGGTATTCTCCTCCGTAATAGTACATGTACCGGGAGACCCGAATGCCAGAGAACGTGATGATGACAGCGGTGGAATTTCCCATCATTCTTGCATGCAGGACCTGAGATATCGGGGATCGCAGATACGTTATCAGCTTTGTCGGCGTGGTGTTTATTTCTATACCGGAAATTACTCGTTTGCAGGAAGCATCTGAAACAGCCCCATAGGTCCGAACCTCGTATTACTTGTTTGCCAGGCATAGAGCCTTGATCAGCTGCAGTCTTGCCGCTAGTTCTTCGTCCGGTGTGCTGACCACTGCGACGTTCTGTTCTCGCCGTATGCGGTTGGTTAGCTGGTGGAGGGTACTGTGATTTAATTGAACCGCCGTGCCTATGGCTCGGGCTATAGAGTGTTGCGGCCACTCACCCAGATTAAGACCATCTCTCAGTCGGAAGACACTTTCAAGTCGTCGATCGGTAGCAGGGGCAGCTGCAAGCCCTTCTTGCGCAATGTCCTATGTGGCTGACCTTGCTGTGTAGGTTCGATGTTGGGCGACAAGCTCGACGTAGCGTGGGCTTGTTTCTTGCGCTTTCGGGCCACGAGAAACCAAGTTACGTCCTCGTTGCTTTGACTAGGTTATGATTCGTTGCGGTGGCTGGTGTGGTTTCGTCCCTTGTTCCGGCTGGTATGGAGTCTCGGGCAGCCATGTTCACGGTAGTATTGGAGTGGGCATGAGCGGCAAGCGATGCTGTCCCGCCGTATTCGCAGGGCCTAAGTTAGGCGTCGCGCGGCGGCCTGCTCGCCTTTAAATGTCCAATGGCAATAAAATGCCGAGGTCTCACGGGATACGGGACATCTTGGTCTAGAAAGGTTCCGCCCGTTAAGATGCGTCGATTGGTGGTGGATAGCACGTTGTAGAAACGAAAGATCAGCTGTGAGGTGTTCCAAGAGCCGGAGGCCATTCGGAGTGCGTCCTTCACGCGCGGTCTTCTTCTTCCTTCTCGCCAGGCGAAGGCTCTGCGAAGTACACTCGACGGACCATCATCGAGCTTAAACAGCTGCGCTAGTTCATTGAAATATGTGCCATGGCGCCTGGACCCTTTTTGCACTACCTCCAGGATTGGCCCACAGTTTTTGCTCGCAATACGCGGCCGAACCAAAAGCTCAAACAGCTCCGCTGTTAAAAGCACTTTTCTTTAGCTTATCAGCTGCGTACCCAATTACTACGAGCACAATTTCCTGGCACAATCCAATTATTCGTCACCAAACTTGTTTAAAATTTTTAAACGACATTCTTACACTGCACATTATCAGTCCAAAAGTCACGTAGTACTTAACTTCCTCTTGCCAGAGGCTGCTGCTGCGTTAGGTAAATTCAGCATAGCACGTTTGTTTCCCTAGGCCGTAGCGTTCAAGGACCCTGTTGAGACAGTAGTGCTACTGTCATTTATTTTTTGTATATCGTCTTTTCTGAGACATCTTTTATGTTCATATTACACCTGAGAATTTATGGTCATTATATTATTACGTATATATTTTATCTGAATAGCGCATTATGAGGGGTATTGGGACGTGGCTGTAAAGGGGCCTAAAAACAGTCGCTGTTAGATACCCAGTGCGTTTGTGGCGCATCTTGCTAGCGTATCGGGATTACGCTCCTTGAGGAACCCTAATGACATGTATTCGATTCCGCTCGGCAACGTAGAAATACAAAGAATCTTTTACGTTATTCTCGAGTGGTGCATTCCTAATAGCACATAATAAATTAACCATATTCGCTTCAAAAACGATTTATAAAGAGCGTCATACATCTGCAGGCTATGCCTATAACCCAAGTGGGATTCAAATAGGTTCATTGAAGACCAGCACAGACTGAGCTGTAAAAACCTAGGGCTCCAAGTCGGCATCAATGAGTTTCAGTCAAGAACAGTACCTAACTAGTCACACATTTACATTGACCCACGTCACTGAAGAAGGTTCGTTGAAGTGCGGTGTATAATTTATACATTGTCCCATACTCTGCCAGCCATGTTTATTCAATGGTTGATGTGGAACCCTGTTCCCTCAGAACAGCAGCCCGATGCGCAACTCATTCCACTAGGGATTGCGCAGTGGCCCAGACAGGCGGGAAGAGGATTAGCGACAAATATACAGATAGCCCTGAAAGCGCGTGAAGTGCCCTAAGAATGCTAACTAAATGCTGAATGAAAAAACCAATTTCAGCACACAGAGAAGTTTCATTTTAAGGTTGATGGTATATTTATAGACGAGAGCACAATGTCACATGAATAATAAAAAAACAACTTTGTTATAGACAAATGTTTCAACTGGCTTGCTTGAACACTCTAGTAATGTAGAGAGAAGAAATAGTGCGTTTGAGAGACACAAGAAGGAGACGATAAACACGATCACTATGTGTCGTGCAATTTAAAACGGCTGTTTTTTTCTCCCACACATGAACCAAGCCCGCGATATTAGCCGAAAACTAACGTATTGGCCAACTACTCAGCACGAATTATAGCCTGTTCAAGCAATGTTGCTTTCAATCCACGAAATGATCATCTAGTATAGAGAGCTGTCATGGACGGGGTGGACGGCTGCATTGGCTATGTAGAGGTGAAGGAGGAAAGGAGAGCGGTTGTGCTCTGTGTGGTTGTTATGGACAAGTCTCTAAGGAATGGCGGAGAAAAACCGTGCTGCAATCGCTGGCGTGAGTAATGTCCCGGTGGATAAAACGTGTCCCAATGGAAGAAGGGTAGCCACGATGTTCTTCCAGATAGCTTTTGCTACTGAACTGCGATACATGTCTATGACTGCCGCACCAAAATATAAATCGGGCGCGGCGAGTGCCAGCTGAAGTAAAATTAAGCACGATGTTCACAAGGTGCTTGTGGCTCGCCAAATGTTCCTCATCAGGAACAGGAACACGGTAGAAACGAAGGTGCGTTGCGTTACCGCAGCCTCGGCATATGTAGGCGGCCTAAATGAAAAACCACATCTCGAATAGGACGCCAATGGACAATATGCCTTATTTCATGCTGTCACGCAGTGCATAAGCTGCAAACAGAGATAGATGGCGCGAGAAAAGGATGTGCTGATTGTTGCGGTACACATGTGAGAGCCACAGTGAAACACAAACGAGCCATTGTATTCTCGCGACATACCATGAAAGCCAAGTGCTCCGGCGCAGCAGATAGGGCGGCCTCGGAGCTCCCAAGCTTCACGGAAAACTGGTGTGATAGGTTACACCGACAGTGGCGTTGCAGGCGACGTGCACTTTTGGTGCATATTAGGAGATAAACGCAATAATATCGGCATTCAATTGTGGAAATACAGCTTTTCAAAATATTTATGCATGCTGCTTTCTAGTTTGCGAAGATTGTAATTTGTCAAAGACTGGCTGTTGTGCTGAGCGCAATCAGTGCCTCTTTAGCCGTGTCGGTGTAGTTCAGTTTGAATGTTGCTGCATTAAGCTATCTTGCCGTTCTCTTTGTTACGCCGCTATCCTGTAAGGCGTCTTGTGGTTCCGATGTAGAACCTCCTGTGACCCTGAATGTTATATCGTCTGTGTAAACGGCATAATAGAGTCTCATGATACTGCACAGTGTGACAGGTGTTTCCATCATTACAACGTTGAGAAGTAACGAATATATCATGAATCCTCGAGGAGTGCCCTTTGCGGACACTGCGAACGTGTCACCGCACAGTTTTCAAGACCGACGGCTGCTCTTCGGTTAAAGAGGAAGTGTATCTCACCTACTTGTAGATGATTTGCCCGCAGTTGGTGTCCTGTCCTTTTTTGAACACGGCTTCATGAAACACGTTGTCAAAAGTGCCTTTAACATCACTGCCTAAAATGCCAGGCCGTTGGGTAACTCTGAGGTTGTCAATAACGCATTATTTAATTTGTAGAAGGATGCGTTGTGTAAACAAGTGCGATCGAAATCTATACATGTTGTTTAGTAGCTCTTGGTTATATTCCAGGCACATCGAGAGTCAATTGTGAACTAGCTGCTCAAAAAGATTTCCAGTCCGCGGTGTCCACGTGACGGATCTCCTTTTGTGTCTGCTCACGCTTTAAGGAGACTCCACTGTCTACACCATCTCCAAGACTACATTATAGTTACTTTCATATATAGCGCAAATAAGTACACAAACACACGAAATCTGAAAGTAACTATGTTAGACCAACTAGCCCAACAGGTGGTCCTTCAGACTACACTATCTCCGGCACAGGCCTACTTTTCCTAGTACATTCCTCGTAGCAGCTTACGCTACATAGAAGCTGCCACGTAGTACGGAGTTCATGACCGCACAAGTCATTCATGCTTGAGCATTTCTTCTCCAGAGTGCAAACGCCACTGTTTAACATACACCATATGACATCACCGAAAAAGATCACGTGCTCGTGACGCCTGCGGCAGAAAGGATGTTCCACATCCGCCCCTAGGTTTGTGAGTGGTGGCGCTGGCTAACACTCCCAGGGTTAGTTCTAGTTGTAAAACATAAATACCCCAGAAAGTGGATGGGAATACGGCTAAGCGGTATATAGCTCAACGGTGAGAGCATCGCACGCGTAATGCGAAAACGTGGGTTCGTTCCCCAGCTGCGGACAGTTGTTTTTTCATCCGTTTTCATTTCCATTAATTTATCATTTCTTTAATTCAATTAGTAAAAAGTACAAGTAATTTCCCCTATGTTGTCCTTGATGTCATTGTTTGTTGGCTTCTTATGATGCCATATGACATAGCCATAGGTACCATCGATTGTAGAACACATAGTCACTGATGACGTCACAAGCGAAATTTCTCACTTACACTCGTCTACTTCTTATGTAAAACGAATAGTGCCTCATCAGTCAGTTCTCGTTCAAGGCTGCGTAGAGACCAGTCATTGGCGCCATATGATTGCCTTCAACGTGGTTGCTCTCTTACTGCATTCGTAATACACACGTACGCTTGCGACGCACACAAAATCACGCTTTATACGAACACTTTTGTCTATCTGGTGTCGCCTTGCAGAACCCTAAGCATTGGTCGCTAGCCCTTTAACTGCAAAATGGTTCGCATAGCATCCATTCTCACAGTGCGTGGGATCTGAACAATTTTATTTTTGCCTAAATGTATATCAGTGATACTTCTTTATTGATTGTGTCATTCTGTATAGAATGGCGTCGGTAGACGGCTGGTTTTTATGACCAGTTCAGAGAGGTGTTTATACCGATTTTCGCTGACTCAATACTTTTCAATGCAGGGACATGGTGGTGTTATATGTACATACGAGGGGGACTTCCATTTTGTACGTATCCACCTGCGGAGTGCCACGAAGCCTTCATTAAGGCTTGTCCGAAGGGAAAATATATTAGGTACTACAATTGGACCTGCCCTGCACCTGACGAGAAAACTTGCAGTGATGTCTAAATATGCGAGATAAATTTTTTATCATTGTATCTGCATGTCCTCTTGTCATTCATTTACTTCTCCCGAGGAAGCACCACTCTTGAAAGGAAGGACGTATCAGTATAGGTCGTGCACGGGAACGAAGTAATATGTGAGCTTTCTGAAAACTTTGTAGGCGACATTGATAGATAACAAAGATAATGCTACCATGAGACAGGATACAAGCATCCATGTGAAGCGCTTAACGCGTTGTACTAAACTCCGAGGTTCATTTGAATTGGTCGCGAACCTTCTGTTGGAAAGACCTGCAGTACCAATGGTAACCGACATCAACAAGGGCGGTTGCGACAGTTACAGCTCAATTATGATGGACGAAGAGGCAACAAAATTATTAATGTAAAATATTATTGCTAACGACAAACAAAGTTTTGTTGAAGTTGTAATAAATAAAATTCTTCGTCAATTTCGATAAACTTTAGCGAGGAATGAAATATGAGCACTCTCTGCTATGCTGCCTTTACCATTAAAGTTCTTCATCGGCAACATCTCAAAAAAGGGACCTTTTGACGCTATTACTGCCGTTCAATTGCATCACCTGTAGTGAGCAGAAATGCGTCATTGTAAAGTTCGTCTGCAGCTATAGGTTGTCCTCAAATTTGGTATTTTTGCTTGCCAACTTTTGTTTCAATTCTGGTGGCGTAGCGTTTGCCAGATCTTTTTATTCAGCGGCAAGTCAAACTTAATGAGTTATGAGCAGTAAATTTAGTTTAGCGACATTTACGCCACTGCGCTGGCCAAGAGACTTGGCGTCCTTCGGGTCGATGTGGCCAGCACTCACCACCCAATGCTTTCCATGCTATGCAGGATTCATATTCTGTGGATCAGTGCGATTGCGGTGCCGGTCAGATGATATTTCTGTGCTCAGGTTTTTGCACGACAACTTCGTAATTCAAATCTCCTTGAGTTGTGCGATATTTGAACGTGCTGCCTTTTTGGCAGGCCAACACATTAAAGTTTCGGCCTTTGTCAACAGAAATAGCGACACGTTTGTTTACATCATATGGCGGCACTTTAATTCTTGTTCGGTCTTAAGTGTTTCCTAATCACACATACGGCGGTACACCATACGAACCTGTTATGAACCGCAAGGTTTAAATGCATGAACTTTTATGGAAGCTAAACTGATGACGTCTCGGTTGGGACGACGTTTATTAAGTCCTGGGAGCTCGCCAGAGAACCAGCGCAGCACATACGCGATGAAGATGATCACATATGCAGGCGAATAAAAGAATAGGCAAAGCGTGTAAAGATGATGATGATAATAATATACAGATGAGAAAGTTTTGCGTAATTAACGCCCACAAAACAAATGAATTATCGCGATAAAAGAGAAAGACAAGAAAGGGAGACAAAGACAGGCGCCATACTGAGAACGTTTGAATAGTAGTAAAGGATTCTATACATGTATATCCTCTTGTCATGCAGGCACATAAAGAATTATATTTCCACGCGCTTGTGCTACTTGCTCACAGAAGAAGGCGAGGACGGTCTAGTTCACGAGCTAGCGCCTTAGTCTTTTGTCGGTGCTGCGCTGCCGCTTCGACGACTAGAATTTACTTTACCGGCCTCTTTTAGAAGTCGTCTGTATATTAAACGTGACATTTTTTCTGGTGGAGGTGTTGGGTATTCTCGACCTATGCAACAGACCCTCTCCCAGCAGTAGGAATGCTAAGGCTGCTAGCCGGACCTCACGATAGTACACCGTGCCAGCCGGAGAATCTAGGGATTGGCCCCCGAGTTTGAGCCTTTACCTGAGAGGACAACGACAACGTCGGCAGGTATGGATGCAACATCCGGTACTACCACGACTAACTCTGCGACGGCTGCTCCAGTACCTCCTCATTACACGCTGCAAAAACCGCGCATGCCATGTCCCTTCCATGGCGACGTTCTTGAAGACGTGGAAGACTGGCTGCTGGACTTCGAATGCATAGCAGAGTTCAAGGGATGGACTGACGAGACAAAGCTCCGAAACGTTTATTTGTCTTTTGGATGGTGCTCGCATGTGGTTCCAGACGCTAAGGCGTCCTGACAACATGGCGTGAGATCTGTCGGAGGCTCTTAGACACCTACACCCTCTCCGATCGCTGAGAATGAGCAGAATGGTCCTTCCTGTCTCGCATTCAGAAACCCAATGAGAGTGTGGCTGTGTACGTGGAAGACATGGTGCGTCTCTTCAGGCGACCTGACCTTACCATGTCGGAAGACAAGGAGCTGCGTCACTTGATGCGAGGCATGAAAGAGCAGCTTTTAGGTGGCCTCGTTCGTAGTCCGCCCAAAACGGTTGCAGAGTTTCTCACTGACGCCGTCGCCATGGAGGAGGCCCTGTACCAGCGCTTGCACCAATACGATTGGCAAGTGAACCTCTCCGCTCCTACCAGCGGCCTACGAGCTCTCACAATAGACATCGAGTTACTTCACGAGATTATCGGAGTGGTAGTCTGCGACAAGGTGCGACAGCTGCATGAGACGCAGTAGCCTTCAGTCAACTTCATCGCCAGCGTCGTGCGTGACGGAAGTGCAGCATGAGTTTGGCGCACCACGTTACGAAGCAGCACTTCAGGCCGCTCCACGAGTTTAGGCGTTCACAACTTCAAGTGAACCTCGACGTACAACCAACGCTGACGTTTTAATATGCACCGTCCCGTGGTCCAGCGACACCTCCTACCATGAGCGAATACCAGCTTGCGACTTATGCCGACGCAGTTCAGGGCCCCATATCCCGGCACCAGCGTCCCTACCCCGTATGCGACGCTTCAGTACCGCAGGCGGTTCCTTATTTTGGAGAGGCTCGGCCAGCCGCGCGTAAATGGAATATTTAACGTATGCTAACCGACGACCGTTCTGTTACTACAGTGGTGAGGCGGGTCATTTATATACCGAGAGTGTCAGTACCGCCGCCTTGGACTGTAGGGGTTTCCTGTCAATTGGACTCTAGGGGCTTCCTGGCAGGATCACAGGATCTGCGGTCGTGTTGCAAGCAGACAGAAGGGCACGGCCACGTGAAAACCGGACGAGACAGGCGGCAAAGAGAATTCCGCGAGAAGTACAGCGGGAAGAGGGCGACTAGAGCGACACCGTCGGCGATCTGACTGGACGTTACTGGCTACAACATCTTGAGACAAGGACGTAGGACGCTAGTCTACAGAGATGGTCAAGTTCACCCACGAAGGTGAAGAGTTCGTAACATGTGGAAGCGCTTTATCCGTGATATGGAAAGCTTCTTCTCTACATGCAATGACAGCGGACGCAGAATGTATGATGTAATAAGCCAGTATAAGTTCATGGATACACGTGGGAAGGACAATGAACTCAATTTGGTAGCGTGGCGAATGCCGTCGATGCGAACACGAGCAGTACACTGCCCGTCGGGGTGAATGAATGCATTGTTAGCACCAAGCTAAAAGAGGTCGAATATAAGGCGTTTTTACTTTCCGGAGCCGTGAACACAGATCACTACAAAGAACAGAAACGGCGGCACTGGTGTCGATGAGAGCTGACGCGGGTACACCTTCAAGAGTTACATGAAGCATTTTGGCCGGGCGAACAGGAGGAATTTCTGAAGACCGATAGGAAGCAGTTTCCCCTCCCAAAACTGCAACAGTTAGTTGTCCGAGTGCTGGTCGGCAACATGAGAAGTGGGGCGAAGCTGGTGATGTTTAGCGCTGGTAAGGCGAAGGAGAACAACGTCTGGTCCGTAACGAGTTATGGGGCAGACTGGGAGCAGCTGGAGGAGAAGGAGAACACTGGTGAAGGAACGAGTACAATCCGGGATAGTAGGCGTCTGGTCGGCGAGTGCAGTCTCTCTCGTGCTCAGCATAGCCTCGTCTTTCATCCTGCTGGCGACGGCGGCAGAAGCGAGATATATGGCCGCGTATACCACAGTAAAGAGAAACCGGACGAGCTGTACTCCCCTGAGAGCAGGAAGGCGCAGCAAGTGCTCTGGCTTCCCATCGAAGCCAAATGGACATAGGTAGCGTCAGTAGGCACAGAGGTCAAGGTAGGGCTGAGCCGCTATTCTGGACATTCCGCCATTTTCTTCGAGGCGTGACGTAGGCGCGACGCTTACAAAATGGCGCTGATGGCCCCGTTATGCTTTCGTAACGATACGCAAATTTGACTGTTTCGAGCTAAGAAACTGTAACGTAGGCATTGAACCTAGCATTTTTGATACAGTAAAACAGTTTTCCTCCCCAGTAAAAATAAAGCCGCCAGCTCAAAGCATACGATTATTCCATCAAAATCGTTTCTCGCTTCCGTCGTCTGCATGCGTGCAGGCTGTCGTCTGCTTCATTAGATAGGATGCGTGTCCTCGGGAAACTGAATGAGTCATCGTATATCGGCGCCCACGCGCTTGCTTTCTACCTTGAGACAAGCACACGCCACCTACCAGTGATGATGAGCGCACGCTCTAGGCCGCGTTACCGCTATCTCGTGATCCGCAAGTGACTCAGCCCGACTCGTCTGGCTGAGAAGCGGCCGAATATCATCGATAGCGTTGCGCGCGCCACAGGTATCCGTTAGAGCGACGCAAACGCTAGCACTGCCATCTCTTGTGCACTTCGCTGCTTAGTCGCACCGCGAGAGGAAACTTCAAGGCGCCGTCTTGCGTACATTTCGTTTTGTAAATTAAAAAGTCACCGTTGTCATAGCCTTTAATGATGCCAAAAGTCATTAATACTTATTGCAATACAAGTGCGACATGTCGCAGAAAGTTTGCTAGTTCCAACCAATATTATTTCAAATAAACGTGTTTTTAATAAAATTGATGGTGCAAAACACAAATGCCAACACCACCCGAAAGCGATGCAAATGCTATGAACACGCGTTGTGAACAAAAGATTTTTATGGCCTGAAATGAGAGGGAAAATGCGGCGATACGCATGCCTCTCCACTGCCGTTGCATATGGCCGCTCATTACCATAATTCGCGCGGCTCGTTGCACCACAAATTATGGAGGAAAATATCTGCAATGGCGGCCCAGCGCAATGTCACGCAACGTCAAATTGACGTTTATGAAACGGCCCTTCCTGTGACGCTCCTCACGGGATATTCCTTCAGCCAATGAACAAGCTGACATGCCCGCTATCTTTGAACGCCACCACATATTCGCGAAATTGCAGATGCATCGTACGAGCTTCTTCACGCTACCGTCCACTTTCTTTTTAAAGCGCTAAAGTCGCAATATAGGTGCCAAGGACCACAAAAAAGTATTAGTCGATAAAACTGGCAGCTCCACGTCACGCTTCGTCATTGTGACGAAAACGCAAAATTGCATTTTGCAAAACTTCCGTTTCCCGGCACAAATTTCAAAACACGTGACCTCTGGACAGCCAATGAGACAGCCAAGATGGCGGATAATGGCGGCCGTGCAGCCGCCATGCGTGTCCAGAATAGAGCCTCTGGGTAGCGAAGCGACATCCGCGTAGGTAAGTGTGGCGCGCGCTACCGGAGCCATAGAGAAAGGAATTCAACAAGAGGGGACACTCCCATAGGGCCCAGCGGCCGAATTGACTGCAGCGTGCCAAGCGGTCGGCGTCAGTCACTTCCGGTTTCGGTTTTGGGCGCGCGTATTTTGAACGCAAGCTAGCACGCCGGCTGCGCCCCCCTCCCTTCCTCCTTTTTTTTTTTGCTCTTCGTGCAGAATTGGTTTATTATTTAGTAAAAATGATTGCGAACGATCTCGTAAAGTCGCATCGAATCTGTGCCACGTGCAATTTCACAAAGTAGACGCAAGACCTTTTGTGCAATGAGGAAATATTTATTTTGCTCAATATAAAAGCTCGTTCCGCGCTTTTTGTGCGTTCATCCAACGTTGTGACACCAGCAGGTAAGGCAGCAGTTCCTGTAGGAAGCTCCACCGGACGGCACCAGCTGAACAAAAAGTAAATTACAAGCATGTTACATTTGCAAGCACGTAACAGCATGTTACAAGCATGAGTCATTTTGGTATTTAGACATAGGAATACTGCGTGTAGAGGCGAAACGTGCGAAAGCGGTTAATGGGCGGCATTACAAACAAAAGCAATTCGCTTTTACATACATGGCGTATAAAATACCCGACTCATCCCAAACATATATGAAAACATCTGATTTTCAAGTGTTCCCCCATTTCCGGGCATTATTTCCTGCACTTTGGCAGCACAAATACACGAGCGACTTTGCGTTTCCAAAACTTGGCCTCGGGCGACGCGACGGTACGCTACATACATAGAGACGGACGCAACAGGCACTCAAGACAAATGCGTGGGTGCAATGCCCTTTTTCAGTCCTTTAGAAGACGTAATTTTCGAATTACAAGTTTCTGATATGTTCGTCGTTCGGGCGTTCTGCCGGCGCCAGCAGCACACCCCATGTTATCACTCTTGGCAATCGCCCATCGCGTTTTCAACAGGTGTGAGTACCGAAAGAAGGTATATGTTGTTTCGGAGCCACAAAAAACGTCACAGACTTGTCCCTCTAAGATTCATTACACGCCAAACTAACTTTATCACCACGGCCGAGCTGCGTATCGCTAACTGCGTCACAGCGCGCTGTGCGGCCAGCGTGCCTGAAAAGTACCCCAGAAAGTAACGAAATTACTTTTCAGTAATATCTGGCGTCAGAGAAAGTGGCACAAACTTCTCCTAGCAAGATGCACTAAACTACACACCACGGCTGAGTTCTCGCTAACTGCGACACGGCGCCCTGTGCGGCCAGTGTGGCTCAAAAACCGAAATAATTTACAATAGTCCCATACAAAGCGTCTGAAGTCTCGGTCCC
The DNA here is from genome assembly GCF_013339745.2 of Dermacentor silvarum. Lineage (NCBI taxonomy): Eukaryota > Metazoa > Arthropoda > Arachnida > Ixodida > Ixodidae > Dermacentor > Dermacentor silvarum. The sequence continues at coordinate 153,734,245 of NC_051162.1, forward strand.
GTGCCGTAAGCCTAATTGCGTCATAGACTGTGAAACAAGATTTCTCACCTTGCCGTAGTCCAATAGTGGAGTGGTGTCTTGTCCCAGTGCAGAAGGAACGCAAGAATACGCCGACAGCCCAATAAACCAAGTTACATTTAAAAAATAAAAAAAAGAAGGAGATAGACGGGTCGCCGCGCGCGAGCGCTCAAACGCGCGCGCAGCCATCCTCGCTGGCTTCGGGGGAGTGTCTGGCGGATGACGCATTTATCTGGCGCGTCATTGACCTGTGGCTAGGTAAGGCAAGGAAAATAAGTCGCAAAGCTTAAGTTCATTTATACGCAAAACGTTTTAGTTTTCGCGGCAAAGAATCAATGCCTGTTAACTTAAGTTCACTTTCTTTCTTTTTTTTTTTCGATGCTCGCGGCAGCTAACGTTCGGTGTCAAAAGTATAGCTTGACGTATGGTGACGTGTTTCCTGTTGCCAGTTTTTGCGAGTGTCCCCTCTGGTTGAATTCCTTTCTCTATGACCGAAGAAAGATACTGTCACGTAGTAGGGACGGTGAAGAAAACAGAAAGTGAGAGAGGAATAAAGGAGAGATGCCTCGACCCGCACCACTACTGTATCGAAACACTCGCGACGTATCGAAACAGTCGCGAAACTGTGAATGACGAAACGGACTTTATTGGGCGAACCTGTGCCCACAAAAGCAAGTTGCACTCGAAGCACAACGATAGCGGCGAACACAGTCCGCGATCGTACAAATCTGATCAGCGGCGAAACGCGTCGGTTTTATACGTGAGTCATCGAAGGTTCCAGATTAATCCCTCGTGCCCGCGTGTCTTTCAGAAAGTTCTAGACAATTCGCGTCGCTCATACAATCAGATTACATGAGCGTCGGTGACCACAGACGACGGATAGAAGCATGGATAACGTTCGAGAAGCTTCCAATGCAGGCGCGTCCTGCGCCGAGCGATAACGTTTAACATTTGTTGGCCGGTGGAAAGCGGCCACCGGTGAAAGATAAACATGTATACGTGTCTATAGACCTACAGCATATTTGTAAACAGTCGTAGGCACCGTCGATATATTTTAGCCCCTATAGCGACGTCGCGCAGTCTCCGCGCACTTTTGCCGCTCCGCTTGCACGCGAGGATGGCGCTTTTTTTTTAATGGGATGGGAGTGGAGGGTGCTAAAACCACGATTTCATTATGCAGCACCCGGTAGTGGGGGCGCCGGATTAATTTTGACTACGTGAGGTTCTTTAAAGTGCACCCAGGGAAACGTTCTTGCATTTCGCCCGAACGAGACGGTAGGCCTAGCTCGCTGACCACCGCAGTGACGGCCGACAGCGCTTGCGATCTGGGCTGCAGCTCATAATAGTGCGCGTATGTTTGACAACACGATTAACGTGGGCTTAAATGAATTGATGCGAATAGCAATCGAATAGCAAACGGTGTCTTTGGTGCGATTTGCAAACGAAACGTAGTATACGCTTACTTGCAAGCCAGCCGTGCCGCCTCGCTGAGACGGCGGGTGCTTGGTTTTCCGTCCGCGAGACGAAATGCCGTCGGATCGTTGCTCCCGATCGCGCCTGTGATTTAGTACAGGGCGCTGCTTTACGAAACACGCGCAAATTCGAGATATTTTATCTATTAAAACTACATCATGTTAAAAACAAGCTGTAGCCGATTTCTACGTCGCCGGTGCGCGGCGACAGAAGCGATCGCCTCGGTGATGGGACCGGCTAGGTACCGTCCCGACGGCGACGCCGACTGTGTAGGACCGCGCAGTTTCACCTGTATACTGACCGCGGCCGTCCGATCGCTCCAACTCTGCACTAACCGTGCACATTTTATTTCGCGCTCGAAATTTAATTGACACGTTTAGGCGCGTTTATGACATCTATACTGCAATTAACGCAGCTGTGACTGTGCAGCCTGTGTATGTGAACGTATGATATGATATCTACACTCCAAGTGGCGCAATTCTTTGAGATGAAAATAAATTTGAATGTGACGTGCTTTGTGGGGCATCTGTTCGCTTGACCTACGTTCGAGGCTAATCCTAATCTAGCTTTCCCCACAGCTAGTCCGGCAAGAAATTGTAATGACGCGCTAATAACGATCCTAAGATCATAGGTTGGCTCATGCACGCCACTCAAAATAAAAGAGAAGCTTAACGATTACGAAATGTTTTGCGCGCAATGGATGATCTGGTATGATAATTCAACTTTCGCTTTTCACCGCGGCGGCCCATGACTTGCGACGGTTTTCATCAACAGGAAACCTATCAAAACATTAGCCTCTTGCGTATTTCGACGCAACTGAGCACGTCGAATTACTGCATTTCCTTCGTTGTAAGATCATAGAATAAAGACCTCACACATGGAACCGCACAACCACCCGCGAAACACAGCGGCTGCTGTGGTAGGCGCGACACGGGCGGCGGCTCGGCGGCGGAGTGCCTACCATGCGAAACTAAATTCCAACGACAGCGCCACCGCATTTTTATGACGTAGTACCGTGGTGTAGGTGTATACGTCGTGGGTGTAGTCATCGCTGTCAACTCTTGCTTTAGGACCTCGGGCAAGTCGAAGGTGGGGGTTGGGACACAGGCAGCAGGTGAACGCCACAGGACTTGTATTTGACGGTCTTCGCGGATGATGGTGCGGATGAGAGCACGTAGATCTGAATAATCCGGAACATTAGGGTTGCTGCTGTCATGTTGAAGACGAAGAGACTGGAGCTCGTCTAGGCGCTGACACGTGGAAGTAATGCCTTAGAGAGAAGCCGGATTTTGCAGGATTAAGGCGTTCAACACGACAGACCAAATGTCTTTTAATGTCGACCGCGTTCGGCTTCCGTCATGCTAGGGCTTGTACGGTGGCACAGAGCCAGGACTTCCTCTATGTATGAGGTGTAAGACTCTTGCGGAAGTTGGAGGCGCGTGCCCAGCTTCTGTTTAGTGACTTCTGCACGGCCAGACGAAGGAGCGAAGATTTGCCGCAGCTTGGTGGTAAACATGGACCAATCCGCGATGTCGGATTCATGGTTGAAATTCTACGTCTTTGCCACACCGGTAAAGTATAATGCGACGTGCCTCGATTTCTGGGTGTCATTCCATCGCTTGCAAAACTCACGCGGTCGTAGTTGTCGATCCAATCGTCTACGTCATCACCACGGAGTCCCGCGTTGAATGCTCGTCACAGTCCAAGAGGGCACCGCAGGCGGAGGCTTCGGTGTGGTAGGCTTAGAGGCCCCGGAAAAGCCGGGGTTGAAGGTGTCCGTCGTGGCAGGGGTAGCCGGGCGCAGGCGGCGACCCGAACGTAACTCCAGGGAGGACGGGAACGTGAGAGGACGTCGGGGTCTTGACGTAGTTCCGCCACTTTATAAGACTGAGACCGACCAAGCTGCCAAGCGCTTCTTTTATTCCAAAAAGGCAACGCCCCAGCTCATGCACGACGAATCAGAAGAACAGGGATGATGATTGCTATGTAGATCCAGGTTCTAAAACGAAACATCCGAGCATTCAAACGAGATCATCCGGGCAACCAGAAGGAAATGCTGTCTCAGGGCCTCAACCCTTTGTAGTGGACCCCATTACATGCGCAAGATACTTCCCAGATCAGTTACGAAAATACGGCTTCCGATTTCCAACTAATGTTTGATCACAATATCACTCACGCTGTAACTTCTACCTACGCAGAAGTTTTATTTGTCATTTCCAATAGTGACGTTCAAAAAGCAGATAGATAGGTTGCCTGTGTTGTTACTAACGCCAGCGGTCCGTGAGTCGTGAACGGTCAGCGATAAGAAGAAAAAGTTGCGGGAGACGCTCAGCGCACTGCCCTGTTGGAAGAAGAAATGCGCTTCAAGGCGGCGACACAACAGATTTGTCCTTTTCGTGGGACAATAAATGGTGCCCCACACGTAAATTAGAGATCTCCATAACAAAATTACGCTGCCGAATCCCACCATTAAATTTTTACCTACACAGGTCCGGTCTGGCACCGTCCCCTCTGTGTCCTACCTGCCAGGAACCCGAAAACATTGACCACTTTCTATTATTTTGTCATCGCTTTAGGAATGAGAGGAAGAAATTCGAATTTTCATTCCGTAAATTGGGTATTTCACTAACTACTGAAAATATGCTCTCCTTCGGGGCTTCTTCAATGGGCTTTAGCCACAGGAACATCTGCGTGGCCCTCTGTGACTATATCTGTGACACAAAAAGACTACCCAGTTAATTCTCGAAATAAATAATTGGATAACTCATTAAATCGCTAATTGGTGTTTCGAAATTATTCTAATACCACCAAAATTTGTGTGCTGTTTTTATACAATTACAATGATTTTAATTCTGTCTCTGCCCTGTAAATCTCTTTCCAAATTATCATAAACACCTTAAGGGCTTCACCCTGATTTAGTTTTCCGTCTAGTTTTTTTTTTCCTCCATCTCCCCCTTCCGTTTAACCTTTAACCGCCGGCTTCTTGGCCAATCCCCCGTAGTGGGTAAGCGCCACGGATGAGGATCAAGCAAGCAAGCAAACAACAGATTCTCTATCGGTATGTGTGTCGCTTTCCACGGAAACGAATGCAGCTCTCCTTAGCTTGTTTCACAATTTAGTCCCTAAAAGTTTACAAAAAAAAATAACTTGCTGTGGGTTCCTGGCCGCCGCGGTTTATATCTAAACGAAATGGCAGATTTATTAGCAAGAACAGATCTAAGTGGGCCTTTGATCCCTGTTTCACCGGACACTTCTTACGTCACTGCATCGAGATACAGAAAATTTTGTTTGCACAATGATTTAAGCAACTTACCGCTGAAACCATCTCCAGACTTTCAGCATCTCGGTTTTTGCTGGAATAAACAGTGGTGCTCTTCTCGGCAGTTGGAAGTTACTTACACCAGGCTACGCTGTCGCATCCCGCAATTGAATTTTTATTTACAGAGAGCTGGTCTCACGATGTCCCCTCTATGTCACAAATGTAAGGAAATTGAATCAATAGAACATTACTTTTTATCATGCAGACGATATTCACACCACAGAAAGTTATTACTGGAAGCTCCACTTTACAAAATTGGATTACGTTTAAACATACCAGTATTGTTATCATTGGTGGCTTCAGCACTAGGCTATAGTCACAGAGACGTGTGTTGCGCAGTATTTAATTTTATTGCGATAGCAATTATATGGACACTCCAAAGCAGATTTCTGCCGTCGGCGTCGCCGTCGCCGTCGCCGTGAGGTTCCGTATGACGTCAATGGAGATGAAATCGTCGCCGCGCGCCGCCGGACGCTGTATGTGCGAGTGAAAGGGCGCGAGGGACGCGCGCTTTCACGGGGAGTGAACGCACGGCGGAGAACAAACGCGCGTTCTGTGCCGTGCTCCCTTAAGGGCTGCAGAAGTAGGCGTCTCTTTCCTCCTTTACAATCACCATATATGTAGAGCAAACGCGCCTTCTTCTGACGCACGAAAGGCCGCGGGGGGGGGGGGGGGGGGGGGGCAGGGAAGGGAAGGGAGGCGACATTTAGCTGCGGCACCAAGTGCATATTTATATCAGAGGCTCCGGCAACAGTCACCAACGCCGCACGCATTTTGTGCGAACGCGGGCAAAACGCCGACGGCGTCGACAACAGTGCTGTGTGTTGCCGGTGCTGCTGCATGTCCAAGTTTGTACAGCGGATAAAACTACTATCCTTACTCCGTATAGCCTCTCTACTAAGGTTGCTATCGCAATTGATGCTTCGCCTGTCGGGTGAAACTGCGACAACTTTTATTAACTGAAACAAAACGATTGCCCTGCTAATTATTGTATTAGTATTCTACACATCAGATGCATTCATATCACCTGAATTGATTTCTCCAAATTGTTTTGTTGATATTACCTCCCCCTGATTGTAACAACTCTTCACTTTCACCTTTTTCAGTTAGTCTGACTGCTCGCTCGCGTGCGAATCTGGTTAGTGCGACATGTCTTTTTAGTCTTTTACTTGGCATTTCTTGTTTTCATGTTTTAAAATATGAATTTTCTTTAGCATTCCCACTGCCGCCCGATTCTTGGCCTATCCCCCTTAGTGGGTGCGAGTCATAACAAAGGTGCATCATCATCACCACAGGCAGCAAAAAACTCTATATGGTAGTGATTCATGCTTACATCTACTCTCGATTCCAGGAGAGCCAGCATTTTACAGTGAAGCTCTTAAGGGCAAGGTTCCCCATGATTGTGTCCGCGTGTAGAAAAAAGCTATCATCATCAGCACCGCTTCGGCTCCATGTGCGTGGCGGTTTCTCGCCAGTTGCGCCTTAGCACAGGTATAATGTAGTAGAAGGCTTTGTAGTGGGCTCAGAGAAGGGCGCCGGCTGAGGTGTTTCATATTGCCGCCGAGAGGGGTCGCAGCAAGACGTCCCTCCTGAGGCTTCGCTCCGGGACACAGTGACTGCCGAGCGGGTAGCATTACTTTTACCATTTCACTTCGCTGTAAACTGCCGGTTTTTCAATTTGCAACTGGGCAATTACTTGTAGGGTACCCCGATGCTTTAGCAGGAATAACAAACTGCGATTCGCCGGACAACTACAGACAGCCTAGGGAAGATTTCACGCCGTTCCCACGATAATGTTGAATGTCTGCCCAGTTTGTTCTTACAATCATTGTGCTTTCGCGGGAAGCTTTATTTGCCGATGTCACTGCCACAGCCTAATCATACGCAAATGGTTGACCCGTTAGCTTTGTCGTTCCCTTTTTTTATTCAAGGTTCTCACAGGCTCCGAAGTCGAGTATTGCGTGAGGCTGGTTACAAAAGGTTGAACAATGAACAGGGGCAAAAATCTTGTTATACGCGAATTCAACAAAGTGCAACTTATACAATAGTTAGCGATAAAGATCATTTCCAGTTTATATATTTTAGGCTAGAGTATTAAATTTGTAAATATACAGGTAATTCAATTTAAAACACGTTCACATGACATATTCGCAAAATCAATTCGAAATCTACATTTAAAATGTGCACTCAACTCTTGACTAAAAATCACGGGATTAACAATATTAGCGGTTATGTCAGGAAGGTCATTCCAATATTTATTAGCCTGTGGCAGGACAGATGAATTTAACGCGTTAGTTTTGCCAAAGAGGCGTTGAAAGCTATGTTCATTACGCAGACGTCTTGATGAACGGAATGGACGAGTTAAGGTTAAGGAAAACGAATGTTCACTGTGAACTATATTGTGCAATAAACAAAGTAGCGAAATAGTTCAATGTTTTTCTGAAAGTTGGAGTGTTAGTGTTATCTTGATGCTTCTTACGCTAGCATGTACTCAAAATCTGTGACGATGAAACGAGCGACACGGTTCTGAATGGCTTCAAGTTCATTAATTAGATAAGTTTGGTAAGGTAATCGAATAGGCGCAACCTCTTCAAGTTGAGGGCGGACAAATGTTTTATATGCTAGCTTGCGAGTAGTTTAAGCATCATCGTAAATATTACGCTTCAGATAGCCGAGTGTACGTGAGGCTTTTGCTGTAATTGTGGTGATATGAGTTGACCATGAAAGGGTTGGTGTAAGACGGACGCCAATGTACTTATACGAGGATTTGCTGGATAGAGAACGGTTTTTAAGCGTGTAGTTAAATGAATAATTCATACGCCTTACGACTAAAGGTAATCAACTTGCATTTTTATGTATTTAACGTCATTTGCCATGAGGAGCACCAATGGGAGATTCAATCAAGGTCTTGCTGAAGAGTGATGTGATCATGAGGCGCATGAATTTTTTGGTATCCGACGCAGTCATCCGCGTACAACCGAATTGTCGATGAAATACCGGAAGGAAGGTCATTTATGAAAATCAGAAATAAAAGTGGACCCAGCATGCCACCCGGAGGTACACCGGACGTAACATTAAACGTATCAGAAGAGTAGTTGTCAATGACTGTGAACTGTTTATGGAATGGCAAGAAGTTACGAAGCCATGAGACGGTAAGGGAGTCGAGGTTAAGGCAAGACAGTTTGGCAAACAGACGACCGTACGCTACACTGTCAAGGGCCTTCGAAAACTCTATGAAGACAGAGTCAGTCTGGGAATTATCATCCATGCTTCCGTGAAGGTCATTAGTAAACTCAAGTAAGTGTGTTTCACACGAAAGACCTTTTCTCAGACCGTGCTGGTTAGGAAAGAACAAACAAATTTTTTCATCATTTGCTCTAACTGCGTCGGGTTTAATTGTTAAACTGCCGTGGTACATTACGCTGCTGCAGGAAAGTAAACTTGTCAAGTGATCGCATAGGCTCGGATGCCAATTTGTTCAGTAATTACGCATTCACAATCTGAAGTGGTTTGTCTACGGCACTCGTACAATGCTCGCTTTCCCTTGCAATACAAAGCATAAGAGTAAATTGGCCGAAACAAACAAGCATTTTTCAGAGCATGTGTGAACACTTCATTTTCAGTAATAAATGCAACACATTGGTCTGGTCAGATAAGAAAGAATCCGGGGTAAGATTTCTAGTGCATAACAACGTAGCGGGCAACATTGATGAATTCTACAGCATTAATGAAAGGGTATCAGTCGTCGTAATAAAGCTGAATAGGAGGTACAAAATGAAGGTAGTACAAGCCTATGCCCCAACCTCTAGTCAGGATGATGAAGAAATATAACAGTTTTATGAAGATGTTGAACTAGCAATGAGAAAGGTGCAAACTCAGTATACTTTAGTCATGGGCGACTTCAATGCAAAAGTGGGGAAAAAGCAGGTTGGTGAGCAAGCCATTGGCAACTACGCCATCGATTCTAGGAATGCAAGAGGAGAGATGTTAGTAGAATTCGCGGAAAGGAATAGGCTCCGAATAATGAATACCTTCTTCAGGAAGCGCAGCAACAGGAAGTGGACCTGGAAAAGCCCTAATGGAGAAACAAGGAATGAAATAGATTTCATACTCTCTGCCGATCCAAGCAAAAGTGCAGGATGTAGAAGTGTTAGGTAAGGTCAAGTGCAGTGACCATAGGTTAGTGAGGTCTATGATTTCCATCAATTTGAAGAGAGAGAGAGAGAGAGAGTGAAATTAGTCAAGAGGAAACAGACCAACCTAGAGGCAGTAAGGGTAAAAGCAGAGCAATTCAGGCTGGTGCTCGCAAACAAATATGCAGCTTTAGAACAGGAAGATGAAGATAACATAGAGCTAATGAATGAAACCGTAACTAGGCTGATGTCAGAAGCAGCAATTGAAGTGGGAGGTAAGGCACCAAAGCAACCTGTAGGGAACCTCTCCCAAGAAACAAAGGACCTAATAAAGAAACGACAAAACATGAAAGTGTCCAACTAAAGAGATCAGATAGAATTCGCTGAACTGTCAAAACTGATCAACAAGAAGAAAGTAAGGGATATTCGAAATTATAACGTGGGAAAAATGGAGGAAGCCGTAAAATATGGACGCAGCATGAAATCAGTAAGAAGAAAACTAGGCATAGGACAAGGCAAGATGTATGCACTGAAATATAAGCATGGTAATATCATCAGCAATTTCGATGACATAGTAAAAGCAGCAGAAGAATTTTATACTGTTCTGTACAGTAGCCAAAACAGCCAAGCTACTTCCATTCGAAATAGTGATGAACCGGATACAGAAGCTCCTTCTATAACTAGCGATGAAGTTAGAAGGGCCTTGAAAGACATGACCAGGGGAAAAGCGCCTGGAGAAGATGGAATAACAGTAGATTTAATCAAAGATGGAGGAGATATCATGCTTGAAAAGCTTGCGGCCCTTTATACGCAATGCCCCACAACTTCAAGTGTACCAGAGAGCTGGAAGAACGCCAACATTATACTTATCCATAAGAAGGGAGACGTTAAAGAATTGAAGAATTACAGATCCATTAGCTTGCTTTCAGTATTGTATAAAATATTCACCAAGATATTTTCCAATAGAATCAGGACAACACTTGACTTCAGTCAACCAAGAGAACAGGCTGGCTTCAGGAAGGGATATTCTACGATGGATCATATCCATGCCATCAATCAGGTAATCGAGAAATCTGCGGAGTACAATCAACCTCTCTATATGGCTTTCATAGATTATGAAAAGGCATTCGATTCAGTAGAGATATCAGCAGTCATAGAGGCATTGCGTAATCAAGGAGTGGAGGAGGCATACGTGAATATCTTGGCAAATATCTACAAGGATTCCACAGCTACCTTGGTTCTCCACAAGAAAAGTAGAAAGATACCTATCAAGAAAGGGGTCAGGCAAGGAGACACAATCTCTCCAATGCTATTCACTGCATGCTTAGAAGAAGTATTCAAGTTCTTAGACTGGGAAGTATTAGGAGTGAGGATCGATGGCGAATATCTCAGCAACCTTCGGTTTGCAGATGACAGTGTCCTATTGAGCAACAATGGAGATGAATTACAACAAATGATTGAGGACCTTCATCGAGAAAGTGCAAGAATTGGGTTGAAGATGAATATGCAGAAGACAAAGATAATGTTCAATAGCCTGGCAAGGGAACAAGAATTCAGGATCGCCAGTCAGCCTCTAGAGTCTGTAAAGGAATATGTTTATCTAGGTCAATTACTCACAGGGGACCCTGATCATGAGAAAGAAATTTACAGAAGAATAAAATTGGGTTGGAGTGCATACGGAAGGCATTGCCAAATCCTGACTGGGAGCTTACCAATGTCGTTGATAAGAAAAGTGTACAATCATTGCATTCTACCGGTGCTAACATACGGGGCAGAAACTTGCAGGTTAACAAAGAAGCTCGAGAACAAGTTAAGGACCACACAAAGAGCAATGGAACGAAAAATCTTAAGAGTAACGTTAAGAGACAGGAAGAGAGCGGTGTGGATCAGAGACCAAACGGGGGTAGACGATATTCTAGTTGACATTAAGCGGAAGAAATGGAGCTGGGCAGGCCATGTAATGCGTAGGATGGACAACCGGTGGACCATTAGGGTTACAGAATGGATACCAAGAGAAGGGAAGCGCAGTCGAGGACGGCAGAAAGTCAGGTGGGATGATGAGGTTAGCAAATTCGCAGGCGCAAGTTGGAATTCGCTAGCGCTAGACAGGGGTAATTGGAGATAGAGGCCTTCGTCCTGCAGTGGACATAAATATAGGCTGATGATGATGATGATGATTGGTCTGGCACATCTTACAAAAATGTAGTCGATCAGCATGGAGTAGCTAATCAGTATACCAAAAGACCCTCCCCTCCCCCCCCCGTTGCCTATCTAGCTCAGGTCTCAACTTTCGCAGTTACATCGTCCGCTTGTTGCCTCGCTTCCCTACATTAACTCCTTCCACGAAGTGCGGCCAAAAAGTTAGGAAGGTAGAAACTGACCACAGTCGTTGTTAGTTCAGCTGTGTATTCGCTGCAACCAGGTTCGGTAGAATCGTGGGGATGGCACCGCCCGATAGCAGGGGCCTTCCGCGAGGAATGCGTATTTACTTGCCATCGATTAAATGCACATACTCTCTGATTGTATGGGGTGTCCCAAATATCATGCACCAAGATTTAAAGATATGCCAATGCCACATAGCTCGACAGAACCAAGCTAATGTTGCTTGCCATCGCTTGGAGATACTCAGATTATTTTATGCATTCCGCCTAATTACTGATTAGTCTTAAATAATCAACTTCTCAAATATTATAATGAGAATAAAATCGTCAAAAAGAAAATTGTACAACAACACGGAAAACTCGTGATACCGCTTTCTCTTTCTCAATACATACTACATAAAAGTGCTTTTCCGAGCTTGAAAGATGCCCGCGAATACACGCAAAATTGCTGCGCAACCGGCCGCTCGAGGCACATTGCGTGTATTCGCTGGCTCCTTTCGGGCTCGGGAAAATACTTTTATGTAGCGGCAGTTTTTTATATGGCTCTACAGCTTTCTCATTGACACTTTTCATGTAATTGTAATATTTGAGAAGTTTCGGCAATAAAACTAATTATAGAATTAGGCGGAATGCAACAAATAATCGGAGTATCTCCAAGCAACGGCGAACAGCGTTACCTTGGTTCTGTCCAGCTACGTGGCATTTGCATATTTTTAAATCTTGGTGTGTGATAGTTGGAACACCCTGTTTATCACTGCTCGAAATGCAGCTCACATACCGCGCGTGTTTCATGCAATATTTTATCTGCATAGTGAATGTTCCGTTCCCACTCCGTTCTTCGTTCTTTGCCTCGTGGAACATTAAATAAACATGCCTTCAGTGATTCTTTCACGCGGCTGTACCCCGTACGGCAGTCGGGGCGAAACGATAGTTGCGATGACGATTAGGCACTTTCGCCTACCCGGGACACACATCTGTAACGTGGGCGACACCGAGAGACAGGCACTAAACGGAAATGAACCCAGCAGACAGCAACAATGTCGCAGCCAACCGACCGCCATTGCAGCATAGAACAATGAACCACCCGCATGCCAGACAGCGAAACGTGCGGGCGCACTGGCGAGTTCAGGAGTAAGCTACTACAGCGCCTCTAGCAGGCGCATTGGCAGGCGACAGCGGCCGCGTCAGTGGAGAGCATAAGACGGATGGGCCAGTGACCCCACCAAAAGGTTTCTATAGCTTTTCCACCGACTGTAGAACAGGCGTCAAAACGGATGACGGATGGTCCATTGTTATAAACCTCACCACCACCGATGCCTCATTCACAAATGACGCGATAGTCGGCGGCGGCAGTCCCACCAATCTTTGTCCCCCTTTGTCTCGAGGCGTAGAGATCGTGCTAGCGCTGTTGACAGCAGTTGCCCTTTGGACTCGCTATGGGACGGACGCTCGTTTAACCAGATCGTGAAGCCCCCCCACGGCGAATAGCAGTAGGGGGGGGGGAGGGTAGGGAAGCCGGGTTTGGAAGTTAACCCGATTTGTCGGGTTTGGAAGTCAACCAAAGATAAGTTGGCCGGTGGGCTTTGGGAGCCCACGGTAATACCACAAATTAGGCAGTGCAGGGTACCATGGGTTGGGCCTCTTTTGAAGTCAGAGAAGCACAGAGCAAAATTAGTTTTGAAAAAAGGCTCAGGGACGTGAATGAATATAAGTGGGTGGCTAAAGTGCACAAGTATCTGTACATGAAAAGCGTGGACACAAAATGGAGGAAGAGGTCAAGGAAGTTGCCAACCAAGTACAGGATAGTCGAAATTACATAGACAACCAGGAGTCATAAGAAAGTGAGAGAAATAGAGACCATGAATCGGATGCAGAGAATGAAAACAAAAAAGACAATGGTGATTTACAAGAATGAGAAGAGAGAAATTAGAAGTGAAAATCTGTACGATAACACAAAGGGCAGTGCCTTGCTATTTGAGGCTCGAGCCAGTTGCCTAAGGACCAAACATACCGGAGCAAATATTCGGAACTAGATGAGGGATGTGTAGGCTCCAGTAAAGATCTAGAGACCACTCAGCACATCCTAATGGAATGCGACAGGATCCACCAAGCGAGAACCGTAGGTAACGTGCAACTCCCAGAAATGCTTGGGTTTAAAGTGGAAGGAAGCATCAACAGATCAGCCGTAGAAATAAGCTAGATACGATTAGAGTACTGGTGGAAAAAAAGCAGGGAAAAGATGATACGACCTGATCTCTTAAAATCATAGGTAGCGGTACAAAATAAATTTCTGAAAAACAAGAAAACGAATAATGAGAGATAAAAATGCTGGATAAAGAACATGTATAGCATATCTGATTAAATCAAGCAGGCTAGGTGACTATTTGTCGCCGCCTCGTTCCAAAGGGGATGCCAATAAATCATCATAATTATCATTATACAAGAGAGGTTTAGCTGCGGCACCAAATGCGTATCTTGCGACCGGGCGCAAGGGTAACTGGTCACTCAATCACCCACGTGAAGGGAGGAAAGCGGGAAGGCAGCGCGGGAGGAATGGAGTGCGGCTTTTGCTCTGCGAGCAATTAACTGCGTAATTCTACATTGCGCGGCAACGGGCGGTCGCGCGCACCGTCTCTTGAAAGCGATCTGCAACACGGCTCTCCTATCTTTGTATGCGCTGTGCTTTGGTCACTCAGTTTCCGTTGAAGCGATAGACCGCATGAACCTTCGCGCGCTGCTGCTGGCGCACTTACCCAGGCGAGCGTTTTGACAGCGGTCAAAATTCATGTTTGCGTGTGCGACTGACACCATCCTTGTTAATTCAGTTAGTAAGCGAATTTGTCCAAATTGGTACATCCGATAAGACTACTAAACAACACCACTAGTACTGGTTGCTCTTGGATCTTCTTCACACACACATCATGGTCAAGGTACTATGATTTTGTTGCTGTCATTTAGTGCAGTCTGACGTTATTGCAATACAGGAGACGATATCAACTGAAGCTTGCATTTTTCACTTCATACTAACAGCATGATGTGAATACATCATACTGATGGATGCAAATATAGTCCCCGCAAAGTGTGTGAAGTACCCTAAGAATGCTAACACATTAAAAAGTTTACAATGCGCTCGTCGTTTGACCATTTAGTACTTCTGAAACACCCGCTTGAGGCCCTCAGTGGCAAGTTTACCTCTGATCGTGATGTCACAGGTGCAATTTTTATTCACTTGGCAGCATTCAGAGGGCGCATAATACACAATCACCATACTTGATAAGCAATGAGTGCCCATGAAAGAGCCACCAGTACTCTAAGATATATATATATATATATATATTCTATTGAAAATTTGCCCGATGCTTGGTATGTTGGAATCCATCATCCATCATCGTGGTGGATTATGGTAATGGGCATGCTGGGTGATGGGTGGAATGCTGGGTGATGGGTGGAGTGCTGGGTGATGGGTGGAATGCTGGGCGATGGGTGGAATGCTGGGTGGCACGCTGGGTGGTCGGCAGCACGCTGGGTGGCATACTGGGTATGACAGTGGGCACATCAGGTCGAAGGCAAGGTGTGTAATGAATCAAAGGAGCAGCCATTGCACTTGGGAAGCTCATGATGGGCTGTCTTCATGTGTTCTTGAGTCTTGCAAAGTGTGCAGTCTGTGTCTTACATGTGGCCAAGTATGCCGCTACATTTTCATGCCATAAGAAATCACTACATATCACCATAATATGTTGCATATCCTTACACTTTATTGAAAACATTTAATAATTAAGTTTGGGCTAATCCCGTCTTGTGTACGCGCTTGCCCTGGCGACCTGCTTCTGTAAAGATGCTCCGGAGGTGCTTCCTTACAGAAGCAAGGCGGTGCTCTGGAGGTGGTGCTGGTTGCTGGATGCTCGCTGATGTACTTCTCCAGGCAGTCTAAAAGAAGAGTGCAATATAAAAATAAATCGTTTTTGCAACAATTTGGAGTAATAAGTGAATGAAGGAAATCTGCTGCAATTACTCAAGCAAGAGATTCAACAAGTTTCAGATAATACAATGCAGCATATATTATAGAAACATGCTACTCGGCGCGCATGGCAGAGCAGGCGTATTTGCACAGTGAGAATGCATAAACATGCATCACATTGTTTTGCCAAGTTGCATGGTATTTTCGTATGTGTTTCCCAAAGCCACGCCTCTCCTCAGCAGGAGGTGGCTTTACTGCAAAGTTTAGTCATACGGCAGCTGTATTCAAAGTCCCTTCGAGCTGACTTCTTGCTTCCGATTTTGCATAATTTGCTCTTCAACCACCCAAATTCCTGTCAGATTTGGAGAGCCAAGACTTGGCTAGACTCTCTCACGCATGCAGGAGAGCTGCAAGGTGCGACCTCTGTCATCTGCTACCGTTTACCTGTTGCTCGCGGCCTTTACTTAGCGCAGCAGGCGATGAAGTGGGTTGTAACTTTAGCATTACCCATGTAGGCAAAATTTTTTTTATGTAAAAGACGGAATCATGGCTGGTTTACATGCTTCATTTAGCTGCCAATGATGGCAACCAATGTTTAAGTGTTCTTTTAAAGCTCCATAATGCTTTCTTGCTAAGGTAGCCTACATCTTCAGTGTAAGAAAGCCTAAGGAAGCATCTTAAAATACAGAGCAATCTCTTATGCTCGTTTGTTCCTAAAACCCATTTTTGCAGCCGACGCTATTTGCAGCGGACTGTTGATGCCATTACAAGAGTTACCAACACTTCGATTCATAAAACAATTGAAACTGCGCAGAAAAACAATGCCTGTTACAGCCACACTATGTCGTCATCCGTTCTAATCCAGGCTGACCGAGAGTTCTAGAACTTTGTATGATGCCCAGCACCTTGACCTTTTGGGACACGACGACAGGCATGAAAATTTATAGGAAGCTTCAGACAGGACAAGCTCCCCTATACATGTCATAGCCTACATGTACCATTAATGTGGAAGGTCTTTTGTTAGTGTAGTAATTCTTTCCTCATTTTTATGCTCAAATAAGGCACATGTAGCCATCTGACTTTCTTGATTGCATTACTTGTCATTCAAACCGATTATAGGGTGAACTGCGGAGAATTTTCGCAAGAAACCAATATCTCGAAATTATCGTATGCTGTTTGACAGTGCATATATACGGCACAAGAAAAATACATACATAAGGGCACTTGCATCATTCTTTGGCATTTCTTTCCGTTGTGTGTACATCAACACTAACTCATCCAGATAACTTTCAGATATACAGTCATGTTTCTTAAATGAGGTGACTATTTACTTACTTTTCACAGCAGCCACTTTCTCTGGTGTTGCTGGAAGCTTCCAGGATGCGTCAGAGATGGTCCGACAGGCCTGTCCAGTCAGGCTTCTCTCCCCAGCCTGCGTTGCTGACGACAGGTGCCGTGCCACATCAAATGTGCACTTGGCATCTGAGGTACACTTCATTATGTAATGCCACTTGTTTAGTGGCATCACAATGTCCCGCACCTAATCTGTACCTGCAATAGATATGAAGTATTTTTTTTCTCTGACCAGTACTCGTAACACTAAAACACGCTTGCATAAAATAATATTGTATAGGTTAGGTTCTTTGATTTCCGATTAAACGCCATAATTTCCTACTTCTGCACCTCGAACAAGGTTTATAAAAATGGGGTTAAACCCACTCTTACCAGAAAATTAACCTTTCTGTAAAGGATAACAATACATGCAAGTGTTACTAAACTAATAAAAGTTGCCCACCTTGTGAGCAGCAAGCAGTCATATTTTATACAGCTAATTTAACCTTGCATAAGGAAATCGATGGAGAAAGCAAAAAAATTGGTTCAAACAGGCGCAGTGCCACGCAGAGAACAGTGCAAGAACAAGTGCCATCGTGGCCTCCGAGATTGCAAGCAGTGACACAATGCGAACAGAACATAAGAGAACCACGTGCGCCTGGTCTCCAAAGGCTACCGCCATTATACACTGCACAGCCTAGTTCTGAAGCACACTGGAGGCATGCCTTGAAAGCACGATTACCCTTGCATGGCTGAACACGAGTGAATTTCCTTGTGGCTTCTGAAATTCACATGCAGCACTCACTCATCTTAGCCATGACTAAACTGAAGCAGAGCATATGCCTAGTCCCGTCGCAATTTCAAACTTCAGAAGTTGGCGCACACCCTCCTTTTACTGTGATCGCGTTTCACATGTTTGTTTAAACAGTGCGGTGCTATCGAATATTTGCATTATGTGTGGACGCAGTTTGAACAGGCATGGTCAGAAAATCGTAAATACAATAAAATGTAGTCATTTTACCCATAATTCGTTATAACTGAGATTGTTATAAGGGACAACTGGGGGGGGGGGGGTATTCTGTAAGAGTCCACCTAGTGGACCATCCACTTCGGCTGTGGCGATTGGTTCCAGCAGCAATTGCGAGAAGGAGACTGGCTAGCTCCTCCTCGCGCATGCCGCTGGAGCCAATCGCCACAGCCGAAGTGGATAGTCCACTAGGTTGATGGACTAGGCATGGAGAGGCTTGCAGCACACACTTCAGCCACGAAGCATGCGCTACAAACCTTCAGTGGTGGCGCCTTAGGCTTCCTGATCCGGAGCTTATTAACAGCCCATTTCTTTTTAAGACACGCGTAGAGCGGAAACGAATGAAGCCTTATCTCATCCTTCGCCGCTCGGTTGGTGCCCTGAGACACGCAGCACATCCTGTTGCTATTAGTTTTTTTGCATGGCGAAGGTACAAGCTGTTAACACAATAGATACGCATCCACGCAGAGTCACACAGTAACACTGTGCGGATACCCTTTGAAATATTTATCTCGCTGGCCACTACGCAGTGCGACTGCTCTGCATGCATTTGCGAATACTGCGCGCGGGGACAATGTTATCGCCCTTGGACTTTTTACGGAACACTGCAGTGACCACGACGGCAGAAATGCCACTGGAGTATCCATATCATTTCTATCGCAATTATATAGGGAATGACACCCATGTGCATCAGCGTGATCCGCGTTCACGAAGTGAAACATCAGAAACTTTTTTAAATCGCTTGCCAAATGAACAGGTGCATCTTATAAACCGGTGCGACTTGTATACGTTTTTTTTCTGAAAGACTGCCGTTTTAGGGGAGTGCGACGGTTTATTTTTCTGAAAGACTGCCGTTTTAGGGGAGTGCGACTTATAGAACGGGAAATACGGTAATTATGCACCTGACGAGCAAAGACCTTTTAGGAGGCCTCGTAAATTTCTGCATGGGAAACAATACTTTGTCTGAAATCATACACTGCTCATCTTATCTGCTAATGTTAATGTGTCTACTGCTTGAATAAAAGGTTTGAAGTGCAGCACTAGTGCTTTGCAGTATCTCTGCCTTTCCATAACCCCCTTTTTTGCTGATAACAAGTTTCACAGTTCAAACTAACCCATTATCTAGCTTTACCCGTTTCAAGTGACAAACATCAGGCTGACTTTTCTTCGAGCCGATGTAAGTCTTTATTCGGAGTCAACAGTGTTTCAGCAGTAACGTCACATTCCTTTTGTGTGGCAATTATTATTGATACAAGGACCCTTTTCCCTGATATTCCATTGGAAAGCATGTCTATGAAGACAAAGGGAAAGAAAAAGTTGGCCTCACCTGTCCATCAACAGTATAAAGCATTCCAGCAGTGCATGGAGACCCTGGGTGCACAGCAACATCCAATTGAGCAGAGTGTGCAAGTAGCCCTGCCGTGCTTGTGGCCTCCACTGCAAACAATGGCAACATTCATTAAGCACATATAGTGATCATAGCAGGCTTTCTGTGCATAAATCATAGGAAAACATGGACGTAAACATAGGCCGACCAACATTTTAGTGCGATTCAAGCCTGACATGCGCAGTGGCAATTTTAACTTGCCTAATCCAGTGTGTTTTTAAGCCACATAGTCACCAGATAAGTAAATTCTTTAATGCACTTTTCGCTTGGAGAAATAGTAGATACTTGTGCACGTTAGCAGCAGGGACCGTGCATTATTGCAATGATTATACTAAGCAAATGGGGACTACTAAGAACTTGCATAATGTGCATACTTGCGTTAAAGGAGTGTAGTTAATGGTTTTTTACAAAGCCTTCATTGCACTAGCATATGTAACAGAAAGTTCTATCCTGCAATAATGGAACCACAGTTTGATATAATGACATGCTTCCTCCATTAACTGAAAAATGCTCACTCACCCCCAGCTTCAATCATCATCATTGGAGCCTGAGCACTCTCAGTCGACACACCTGCACAGACAAAACCTCGTGTAAGAGAGTTCTTGCTTTTGTGTCTTGACCAGTTCAAGATGCCTGACATGTTTTCTCTATGAAATAAAAAGAAAAGCTCACTCACCTGCAGGCTCAATTCTCATTGGGGGTAGAGAATGGCTCCCGCCTGTCACACCCAAGTCTGCTGACTCGAACACTCCTGCATAACCATGAGCTGTTGTGGAAAACTAGGTCTGGTTCCGGTGTCCACAGCAAGGAATGTGAAAAACAAAAACAAACAAGAAACAAGCGCATGCTTCGCGCAGACAAGTGTCGCTTAGCAACGCGGAGACGCATGTCGCCCTTCTTTCGCGCTTCTGCACCGTACAAGCTACACGCGCGGAGAAAGGTAACCTCGGTATTCTCGGGGATGCTGCACGACCACACTTTGCACTTTCCAGATGTCGTTTACTCGCGCTTTCTTTAGTAATAGTTCAGGTGTCCGTCCCGAGTGAGATACTTGCAGAGCCCACGGAAGGAATGTGAAAAACAAACAAGTTTGCGCTTTCGAGGCTACAGGGAGCTGCCTTTTCATCAGTTGTTTTTTCAGTGTCTGTTTTACTTGCGTAACTCAGTGTTATACCATGCATCGGTGGTGCATGGCAGCGGGATCTATAGAAAATAGTAGCAGCGCGTGCCAAGGGCCAACAGCGACGTTTTTGTGGATAGCTGAAATTGTGACAACTTATGAACTGATGGGGTGATGGGCGGAATGGTTAATTTTGTGGATTTCACTATAACAACCTTTCCGAATAACGAATGATCTACCGCGGTCCCCTAAGTTCGTTATATCGAGATTTCATTGTATGTGCTTGGAGCTAGTGCTTGGAGCCTTTGGATTTAGCGGGACGTACACCCATAAGAGGCCAATGTTTGAGCTGATGACGACGTGTCTTGCTTGATGTTAGCCAGTGCTTGCTACCGTTGTAAATACACCCTGTAAATAGTCTCCCTACTGTGCTTCCACGTAACATTATTTGGTTGAGCTGCTGGGGCAGACACCATCTTGAGTCTACCTCCATGCTGCCAGGGGACAACACGTCGCCGTCAGCTACGCCTGCGACCACCACCCAGTTTATTCCCTCCCACAGCCCAACTTTTGGGACAAACAGCATTGACGAAGATGAGTGGCTCGGCATGTACGAGAGTGTCAGCAAACAGAATACCTGTGATCAACTACAATGCTGGCCAACATCATATTTCACCTCGGCAGAACCCCTCGCATCTAGTTTCGAACCCACAAGGACGATCTCACCAGCTGGCACCTTCAAGCAGGAGCACCGCAATCTATTTGACGACCCATTTAGTCAGCAGTGCCAAGAAACAACTGGCAGCACGTACCCAGACATCAACTGAGCCTTACTTGTACATCCAGGACGCACTGGCCTTGTGTCTACAAGTTGACCAGGAGGTTACCGAGGCTGACAAGGTCACTGACATTTTGAAGAGTATCACAGATGATGCATTTACTCTGCTAGTCTTCACAACCACAAAGGGAGCTATGCACGGCTAAGTGGCTGCCAACACATACCTTCATTAAATTGGAGTGTTCTCTGAGGCAGTCATTAATACAACTGCCAGTTTGGACGATGTAGCATCGACCGCAGGAGAGGGGGATCTCGTACACTTTGTTGTGGCAGCAATCAACTGGCTTTTTAGTGTGTTTCTTATCACATGTGTGGGGCCCCGTGTCTTCCTTATTCACTTTTGGCACATACTACAGAACTTGTTTCTTGCCGAAAAAACAACTCTAATGGTGGCCTTATGTGCTACCTTTTTTATACGATGAGACACTTGGTGCAAATAGGGAATGACCGCGTTTCTTGAATGCTAACTTTTCTCTTTTTAATTGTTACGTTTTACAGGTTTTGGCTGTTTTCAGTCTGCTAAAAGACATTCGACAATGGTGGACAGCAAATGGTCCAGGTAGCCTGCCATTCGCTGTCTGAGCACCTGGGAATCAAAACAGCTGCGCTTGTGTGAAGGCACGACTGTGACAAGACAGCCCCTAAACAAAATTTGCTAATCGCACGCTTAACAAGTTTTGAATGCGCCAAGCTGTAAGGTACGAGGCTCTTCTTGGATGTAGTGGGAGGGCATGCTACAGTATAGACCACTTATAACGTAACCGCTTATAGTGCAGGACCGGATATAGTGCGGTCTTTTCAGACTCCCGTTAATTTTCCCATAGCACTCTATGTATACACGTATCGCTTATAGTGCAGTTACGGGAAACGAAACACCGGTTACAGTGCGGCTGCCTGCGAGTACGGAAGTCAGCGGAGACGGCGAACACTCCCCTCAAACGGGCGCCCCAAGGAGTGCTCGAGGAAGAAAGAGAGACGAAGTGGAGGAGAAGAGCACGTGGTGCGAACAAACAGCCAGTGAGGCTGAAACCAGAATCTTGAGTGCGATTCGTGAAATATCACGCGCGAATAGCGAGCTAGGGCCACGAAACTGCCAAGGCCGGACAACACTCGCTTCAAGATAATGGCAGTAAACGAAACTTCAGGGAGCGCGCGGTGCCGGCACGGCACGGGGAATGGCGTACGCAGAGACCGTGGAATGTGAAGGAGGAGGGCGGCAGGGAAGCAGATTTCGCCTCGGCAACTCCGCAGCTTCGGTGGCTCCCCTCGCCCTCCCTCGTACCTCCCTCACTTTTGACGGTCACCGTGTGCGCCCGCCGCCGTGCAGGCGCCGCCGCTAACGCCGGCCCGGCGCCAGCTCCCCGAAGTTTTGTTTTCTGCAATTATCGGGAAGAGGGCGTTGGCCGGCCTGAGACAGCGCCGCTGCTTCCCTCTGCGCCGTAGCAACATCGTGCAAGGTCAACACGTGACTAGAAAGTAGAGGAAGCATAAAGGAGAAAGAAGGGTTCACTGCCATTTTCTACGCGTGGCTACGGTAGCGTGGCTGAGACGTCGGCACGTAGACGCATGTTCTGGCGCAACGCAGAATCGGCGACCTTGCCATTTGAGAGAGGGTGAAATTTCCGCGGCATTTTTTCTTCCTTTTTTTGTTTTGTTCGCGCGCGACATTGAGGAGTCTGTAAGCTTTTACTCTATGGCGGTGCCGGCGCAATGCCGGTCGGAGGCGCCACCGCGTGATTCGACTGTAAATTGAATGCAAACATTCTAGCCGCATTCCTCGACTGTCGCATACGCGTAGCGGCTCGGTGCACATAATTTGCATATGTTCGGGCCTTGAAAATTGTTGCTTTGGTTATAGTGCGGTACCGCTTATAGTGCGGATATTCGCGACTCCGGCGACTTACGTTATAAGCAGGTCTACACTGTATCAGCAAGTACATGGTCAGATAAAACAGTTAAAGATCAAGGAACCTAAGTTTGTTATTATCTATAAATTCAGTAGTTCTAGTTTCTTCATGCAGGAATGAAACACGTTAACAATTGGTCCAAAGGAACTCGCGTCCCAGTCAAAAAATCCGACAGGCTGTCGGCTTGTCGGCTATATGTTATTTTGGCCTGTTGGCCTGTAAGCCTGTCGGCGTGTCGGTTCGTCAGGCTGTCGGTGTCAGCCTGTCGGCGTCCACCTGTCGGTGTCGGCCTGTCGGTTTGTAATCCTGTCGGAACATTCTATTCCGACAGGCCGCAATGGCGGCAGTATTCTCTGGCAATCACTTTAAGCGATAGTTTCACTTTCGCGAGAGTTCATGGCTCGACCCACGAAAGCTCTTGCATTTTCCCGACGCTTGTGCGCAGGCATGCAGTGCCGATTTACGCGAAAGTGAAACTACCTCCGAATGTGATTTTCCGAGAATACGATCTCTAGTGGCGTCATCAAGCATGCTTCATTATGCTGTCAGACAGTTCCTAAATAGAAAATACACCTTTGATTGATGGTTTGAAAGCTTTATTGCACAGTAATTCACACGTAGCCATCATATACATGCAAACAAAAATTCCGTATTTATTGTACATAGGTCCTATTTCTCGAAATTAATGAAGCTACCCAATCTATGTTACCAACAAATTTCTACCTATATTCATAAAAAAACTAGCAAAAGTACTGAGGCAGTGGAATTCCTCTGCCACGCCTGGGTTCAAGCAGCACATGGGCGCCTGCTTTACTAGTACATTATTTGTAACCTGTAGTAAATATACACAACAAAGTAGAAAGCAAAACTAGTATTAAGAAATCTAATAAAGTATGTTTGGGGACCATCATTGGAGACAAGCAAAGTCTCAACATGGGTTAAGAATGTGCGAGGGGGCCTGCCAGCTGAGATTCAGACTGGTTTTAAATGATGCTGCATATACGTGCTACTCGACAGCGTTAAATACATCGTCATTTGGGGTGCCGAAGACGCCTGTGCAGCATCCATCAAGGATTACTTCTCTGGCAAGTACGAAGAGGATCCAGCTTGCAGCACTGACTCGCCTCGCCTCCCTTTTCAAAGGCCAAGACGACCAAAGTGAGCGCCATCATCAGGGCAGCATACGAGGCTTCTCCGGAGCTACCTAAACACACGAGCATCAAGAAGTGGACGCTCTTGGTATTTACGTCACATATGAAGAATATACCACGGTGGTGGCCGTGGCACACCGAGAGCATATGAATTCAACAGAACTAGGAAGGCTCCTGCTGTAAAGTTGGGATGCCCCTGAGTGGGCAGTACAGCAGGGAAGAAGCAGTTTTGCTGCTTATCATACAGAAGAGGGAAAATTTGTTTCAGCAATCCCAAAGAACATGAGCACGGAACACAACCAAAGGAGAAGAAAAGCACGATCAAAGACCTTACAAAACAAACATGGAAGAAATCCAGACATATACTACACGGACGTGCGTAGAGTGGCAACAAATTCAGCAATACTAGCCACAATAGTCCCACAGTGATAACTGGCTCCATTTGGACCCCTTTAGCTTGCACGGAGGAGGCAGCAGCCATAGCGCAGGCCTTTCAAGATGCAGACGCAGAAGAACAATCTCTATTGGTCCTGACGTACTCCCAGGCAGCGGTCCATTCATATATAACGGGCACCATTTCACACAAAATCCACAGCATGCTAGGCACCACCCTAAATAGCACCACGCAATAATGTAGCGCCTGGCACACTCTGGGCACAAGGGAAATGAGAAGGCCGACCAAACTGCTCGAGGATCCCTACGAGGAACCCCTGATCCACCAACATGACATCCTCGAAGACCAAAGAGACCAAAATACAGCCACCTACACCCAGACCGTACAGGGAAACAGGCCAGGTACTGGCACTTCTTACAAACACACATCACCATCAACCTATATTTTGTCCACTGCAGGACGAAGGCCTCTCCCTGCTGATCTCCATTACCCCTGTCTTGCGCTAGCAGATTCCAACTTGCGCCTGCAAATTTCCTAACTTCATCCCCCCACCTAGTTTTCTGCCATCCTCGACTGCGCTTCCCTTTCTTGGTATCCATTTTGTAACTAATGATCCACCGGTTATCCATCCTACGCATTACATGGCCTGACCAGTTCCATTACCCCTCTTAATGTCAACAAGAATATCGGCTATCGCCATTTGCTCTCTGATCCACACTCTCTTCCCGTCTCTTAAAGATAGACCTAATCTTTTACGTTCCTTCGCTATTTGTGTGGTCCTCCACGCATATCCATACATCCAAATACTTCACAAGATGCATACATCCTGCCACTTCCCTTGGTGTAGGGAGCGGCCAAGTCTCGTCCACGTAATGTGGAGATGTAAGCAACGACTTACAAATTCCAAATTCACCCCCTCACGGCGAAAATTCCAAGTAACAGGAAGCGGGACGTTTGGCTTGCTAGCGAAAATCTAGAGAGCCAGAGAGCTCTTCCCGATCAAGCCCAGCAAGCTGCAGAGACCAATGGAGCTCTAAACTGAGGCACCCACCCTCCACCCAAGACCCTTAAGAGAAATAATTTAGGTTTACACTACTACTGCTAAAGAAAGATATTGGTTGACTATTTTCTAAATTTCTCAACTAATTCAATATATAGTGGTCGACCTATACTCATGTTGGACCTATTTTTTAGTAAATACGCTAAGCACGAACTCCACAAAGAAAGGTAGAAGTGCTAAGCTGGTAAGGTCAATATAGAAGTCCTGTCCCAGAAGTTTGAGCAGTTCATGTCACTACATTCTCTGCCGCGCTTTTTGCTGGCTCACTGCACAAACTTTTGGGACAAGCCCCGTAGCTATCAGTACCAGTAGCACTACCTTCTTTGCGCGTCAGCGAGTTTCTGCGCCAATAGCCTGCGCACTTCTTTCAATCTTTTTTTTTCTCTTCTTCCGGCCCCATGAAGATCCGGAGGAGGCCTGCGCAAGAAAAGCAATCACGAGTACAGAAGTAATGAAAGCATCTAAACAATAATTTCCAGCATGCACAGAGCAAGTTCCGAACAATATGCCCACGGTCCAATGAAATATTTTTGCAAAGCTGCATTTTCAATAACCAAACTGCAGGTTACTTTTTGCATGTTAACTCACATGCCTCAAATTCTTTCTACAGTTTTAACATGAAATATTCAGTAGCAGATGATCGCAACACAGTGCTTTAGCACTAGCTTCGCTTTAACTGTGGCTATTTGCATGTGCCATCTATACATGAGTAGATCAGTTCATTGGAACAGTATGTTCATATACTTTTCAAGGGTGACAACTTTTGTGGTGTCACGGCTGGTCTGGCCTCAGTCCTTCCCTTGGATCGCGACTTGTTGGACAAAGTCCCGGTCACACTTCTGTTCTTAAGCTCATCTGGCATCCAATATATTGTGGACGCCATACGGCAGAACATAGTCAGACGTAGACCGCAACAATGTCCCCCAAGCAGCCTTTTCTATTCATTGCCCGGATCCAGCATACACCTGCAATATATAATAACACATACATAGCTTGTAGCTAACAGGTTTTATACTGGACGATATACACTATGCATTTTCTCAACTCTTCTGTTTTCTGGCATTCTGGCCATTTATTAGTTGCAGTGGGCTGACCTGCATGAGCAGAACTAAATTATACAGTAAAATTTTAAAAAAATCTTTTAGACACTCCCACATAAAAATCTCCATAGCATAAATAGCAATCGCTGCATTTGTTAAATTGACAATGATCTGCAAGAATATTCACTGCTATCTATAGCTCGCTGAACTCACTAACATCTACCTTGACATTGGGTAGCCGAATTTCAAATACATGTGTTGTCTGTAGGACCACTCTTTATTTTCAGGTTGATCTGTGCGGTCACTACATGCAATATAGAAATGTGCACAAGCATAGCGTTCCAAGGACTGCGTGATTACATAATTATGCCATCAACATTAATGTACACATACAAAAAAACCTTCACACAAGTGACATGGCTGAATAAACGTACACTCGCCAACTGAAGAACACACGTAGCACGCCTGCCTGGCAGTCCTTGCAAGGAATTTTATAGACGATGCCGGGATATTTTTCTTTTTCGAGGCAGTCTTTAGCTCGGACGAGTTGTTGTTTTAGCTTGCTTTAAGGGACTGTAGCCAGATTTTACATCATAATCTTTGAAAATTCTTGACATTGACTCGCTCATGCCTCATGCATAGGGGAGAGCCGCTGGTTTCCTTGTTCTCAACGGCCTGATAGGGGGTTCAGCGACACGCTTTTCTTCAGTCTTTATAAACTGGCCGTGGTAGCCATTACTGACCAAATCCTGCGTCACTCTCTTCAACTCAGCTCTGCCTGCATCAGTAGTCGAGCACAATCGTAATACACGGGTGAACAGTGTAGAGGCAACAGATCGTTTGTGTCCAACGGGATGCGCCGAATCAAAGTGTAGATGTTTCCCTGTGTGGGTAGGATTCCGATAAACGCTTGTTGAAAGGCCGGATGCAGTACGCATGACTTCAACGTCAAGGAAACCCAGGCGACCACTAACTTCTTCTTCAACGGTGAATTCTATTGTGCTTTGGAAAGAGTTCAGGTGCTGCAGAAAAGGTACGACGTCTTTGCGGCGGATAATGGCAAAACCATCGTCGACATACCGCAGGAACAATTTTGGAGCGGGCTGGAATGTCGTGAGGGCTTTATCTTCGAGGGCTTTATCTTCGGCTGCAGTGTTTATGAAGTGTAATGCACAACTACATTGCAGATTTTATATTATGAGTTTTATATTGCGGTCACATCCATGCTCCTGGAGAAATGCCCATTGCTGAGAGATGTCGTTCGTAGAGTCTTTACATTTTATGCTCTTATTTTTCCATAGAGAAAAGGCTACTGTATATTCATTTTTGCTTCTATGCTATTTTGTATTCACGATGACTTAGTGATCGCGGGTTCTAAATTTGAAAACTGGAAATTTTGCCCAATTAAGCTGTGCCCTGTGTTCGGTCACAATAATTAGGGGTGTTGCTTTCAGAAGCTTGTTGCCATATCAAATTCCCCGCAGTGTATAGGATCGTAATGAAATGTACAGTCAACTCGCATCATTCTGTTGTTTTGCTAATTCAGGAAGCAGGATTCCAGCACAGCCATCTCCTGCACTTATGGTCAAGATGCTCAGACAATGGAGTCCGTGTTCCGTGTGGTTAACCGTGAACAGTATTCTCGCTTTTATGAAAGCTAAAGGTGATTTCCTGCATAAATTACAATTTTGCAGCTCAAATGTATACACTTTATTCTAATTTGAATCAACTAATATATGCTGTTTAATACTTTTATACTGTTTGATACAATCACTTCTTGTTGGAGAATATTAAGCGTGATGTTTAACATTTATTTAGGGCGTG
>NC_051162.1:153762706-153817431 GCF_013339745.2 Dermacentor silvarum
AATTTTACATACTGCAGCGCAATGAGGGCTATAGAAAGTGTTGGTTCACAGAGGGAAATATACACAGCAAAATACCATACAGCGATAACGATGATCTGATAAGACCATACATCCTGGATAATGGATTCTTTTCGTTCATGCACATGAGCGAATAGACCCAGGTAAGGAATTCCATTCTTCCATGGAACGAGGGAAAAGGCTGAATTTAAACATTTAATGTGTGAAAAGATGGGCAGTTAGATTAAGTTGGGATGTCGTCTCGTTCATGTCTCAGGCGCAAGGTTGGTATAGTTGTTTTTTGAAAGTATAACCGAAGAGTTGACGATGCTGGGGCAAGAAACCTAATGATACGATGTGGCGACGTGAATAGAGCGAAGTTAAATTCAATGAACGAAGTGCAAAATAGTATGAATAGTCGCGATCATAATGGTGACATGTAAATTAGACAGCTTTAGCTGAATTGCTTCCAGTTTGTTAATCTCACAGTGTTTATTAACGACAAGAACTAAGAGCTCAACACGCACAGTACAGAACGAACAGGTGCACAATGTGTGCACTCGTACTCACCCGTGACGGTCTTGAGCCGGACCACCTCGGCATAGCTTGAGGCAAATCCTGAAGAAGTAATTTATTCCGGAATGCAGACGCTCGAGGAACTTGCTGTCTAGCTTGCCGGAGGATCCGCTTCTTCTGCAGATGGTTGGTCTACACGTCACATCTCGTCACCGACGTGGTCGGATCCCCTTGCTGACGACTCCCGCACGGCTCTTTGATCGCCTTCGCCGGTGTTTAGATTCCTTAGCCTTAGAATCTTCCAGACAGTTCTCGCGTTTTCAACCACGGCCGCTGAAACGTCTTGGACGAGGGTGGCGACCTCCGTTGCCGCACGCCCGGACTGTTGCCCTTCTCCACTCGCTCTGCTCGGCTTGTGAGAGGATGTTTCGACCCGCGCTCTGTCTTTCCTCTTTCTAGATAGGTAGCAGTAACATTCACGGATCTTGTCGAACCTTCTAGTATCTGAAGATTGGGGCGTCTGTCTGTAGCGTATGCGCTCACACGCTCTGTTGAAGCAGCCACGGGGCCAATTTTCTCCTTTGCGGAGTTGGGTGATACGCCGCGCGCTTTGGTTTAGCGCAGTTTTGCGACAACTGTACTTTGCTTCATTGACAAGGTGATATAGTAGGGATAGCTGGAAGCTCAATATCAGTATTGAAAAATACATTTAAAAAACCCAAGGGTAACGTTTATGATAGACGCACTCATTTTCTGTCTTTAAACTGCTTTTGTGCACGGTTCTTGATGGACATGTTTTTAGAGGATGCTAACACTCCTTTAATGCGAACCGCCATGGAGCTAGTTTATGCGTTAAACTAGCACTCTTTCACCAACAAACGCCATTTTAGCACACAAATCTTAAGGAAAGAAAGGAGGCGCCAGGACCGAGCACTAGTAACAGTCCAGTACTATTACTCGCACAGCGATATGGTGCAAAAGGCAAACGCGGTAGAATAGATAAATCTTTATGCATTTTGCTCGCACAAATGCAAAAAGGGCACGTGTCACAGCTAGCGCGGCACTTGTTTTAAAATTATAAAAGCAGTCTCACTATATACTGATATTGCGCATGGGGAGGCTAAAACACACTGCTCCCCCGTCATGTGGAAAATGAAAGCCTCGCCTGTCTCCTGAACGCTCTGGCCCTTATATTTTGCCACAATCAAGAAGTTTTCAAACATGGGTGCACTTGCACCTAGAGCGGTGCACTAACAATGCTTGGTTAGTACAAGTCTTCTTCAAAACCTGCATGCCAACTGGCCCGCGCATCAAGGTTGCGTGGTCACGTAGCCAGACATTTAAACATTGCCCTGTTTAGCCGATGTACCTTCTACTGAACAATAGTTGTATGTGATAGACATTGCGCCTGTGTACTGTACGTGCTTTTTTGCATGCTTTCTTTCCCAGTTAACGATGCATGTCTTTTATTATTAATGTGCCTACACAACAAACCAAGCTTGTTCTGCGCCACGAAAGAATTGTAGAAAACGCCAGCGTCAAGTAACCTTTCTCAGCACTAAACAATCTTGGTTCAAGGGTTTCGGCGGATTATTTCGATAGGTTTTGGACTCCATACGGCTTACTTGCTGACTCTAAGGCAGATAATTAAGCTTGTAGGTTGTGCTTCTGCCACTGGTACAGCTCACTAACAGCGAAAGTGCGTGCTGCTTCTTCGGACGGAATCTGACTGACAGCACTTTACACGGCGCAGCTGACCCGGGTTCGGTGAGGCACCACTGGTTTTCTTTGTTGCCTTGTTGAAAGAAGCAGTTCTACGTTCAGTGTAGTTGTAGGAATACAAATTAAGCATAACTTCCATGATTTGAGTAGACACATTGCTCTTAAGGCATCAATATGTTTTTTTTTTCAATTGTCTGCATGGGTGCTTCGTAGCATTGATGTGAAGTTGGCATCGAGTCGTGCATTCGGGATCTCCTTAACAATGACCTGCTGTAGTTAGGGCTTTGCAAAGAATGCATCGCTTACGAAGCCCTTTTTTTACTTGTAATTGTGCTATCAGTAATTTCTCGGCTGGCCGAATTACCTTGAGACCCTACGTTGACGCTATCGATGCCTTCATGCGTACACTTTGCGACATAAGGTTCTTTGATTTGCAAGTTTGGTTAATAGAAAGGTGGCACTAACAGGTGGTTATCCTAGACATTGTTCGAACAAACCAGTGAATATTGGTTACGTCTTGTACATAGTTCATTAGTACTTTGACAAGTGTTTAGGAAATGGATTTCACTTCTAACATGCTGAAAGTCACTTGGTCAGTGACTACATCCTCATCAGATGTTACCTGACTAGATGCCGTTTCTTCGAACCCTTGACGAAATATCCAACGGAACTTGTGGATACGCCATCCTAACTAAAGTTTACCGTCTTACTCGCCTCTAAATTGGAAATCTGTAAGTGCCACCTTTCCTCAAGCAGACTTGAGAAGCAAGGAACCTTGTCCCGAAAAGTGTGCACTTGAAGACATCGGTAGCGTCAGTGTAGGGCCTCCAGATAAATCGGCCGACCGGGAAGCAATTACTGGAAGCATCAGTTAAAGAATACTGAAGGTAAATGAATGGCTTGAAAACTTACGCATTATTCGCAAGGTGCTAACTAGGGCAGGCCATTGTTTGTGCCTTCCCGGTCGTAACGATCTTTATCAACTTCACAGCGATGGTAAGGGACCCCCCCCTCCCCCCCCACCCCTTTGAGTAAGTCGCTAGAAAGCTTGACGTATTGAAACCAAAAGAGGCTGTTCAAACCAAGAAGTTATCCTCAGCTTGTCTTCCTGGCCACTAAACCAGAAACTCCTATTTTGTGCAAAGGACAGAAATTCAAGACTACAGGATGTTTCACCAGATCCTGGCGAAAGTGAGCTGCATGTGGAACATGCCTTCAGTCAGATCCATATGAAGGGAAAGAAAAGGCCTGCCAGCTTAGCTACCATGGTGTTACCCCAGAATATGTCCCTGCTCCAGAACTTGACCTTTATTTTTTTATGTGACTTGGTCAGTCACCATAACTTGATCATTATGAAACAGGATGTATTAATAGGTTCGAACACAGGTAATGTATTTATGTGCATGATAGTGCGGGAAAAAACTGATGAAAAGAGGCGCAATTTGAGTAGTGAAAATGTCCAGGAGAAAGTGACGTCCAATTTTTGAAATCCATTTGACAGGCTAACAATCACATGGCAAACATGCTATTGCTTGAAAAAAAATACCATGCAATTTTTATTTCAAAGAATCGAGCCAATGTTTTTGGGGGTTTTGTCAGCACCACGGGTGTAGACTGCACGTATAATTTTTGGTTAAATGTAAGGAAGGTATGACAGACTAGGCCCTTTAAAGCTAATGGCCATAAGCATGACATTAGTACATCTTTGCTCAAACCATCTTCCAATTTATTGTTTTGGAAAGTGTTAAATGTTGGTAAACATAGCTGCTGCCAGCTTACAAATTCTGATATCTAGAAATATCAGTCAAGTTGAAATCCTTTCCTGACTTTGTGTCAAATCCATGTATATTTCACCTCTTGTGCCGAAATGATTCTGCGCTATGCTGCGGATATTCCGAAATCTTCACTGCAAGAAATGTAGGAAAAATGTCATCACCCAAAGGTTTCCATACTTTGTGCGCAGCTGCGATATCGCCAAAAAGTGACAAGATTGCAAGTTTGCAAAAAATTCCGCGTCAGTGTACAATAATTTTGTCATGCACTCTTCACGGCCAGCTGTGATCTCATTGATAATACTGGCGGAGTGTTCCTCTGATCCTCTGACACGTGACGCCCACACCATGCATGATCACGTGTACGCGGTGAGTTGTCAGCTTGCTTATTTACTATGCTTTGTGAGTTCGTGCGGATCTGCGCACTAGGCTAGGCTTCGTTATGGGCCTAATGCTTGTTATGTTGTTATTATTTTGTGCATGAACAAGTTCAGGGCCGCGATTTTCTAGCAATGCGTTTCTGATGCCGTTTCTCAGCGCACTTCGTCATTGCTCATAGTGTCACTCCGCCCGCGTCATCAGACGGGATAAACCAGCTGTAAACTGTGAATGAAAGAGTTGCACATAATCGAGTGGAAGGCTCGGTTACAAAATCTCGGCCCCGATCAACATTTCCGTTCAATTACGTTGTTGGGATTCGAGCACATTCGCGATATTTTGCGTGGCTAGACATTGTCCACATAAATGCCTGTGTGCAACCGTGTTTGCTTGGTTCTGTGCGAAGATCGCGGTTCCCATAGATGCCCCACAGGGCGGGGGCCAAGTTGTACACTATCATGTGAAAGTGATTATGAAGATACTGCTCCTACTATATTTAGCATTTGCGAGAGATTTTGCGGCGGCTGACCCATACTTTGAAAAGCTCTATGTGGTTTTCGCGTGGCCAGAGCGTTATTTTTTTTTTTTTGCTTATCTTGAAAACTCTACTGATCTCGAAATTTCCCCTGGTTTTCACTACTTCGAGTTAACAGGGTTTTACTGTACTTTCACGACCTAGTGTTCTTTCACGGGCACCTAATGCACCTTACAGGGGTGTTTTTCATTTATCAGCCATCGAAGTGCAGCCACTGTGGCCGGGATTTGATTCTGTACCCTCCGGCTGAGCAGCGCAATGCCAAAGTCACAACTGCACTACGGTATTTACTTTGCTGGCAGAAGGGTAGTTTTTTGTAATTTAATAGCTCGACCTGTCCATGCTGCTTGTTAAATGTTCATTTCTTGCTTGTATTACTTCTGTTGCTTCAGTAGTGATAAATACTATAATCATAAAAATTACGTCTTTTTATAACACTTTGTTCACTGGCCTGCTAATTGTGAAAGTTTATGCAAGCATGGTATTGCATGTTCCCTTAGAATCATAGGCATATTGCATGAAACCACGACTCTTTTAAAACGTTTTCTTTCAGTATCTCCTAAGTTCTGATCGCTTTCTCATTCTTTTCTGTGTGAACATGGGCAAAACTGCATTTTTCTATATGTTTTGACCTATTGCATGAGTGAAAATAAATTGGTGCCTTTACTTTTTCAGGCGCCCTGCAAGCTCTTCACCCAAGTAACACATTCCACTGGGCTTCCGTCAGCAAAGTGGGTGTATCGAAGTATCATTAGAAGTTTCAATAAACAATGCTTGTCAGATGTATGAGTTGCTCTTTCCTAAACTCGGAGGACTTCAGTGCTAATGAAAGTTTGAATGGATGTACGGGAAAACCTACGTAAAGTATACTTATGTCTTTTATTTACAAGCGTGAGTCATTCCTTCACCTTCCATTTTTCCGCCTTAAAACTACAATTTACTGTAGATTTGTGAACAAACCATTACAACAACAGAACAGTGCAGTGAGCTCAATACAATATCAAACACGTAGTACACCTAAAATAATTACAGTTGAATGCTTGTAGTAAATGTGAAAATGTGGTACCAATCACTTTCTGGGTGCATACCCACGTAGTTCATTCATGGTGAACGTTCTCATAGGTCACACAAAATGCGTTCATGATGTGTCACATCAGTGACGGTTGTGTTAATGCATTTATGCCGAAAATTGTGTTCAGCTTCGCATCAAGCAATGTACCAAGCTAAGCTTTATGTGACAGTGGAATTTTGGGGGCAAACGTAACGCCCAACCCCTTCTCTTCGAGGCGGATCTCAAATTCATAAATGCACCAAATTTGTTTATAGAGTGAAATATATTGATTGAGATCAGACCACTATAGCTGAACCTGGTCCGCACAGGGCTAAACAGAACGGACTAAATGAAAACAAACAAGACTGGGTTAAACAGTATAGGACTGAAAAAGACCAAAAGAAACTTGACTAATCGGGGACAAACAGGACTGGACTAAACGGGGCAAACAAGACTGGACTAAACAGGGGCAAACTGGACCTAGTACAAAAGGGATCTCATTCCATAACTCTATTTCATGAGACCCGTTTCAACACAAAACTGCTTTCCTAGAAGCGAAGTACAGACACTCACGCTAGCACCTGCCAATAATTTTGACGCCTTAGAACGAAGTTGTTGCCACTAGAAATATTTTGACTTTCAGAAATGATCATTTCAGCTGGTTGGTACATCATGTCAAACAGCAGATGTTTACGGCGAAAGCCTTAAGTGGCTCGTTGTGCAAGAACGACTGACACTGTCTTTCTATCATTATTACTTTCTGACAGAGAATACGATGCAAAAAGAAAAAAGATTAGGCGCCATTCCACTCTGCGAAGGTGGATGACCACCTAAGCTATATCATCATAATCATCATCAGACTATATCTATGTCCACTGTAGGAAAAAGGCATCTCCCTGCGATTTCCAATTACCCCTGACTTGCGCAAGCTGAGTGCAACTTGCGCCTGCAAATTTGTGAACTTCATCACTCCACCTAGTTTTCTGCCTTCCTCGACTGCTCTTTCCGTTTCTTGGTATCCATTCAACTCGAATGGCCCACCGCTCATCCATCCGGCGCATTAGATGGCCTGCCCAGCTCCATTTTTTCCTCTTAACATAACTAGAATATCGGTTATCCCTGTTTGCTCTCTGATGCACACCGCTGTCTTCCTGTCTCTTAAGGTTAGGCGTAACATTTTTCGTTCCATCCCCCTTTGTGCTGTCCTTAACTTGCTCTCGAGCTTCTTTATTAACCTCCAAGTTTCTTCCCTATATGTTAGCACCAGTAGAATGCAATGATTGTACACTTTACTTTTGAACGACAGTGGTAATCTCCCAGTCAGGATTTGGCAATGCCTGCCGTATGCACTCCAACCTAATTTTATCCTTCTATATATTTTTCATGGTCGGGGTCCCATGTGAGTAATTGACCTAGGTAAACGAACTCCTTTGCAGACTCTAGAGGCTGACTGGCGATCCTGAATTCTTGTTCCCGTGCCAGGCTATTGAACATTATTTTTGTCCTCTGCATATTAATCTTCAATCCCACTCTTGCACTTCCCAGTTAAGGTCCTAAACCATTTGTTGTAATGTGTCCCCATTCTTACTGAAAGCAATGTCATCTGCAAACCGAAGTTTACTGAGGTATTCGCCGTTGATCCTGCATCCTAAGCATTCCCAATCTAAGAGCTTGAATACTTCTTTAGAATTGTGTGTCCTTGCTGACTCCTCTCTTGATAGTAACTTTCTACTTTTCTTGTTGAGAACGAAGGTAGTCCCGAAGGAATCCTTGCAGATATTTGCCAACATATTCACGCGGGCCTCCCGTACTCCTTGATTACGCTATGCGTCTATGACTTTTGGTATTTCTACTGAATCAAATACCTTTTAATAATCTATGAAAGCCATATAGAGAGGTTGATTCTACTCCGCAGATTTCTCGATTACCTCATTGATGACATGGATATGATTCCTCGTAGAATATTACTTGCGGAAGCCAGCCTGTTGTCTTGGTTGGCTGAAGTCAAGTGTTGCCGTCATTATATTGCAAGTTTTATTGGTAAATATTTCACACAATACTCAAAGCAAGCTAATGGGCCTACAATTCTTAACTTCTATAACGTCTCCCTTCTCATGGATTATTCTAATGTTCGCGTTCTTCCAGCTCTCTGGTACACTAAAGACAAATGTTGGCAAGAAAAAATACCAGATGTGAGGAGAGCGTAAAGCAGCAAACGAACTTTACAATGACGCCTTTCTGCTCACTAAAGGGAATGCATTGAAACGGCAGTAATAGCGGCAAAAGGCCTCTTTTTTCTGATAGAGAGCCACAGTGTTAAAGATGGCGTAGCAGATAGTTTTCATTTCTTTCCTTGCCACAATTCGCTAAATTAAAAAAAAATATGTAAGGTAAACAAAATCGGTTTCTCGTTTGCAGTAATTTTATTTTACATTGAAAATTGTTGCCTCTTCCTACAGTCATAATTCAGCTGTAGCTGATGCAAGCACTCTTGTAGATGTCAGTGACAATTGCTTCTCTAACGCTTTCCAACCGAAATTTCGCGACCTATTCAGGTCAACGTCGGAGTTTAGTGCAACGCGGTAAGGGCTTCACATGGGTGCTTGTACCCTATCTCATGGTAACATTGTTTTTTCAATCTATCAATGTCCCGTAGAAATGGTTATAAAGTATCACATATGACTGCGTTCCCATGAACGACATATACTTGTATGTCCTTCCATTCAGGTGTGGAGCTATTTCCGGGGGAGTAAATAAATGACAAGTGGACATGAAGAAACAATGATGAAAGTAATTTATCTCCCACATTTAGTGAGCACTTGTAAAATTCGCATAGGCTGCAGTGCAGTTCCAATTGTATTCCTGTGTATATCTTCCGTTCGGGCAAGCTGCAAGGAAGGCATTTTCGCAGTCCGCAGGTGGAAAAGTACACTCTGGAAGTCCTCCTCGTATGTACATCGTACACCACCATGGCGCTAAAATAAAAAAGTATTGAGTCAGCGAAAATTGACATTTTAGACGAAGGTTGTTTGTCTACTAATTTGAAGTGTTTCTGGTGATTATCTTAGTATGCACGTATCTCGCTGAAAGCCGTACGATGGACGCTTCATGAGGCGGACAAATCGGTATAAACTATCTGAACCTATCCTATCTGAACCTATCTGAACTGGCTATAAAGACGTGCCGTTGTCCCACACTTTTCTCTAAGGAATCACACAATAAATAAAGATATACCACTGATATATATTTACAGCAAAATTAAATTGTTCATATTCGACACACCGTGAGAAGCGTGTTATGCGAATCATTTTGCAGGTAGAGGGCTATCGATCAATGCTTCGGTTTCTGCAAGGAGATACCAGATAAACCAAAGTGTTCCTGTAAACCGTATAGTTTGTGTGCGTCGCAAGCGTACGTGAGTGTGACGAAAGCAGCACGACGGCAACCACGTTGAAGATGATGATGATAATCACCATCATCATCAGCCTATATTTCTCTCCACTGCAGGAAGAAGTGCGATCTCCAATTTTGTCAACCTCCAAGTTTCGGCCCCATGTGTTAGCACCGGTAGAATGCAATGATTGTAGACTTCTCTTTTCAACGACAGTGATAAACTCTCTGTCAGGATTTGGAAATGCCGGCCGTATGCACTCAAACCCAATTTTTTTCTTCCATAAATTTTCTCATCGTGCTCAGGGTCCCTGTGAGTAACTGACATAGATAAACATACTCTTTTACAGACTCTAGAGGCTGACTGGCGATCTTGAATTCGTGTTACCTTGCAAGGCTATTGAAGATTATCTTTTTTTTCTGTCTATTAATCTTCAACGCCACAGTTACATTAAAGGCGATCATATGACACCAAATGCATAATTTATACGCCAGCCATCAACAAGAACTGAGGACATAGCAATTTTTGGTTTTACATAAGTGGACGGTAGTAAGTGAGAACCTCGGCTTCTTACGTCATCTGTTACTATTCTAAAGGCGTGTTGTACAGTCATAGGTACATATTGCTATGTCATATGGTGGATGTTAAAACGACAATAGTTTTTGTACTCTGGAGAAAAAATGATCAAGCGTGATTGACTTGGGTGATCGTGAAGTCGGTACAACGTCGCTGTTTCTATGTAGCGTAAGCTACTACGAGGAAACTTGGGAAAGTAGGCCTGTGCCGGAGATGCTGTAGTCTAAAAATGCTCCTTAAATCTTGAGCAGACTGAATGGAAGAACCGTCACGCCGTCGTAACGTATGCCATAAATCTTTTTAAGCACATGTTTCACGATCTACGCTCTATGTACAAGGAAGATAACCAAAAGCTGCTGAACACCATGTATACATTCCGACCGCACTTGTTTACACAACACATACACCCACAAATATAAGATTGTATTATTGACAACCTCAGTGTTGACCTACAGACTACTACGTTAGGCCGTGACGTTAAAGGCACTTTCGACAGCGTGTCTTAATGAAGCCGTGCTGAAGAACGGGCCAGTTACGAACTGTGGGCAAAGGGTCTACAACTAAGTCACATACTCTTTCCTCTTTAACCGAACAGCAACCGTAATTCTTTGGAGATTGTGCAGTGATAAGTTTGCAGAGTCCACAAAGGGTGCTCCTCGGGGATTTATGGTATCTTTGTTACTTTTTCACTTTGCAAAGATGCAACCATTGCGGTATCGCAAGACTCCATCATGCCATTTACCCAGGCGATATTACATTCAGACCCGCAGGAGGGTCTACTCGGGAACAACAAGATGCCTTACAAGAGAGCATCGATCACACAGAGAAGGCGCATGGGCACAGCGTCACAGACAGAACAGCAAAAGAGCTTACTGCAGCATCATTCAAACTTACTACACCGACTCGGCAGAAGAGGCAGCGGTTACGCTCACAACAGTCGGTCAGTGACAAATTACACTCTTCACAGACTCGTGAGCATCAAGAAAAATTTTTAGGAAAGGCGTATCTCCAAAATTTCCCTCAAGATACTTTTAAAGTTACACAACCCTCCAGCCATTGATGTCACGTGGACAACGGGACACCATTGCCTTGCGGGGAAGATAACGGCTCATGCTGCAGCCCGAGGTCATGCGAACCATACATTCCCGAGAGGCGATCGTGCTCTGACATCCTTCCCAAAACGACACAAAAACATTCCAAACACAACAAATTAGAAAGAACAAATACCCATCACCACACCCGACGCTCAGTACAAAGGCGGCCATGCAGCTACGAACACTCCAAACGGAGTCCTTCCACACTACACGAATACAACTGCCAGTTCTGCGGAAAACATAATACGCTCTATTGTATGGTTCGGTAATGTCACGGTGTCATGTAAGTGCCAGCCAATAATAGAGCGCCCTCGGAAGAAACCCTGATAACCAGCGCTGACCCGGAGGATCAGCAACGACTGGTGAACCGAGCAAAGGTGAACGACTGGTGAACCGACAGCCGAGGGCCATGTTGTTCCAGAATAAGGAAGCCACCTACCTGAGGGGGACGTACACAATTTCGCTGGCTCTATCTCTTTAATGAAGTACACTTCATCATCATCATCATCATCGTCAAAGCGAGAAGAGACAAGAATTCACCTACCCGATATACTTCTGTAATGGCTACATTTTTTTCAGGATTTGAGGTGAAAATAGACGCTGTGCTTTTGCTACCTGGAGGTGCCAAAAACTCGGCACGGCTGCCTTGTTTTGCCACTGATTAAAAAAAAAAAAGCTTCGGAATTCTCGCACCACACAACGGATAACCCCGCCACCCTTCTCGAAAGTCAAGGATGCGGCATATACAAACGTAATTTTTAAATACATTTTTTGGGGCGATTTTTGTTACAAAGTTCTGTGTGCGACTTTTACACCGCTGCGGACATTACACTAGTATACACGGTACCAACCTACGTGCAGAAAGGTGTCAAGAATGAGGCAAAATTGGTATCGCTTTAAGCGAAGCAAACTTAATGCACCTTTATAACCTGCGCTCAATCACGTCTGCAGCGTACCCAGAGGGCCCGACTGTTGAAATGCTTTTACCAATCACGTGAGGGCAATTCTAAGCTTCTGCATCCGAACCGTTATAACATCGCGCCACAAAGCAGCGTTCTGCCTTCCGATGTTGACAGGAGCGTTGTGCGCACACAGCATTGCGTTCCTGCTTCGCAACTGCCTTTAAGCATTGCTAGATTATACGTCAAGCTAAACTATGTAATATCTTTTATTGGACACTGAGGAATGCCGAGATTTTTGCTTTGCTCTCTTCACACGAACCGTAATTTTGCATCGCCTGCGACGCTGCTGTCGTAGGCAACGCTGCTATCACACCAGTCTTATGTGAAGCTTTGGAGCTCCGTGGTCGCCGCATTTACCTGCCTCTTATGGTATGCCGCATGAACACAATGACCCGTGTATCCTTCATTGTGGCACTCACACGTGAACCGCTACAACCACATAGCGTTTACTTTCCTCACTCCTATCCCAGTCCGCAGCTTATGCACTGCGTGACAGCATGAAATACGGCATATAGTCTATTATGTGCTCTCAGAGCTGTGGTCTTTCATCCCGGCCACCGACATATGCCAAGGCTGCTGTAACGCAACGCACCTTCATTTCTACCGCGTTCCTCTTCCTGATCAAGAGCATCTGGCGCGCCTCTAGAACCTTGTAAACCTCGCGCTTAATTTCACTTCACTTGGCACTGCGTGC
Organism: Dermacentor silvarum; assembly: GCF_013339745.2. NCBI lineage: Eukaryota > Metazoa > Arthropoda > Arachnida > Ixodida > Ixodidae > Dermacentor > Dermacentor silvarum. Next base: position 153,775,395 of record NC_051162.1, read on the forward strand.
GCCCAAATTATATTTGGTGCGGCGGTCACATACATATATCGCAGTTTTGTAGCAAGCGCTATCTGGAAGAACATCACGGCTGCCATTTTTTAATTGGGATACGTTACATGCACCGGGACAATACCCCCGCCAGCCATGAAAACACGCCTTTTCTCTGCTATTCCTTAGCGACTTGCCCCATAACTATCACCCAGAGCACCACCACTCTCCTTCCATTCTCCGACTCTAGATACACCCTGCAACCGTCCACTCACACCCTTAACCAACACAGTATAAATGATATGGTTATTTCGTGGGCAGAAAGCAAGATTGCTTGAAAAGGCTACACTTTTGCTGAGTGCTTGGCCAACGCGTTACGTTAGTATTCGGGATGTATCGGTTGGTTGGTTCAGGTGTGGGAGAAAAAATATCCCTTTTAAATTGGACGACAAAGAGTGATCGTGCTTGTCGTAGTCACTTTTGCCTGTCAAAAGCACCATTTCTTCATGACGTTACCAGAGTGTGCAAGCAAGCCAGTTGAAACATTGGTTTCTACGGAACTTGTTCTTATTATACATGTGAATTTGTGCTTTCTTCTTCTTCAGAAAACATCGACCTTAAAATGAAGTTCCTCTGTGTGCTGAAATTGATTCTTTCGTGCGGCCATCGACGCAGTGAACTTTTGATGTTTAATATGTGAGCATTCTTACGGTATTGTGAAATTTTCTGAGGACACCTGACTTGGGCGTGTTTATAGGGCATTTTTATACTGCCTCATAACAAGCGCTAGCGTGGCTCAGTGGTAAAATATCTGACTCCCGGGCAGCGGGCCTGGGTTCGATCCCGGCGGGAACCAGATACTATTTTTCGCATTTCCGGCGATAGCGGTTACGGTCACCAGCGACGGTGGTTGAGGCGACAGCGGCAGCGGACACCATCGCGAACCGAAACGGCTATGGGAATGAGCCCATAACAGCTTGCGCTGTAAAGAGGCTCTATCATCCCGGCCTAAACATGTCACTTCTTGGAAAAGTTCCAAGATAGCTGAGTCAACATTCCATCGGGGAAAGTGTGGGGAGCATTCATCCTGTTTTGTTTGACTCCAAACTACCGGGAAGTGATCAATTCCGTAGGAAATCCTAATGACGCTCCCTTCTAGGTGCGGCATGAGTGTACTTGACACAATGCTTAAGTCTATGGATGAGTATGTTCGCTGTGCAACGCGATTTAATGCAAGCTATTTCTTATTAAGAGGCAGGAAAATATAAAATTTTATATTAGGGGCCTCATTTATCATAGCGAGAGCCTCCCCACAGAATGCTGTATTCATTGAAATGTCCTACGACTATATAAGGTTGGGAAAGCACGACGATAAAGTTGTGAAATTATATTCTGGAAGGTTGGTGCTTGGAAGGGGGGATGTAGATCGAACTAATTCTGCCAACTTACCAAACACCGCTGCTCAGAAAGCAACTTCCTCAGGAAAAGTTCTGAGCTCTAAATGTTGGCAAGCAACACGCTTATCAACTGTTATAGCCACACCGCCCAACAGGGCGGGAGCGTCGTCGCACTCTCTGCTAAAAATATCATCATATTGCCTCAAAACTTTTTTGTGTGTTGACTTTAGATACGTTTCCTGAACACACAGCACCCTTGATTTATGTTTATGAAAGAGTTATTTGACGGCAACAAGCATATGGGGAAGGCCCCCAGCGTTCCATTGCACTTTTTGCGTGCCCATGTTGGAAAAGGAGTTTGTTTAAGTGATGCAAATCAGCTTACAGAGCCTTTATTGGACTCTGTGATGCGGAATTTATTGTTTTCCGAGCAATCCTAATAATCTCGCCCTTCTTAGGCGCTGGCGACGCCATCTGGCTGCTTGTTATGTTGGACACGCGCTCTTGCGAGCGCTGCGTCTGACGGGAACGTCTCCTTACGATAGACGAGACCTTAAGGCCACCATTCCGATGGGCAATGGCTCCTTCTGCGTGGACGGTGGTACAGCGCTAGCTGCAGCTGCCGCGATGGTCGGGTGGCGTCACCACCGGGTCACTGTGTGGGGGCCATTCAGCCGCCGGGTGCTGTTCTGCACTGCCCCCTGACGCAACACTTCGGTAAAGGTCTTCTTTGGCAGGTATGATACCCACCTACGTGCTTCCTTTGAATTAAATACATTAGTTTACTTTGATTGTAACAATTTATTTCTCCGTCTTCTAAGATGAACAGGAACGCGAGGACGCGGCGTCCTCCCCATCACAATTCACAGAGTGCGGAGCGTTCTCGCAAGCTTCGAATGGCTGTTCATTGGCCAAGTTCGCACAGGTTTGTCGGCTTCGACAGTTATGTAAAATGTTGCCAAACCTCTGCCATTTAAAGCATCGGAGGGGATTGGGGATATAAGGCCTGGCAGGGATAATTACTTAACTTGTCTCGATAATCTCGATAACACTTGACCCGAATGTTAGAATTAGTTGCTTAGTTTTATTCTATTTTCCATGCAAGTCATCTTAGTTGTTTTCGCACTCATGACACCCTGGTAACTCCATCGCTCTAAAAGTTCAGTCTCGGTTAGATCGTTCAGAACATCGTTGAAAATGACGCCACGAATGGTGTTTATAGTACGGTGCCGGGTGACAACCACTGCAACGTCCTCGAAAGACAAACGATTAGGTAACTTTTCATGTTGCATCTTATGAATCTTATCACGCAGCACCAGAAAAACATCACCCCTTCTCTACATGGAAACTCCATAATCTTTGCCAAAAGTTTCACTCAGTGATTTTGCAACCAGGAAAGGTCAGATAATTATCGCTGACTTTTATGTTTTCTGAGATTGCATTAGATGAAATCTTGAGAAATTATCAATTTGTCGGCCAAAAAAACTTGAAGACTTCTCTGGTGCGCGCTCGTTTCTACAGGCGATCAGAGAGTGGGGGAAATGAACTTTCCATAGGTATAGATAAAATTTCCGGCACCGGCGCCATCCACATACAATGCAGCCCAACGAGATCACGTTCCAAAACCTAGAAAAGACAGGCCCTGCAAACACTAGCTGTACGCCACTGCTATAACCAAATAATAATAGGCAAGGGTGGTTATGCCACACAAGCTTAACCCCTGCTGCCCGGAAAATCGGCAGGAAAAAGAAATATAGAGAGGACAGGAAACTTTGAAATAGAGAGAAAGACGAAGACAGCAGAGCAGTGCAGGAAAAACGAACTACCGATTTCTCCCGGATGGGGCAGCCCGGAGATGCCGTCTACGTGAAGCCAAGACCTTGGCAGAGGCAACACTCCCCTTTGGGTATTGCTACCACCGAGGGGCCTTAAAAGTCCAGACACCCGACACCGACTCAACCCCCAGAATCCCCTTTTCCGGGGACACGGCTAAGCCGCACAAGGCAAGTGCAGGAGGGTCCGAACCCCCTGTGCTCGGATACATGGTGTCGCAACATACAAAACGCCTGCTGAGACAAACTCCCCGGCACATGAGAAACAGCCGTGCTCCTTTGTATATTGATTGCATGACCCATGCCACAAAGAGAGCAAAGAATGTGTGTTAAATTACAAAAGGTCAAGCTATTGGGCTTAATCGTGAAAGCTGTGTAAGCACTACGTCTCTGATTTCCCTAAATGAATTGCAGCCTCTTCAGAGGAAATTTTTTGAAAAGTTGCGCTGTTGCCCTTGTTCTGCAGGGTATGTCAGTGTATGTATATTGCCGTGAATAAACTGTTGTAGATAGCCCAATGTGGTGTCTACATTTGCTAAATGTCCTAGTCTGCTGGCTATAAAATTATTTTCAAGTTCGAATACTAACACGCCTAACACACAGGAGCGCAGTATTTGTTGGCGTCCCGGTAAAGCTCTTTGTCTATTAAAATAACGTCGTGATGGTGCAAATGAAATGATGTCCCTGTTTCTACATTGCACAGTGCAGTTAGCTTGGATTTCACACCAAAAAAGAACGAAGTAGTGGATCGCCTTGTTTTCCAAACATAAATACGCCTTCGACCAGCTGTCTCTTCTTCTTAGGCAGACTTCTGGCGTGACTAGGCGTTTACACACACATCTAATTTCAAACGTGTGCCGCCGACAATGATATATCTCTTGCGAAGCACGCGATATTATCAATACATGTTGACGACCTACTGAAACGCAGCAGAATACACCTTATGTCAAGTTCTTGGTCAACATCAGTCGTTTTGGTGCGCAAGGGAATGAATCGATAAGGTTGCTGCTTGATTATTCTGCTCTGAGCAAAATAAAACAGAAGAGATTTACTTCTTGCCTCGATAAAAAAAGGAGTTATATTCTTTACAGGACGCACAATACTCTTGCGGCTTTGATTTGCGCTACAATTAATGAGATCAAATCCCGACAAGCACGAAGTCGACAAGAAGTAAAAATGCGTTTTCGAACGATTGCAAGTTAGGCATCCGCGAATAAATTTATTATGAAGAGACAGGGCATAAAATAAAAAAGGACAAAATGTCAAATTTTTATAGAGTACTGTCCGCTTCCTGTGAACAGCGCTAGTGACAAAGGAGAGCCTGGGCTCATCGCCCGGAGAGACACTGCTTAATCTGTTTTCGGCGCAAACATTCCCTGAGCAGCATGCCTATAAACGTTATATAGAGAAGCAGAAGGGATGCTCTAAATGGTGGGAGATGCTTCACTGCACTGGCCTTAAAAAAAATAATTTGATTTATTAGGACTCTAGGGGCCCGGAGACATCACAGAGGGGAGTGGTACATGATAACAGTGTAATACACATGAGAAAAAAAAGACAAAAGAAAACCGATACAAAATGCAAGTACCTTATCACACAATGACAGCTAGTAGGGCATACACAGAAAAGTACAAATACATGTTAAAATAACAGCAAAGGTTATAACTATTTATAGCACAGTGTTAGCTACAAGTGCGCGAAAACTAACAGGGTCTTGAATTCAGGCGATTGATGGGGAAGGCCATTCAATTCCTTGCGCAATACCAACCTTGTTCGCGTGGTTGATGTGCGGAGACGTGTAAGATGGGGCCGGGGGGGGGGGGGGTGGACATTACGTGAGAACGTAGCTGTGGGATATGCAAACAGATTTTGTGACATAAGTAAAGATGGGAGTACTTGGTGCGAGAAGCAAGTTGCAGGAAGTTCGTGTGTGTTTTTCCTTTCAGTGATGCTAGCGGTGCGATGATAGTTGGAGGTTATAAATCTAGCGGCGTTGTTTTGGACAAGTCTAATTGCAGTAATGAGAGTGTTAGACGACGGATCCCATATGGAAGACGCGTATTCAAGTTTAGTTCTGACCAGTGTTTTGTAGAGAATTACTTTGAGGGAGGAAGGAGCGGAGGTTAAGTATCGACAAGGTAAACTAGCATGTGGTTAGCATTGTTAATTATGACACTGGTGTGAAGAGTACAGTTTAGGGTTGATGGTATGTTCACGCCGAGATAGCGGTATGAAGACTCCAATATAAACTTATTGAGGAAATAGCGGGGGGAGGTGGATGAGGTTCGAGTTACATGCAGATCCTTGCACTTGTTAGGATTTAGTTTCATAAGCCATGTGCCACACCAATTACATATGGAGTCAAGGTCACTTTGATGTGCATCAGCGTCCTTATTGTTAGTGATTTCGGGGAATATGACGCAGTCATCAGCAAATAAGAGAATGTTAGAAGAAACGCAGTCAGGCAGGTCGTTATTATATAATAGGAACAAAAGGGAACATAAAACGGACCCTTGGGAAACCCCACAATGGACAGGTTCAGTAGTTGATCCATGATCATTACATTCACCAAACTGACAACGGTTGGTCAAGAAATACTCAAGCCAGTTAATCCAGGGAAAACAAGGGGAATGCGGGAGATGGAAATTGATTACGATGAGCAACACGAAATCAAGGTGAGAACTGAGGCCAACGTTTTGACAAGTGCACGTGTCTTCTTGAAGGCGACATATGCTCTCCTCGGCACAGTATATATAGGTTGGGTTTTTCTAAAGGGGAGAAAAGCTAAGGCGGGTGGGTGAGGTAACCAGCGATAGTGTTTTAGCGGAGATGGTGAAGAATTGAAAAGAAGGATAATGCGCTACTGTTAGTCCGTGGAGCAATTAGAGGCAGCGCCACGTGTTAGCTGGTTGACGTGTCATTGTAGGTTCCTCTTTTGGTGGAAGGGGTCTGGACGACTGGGAGGGGGGCGGGTGGTATCTGCTCCGCTGGAGGTCAGTGAACTACCGTGTCTGAAAGAGAGAATAAATGTAGGGGCAGAACAATGGTGTTCCTGTAAAAATAAATGAAAAAAAATGAGAAAATATATATGCTTGAGTGTTGCTTCTGTAAGAAACAATATAACGGCGAAACAGTCGATGAACGCCAGGTTAAATGAACATCACGCGTACCCAGCTAAAAAGCTTTCTAAAGCCGTCTGTGAGCATTTCAAACATAACTTTGATGAGCTTAAAGTCTACATACGACAGTCAAATTTTCTTTCCGCGTCAGACAGAAAATCTAGAGAATCGTACCTCATCCATAAGTTCAAGACATTACAAGTAATTGGCGTGAACGTTTCAAAAGGAGCTTTAGAATTTATTCGCTACTCTAAACATCAAAGAATCGGCAACATCAGCTGGTTATTTTTCACTGAGTTGCTTAGTTTTTACAGCGAAGCGGTTAAGGGCTAGGTCACCGAAGATCTTGTCCACGTGTAGAAAAAAATTATTATTATCAGCATTGGCTCGAGCGTCGTCGTCTTTCTGAGCACGCAGCGCCTTCTCCGTCCCGGCCGGCTGAGCCCCCGCTATTTTTTCTTGCGCCAGTCGGCCTTCTTTTATGCCGCGTTCCTCCCTGAGTAGCCTGGCTGCGAAGCTAGCGCAGCAAGCCTGCTGGAAGCTGCGCCCGACTAGAGTTGAGCCTTACTGGGAGGCTAGCAAGGCTACGCCGGCGGCGCTCACCCCTCCGGCTGCTCCGCGTGCGTCTGCTGACAGGGCCACTGATAAATGGAAGGCGTGGGCGCGGCGCAGCGGCCCGATGGCCGGGGCGAGATTGGCGGCTACCGCGCATGACTGTGCGTGTGTGTGCCCGCTCGCCAACTGCGGCGCATGCGCGCTGCCCTGCTGGTCTCGGCCGCCTGTGCCGCAGGCTCTCACCGGACTCCCACCTTTGAACGAAAAAGTAGGTCAACGGTGTTTGAGGAGTTCCCTTGTTTGTAAATGAGGCTCATTCGTACTAGGCCAACACGACACCGATTTTGGCCTGCCGACTGTTGGCAACAGCAGTTTACAGGACGACAAATGCTGTGACCGATGGTTTTAGGAAAGGAAAAGGATGTTGCCAACAGTCGACATACCTAAATCATTGTCGTGTCGGCCTAGTGTGAATGAGCCTATAGGGAGCTTTGGTCAAGGGCTCTTGTCTGGGAACGTCGTACAATAGGTTGAGGAACGCGCTCGGAATGCCTTTGCCCGAGGACGCCGAGCAATTTCTTTCAGAGCTGGGCTTTGTATAGCCATGGTCTAATTGTTAAAAAATACCCCATTGTGAAACTCGGAGCCGGAACCAAAGCATCCTTCCCGAGTACGCAGCGAAGGGCGAGGTTTACAATTTTGTAGCCAGATTCAACTTACCAAAGCCCACGAGAGCACCAGCTTCGCTGGACATCCCTCTTCGCAGGGTGGAAGGGCGCTTACTTTTTTTTCTTTATTCGATTATCAATAATATTCCAACCTTCCTTTGTTTTCACCCAAGCCTTTCGTTTTTTTTTATTTATATAATTATCCCCCCCCCCTTTTTTTTCTCTATTTTTGCACGAGCACCATTCTCTCTTTCTACATGTATTCTCTCTTTCCGACCCGATAGTTCACTGACCTGGATGGATGGATGGATGCTATGAGCGTCCCCTTTGATACGGGGTGGTGGGTTGCGCCACCAAGCTCTTGTTGTTATTTTGCCTAATGTCCTACCTTCATTTTTGAGAAACACACAAATACAAAGAATTGCAGGCATCAACCTTTTTGCACCATTACTGGGAAGTCTGTTTCTCTACGTCTCCGTTGTTTATGGTCTCCCTGCTTTTCTGCCACCAAACCTCCAACCGCCTCTAACTAATTTCTACAGCTGACATGTTTACTTTGCCCGTGCTATTCCTGAACCCAAGGACTTCAAGGAGGTCAGAGGAGCCTATACTTGCAGCTGGGTCGATTTCTTCACATTCCAATAAAACATGTTCCACCATTTCTCTAGCTTTACCACATCTAGCACACGCGGCTTCGTCCTTGGTGCACTTCGCTTGATAACTGCGCGTTCTAAGGCATCCTGATCTGGCTTCGAAAAGTAAAGAGCTTGCCTTTGAGTTTTCATAAATTGTTTTCTTTCCTGATTTCCTCTTTTCATATGAGGTAGTTAGTCAAAGCAGGTTTATTTTCCATTGCCGCCACCCATAACCTTGTCCCAGCCTCTCTCACTTTGCGTTTGACGTTCTTTGTTGCCGTGTTGCCGGCCATATCAGTCACATATTTGCTGGTAAACTTCCTAGTTCTTTTCCTCCACTGTGAGTCACTGTTTTGCCTGTACAAGTACCTGAACACTCTTGCACCCCATCTACTTTGTTCCATTTCCCGCAGTCGTTCTTCAAAATCAATTTTACTCTTAGCCTCCCTTGCTTCAAAATTTCTCCAGCCCATATCACCCTGCACAGCTTCATTAGTAGTCTTCCCGTGGGCGCTCAACGCGAGGCGTCCCACTGACCTTTGGTTGCCATCGAGTCCTGATTATACCCCTGACTTCAAGCAAGCAACCGCATTTCCAAATGTAGGCCTTGAAACCATTACACCTTTCCGCATACCCCAGAGCACCTCGTACCTATTGTATCCCAATAGCGCTCCGTGTTTCACAATGGCCGCATTTCTGTTCCCTTTTGCTGTTATTGTTTTATCCTGTGTCTCCAGATATCGATCGCCTTCGTTTATCCATATACCAAGGTGTTTGTATTCTTTTACCCGAGGTATTTCCTGGCCCTGAATCAACACTGTCTGTTCACTGTTTTCATAGAATACCATAAAACCAGATTTTTAATGATAAATTATAATCCTAACTTCCCACATTCTTCTCCACAGATATCAGCCAGACGTTGCATATCACTTTGCTTGTCAGCAAGCAACACAATGTCGTCCGCATAAAAAAACCTGGAAGCTGCTGCTTAACTGTTGTGCCGGCTTGTTTGTATGAGAGGTTAAACGCGATATTGATTCCTTCTAGCGCTCTTTCCATACTTACCACGTACATCATAAACATCAGCGGGGATAAAGGGCAGCCCTGTCTCAGTCCCTTGTTGATATCAACTTTATCCTCGCTTGTCATTCCTTCCCATTCAGCGCAAACAGTATTTTCTCGGTTAATCTCCCTCAATAGCTGTATACAGTCGTTGCCTATACCTTCCCCTTCTAGAATATTCCACAAAATGCTGCGATCTACGTTGCCATTCTCTCCGGTAATGTCTAGAAAAGTCACATATAGTGGTATCCTTCCTTTTCTGGATATTTCAATACACTGAGTAAGGACAAATAAGTTATCATCGAACCGCCTACCGATTCTGAAACCATTCTGAAGTTCTCCCAATATGCCATTATTCGCTGCCCCTGCTTGCAGCCTCAATTTAATCGCCTGCATTGCTAACCTGTATATTACCGATGTAATGGTCAGCGGTCGATAAGAGTGAACTACAGCAGAGCACAAACCACCCCCCCTCCCCGTCGTCTAGGCCCCTTCCACGAAAAGAGGAACCATTATTGCCACCCACCCACCTTACCTTCTCTCCCCTTTATAAGACCTATATATAGTGTGCCGAGGAGAGGATACGTCGCCTTCAAGAAAAGTTTACTTGTCGAAAGGTTGGCTCCTGCTCTCACCTTGTTCTTGTGTTGCTCATCGTCAAGCACGCTAAGAAGAATAGGATCTATATTGTAAAGATTTCACTAGAGTACTGTACGTAGAACCCATTTATTCCTACATTCTGCCATCTAACCTCGTCGTCGTCTTGTCTTCATTACTACGCTGGCGATGTGGTTCGCCACACTCCCAATCGGCTGTCTTGGCCCCCACGAGGATAATACGATAACACATTCCCAATTGAAGCCTTTTCAACTTGTTCACTGGGTCCTTGGTAGTATATTGCCTTCAGGGGTCCTTGCTGTCTGGCTGTCTTGACGACATAGTAAGGTCCTGTAAAGCGTGTTTTCGAATCAGTCCCTTTCAGACGAGAACCCGCGAATTTGGTTCAATCTCCGGCATTTTTGTGCTGTGTCTGTGGTCAAAATTCTTTCTCATTGTCGCTATATCTTTGTCGCTCCTGAGAAGTCTTGGGACGTTCCTACAGATCAATTATTTTCACTAAATCCAGTTCGTGATCTGCTGGCAGCCATGAGTTCGTGCCAAATGTCGCAAAATGTGGGCTGCATCCCAGGCCGGCTGTATATGATCTGTTGTGATGCGCAACGGCTCCTTCTAAGGCGCATTTCCAGCCGCCTTTGAATTCGGGGTATAATCGTATGTACATCTTCAAGTCCCTTATCATTCGCTCTGCAAGGAAATTCGCTTCCGGATGGTAAGGTGCTGGGAAACGAAGGCTGATATTTCTTTTCTAAGCCCAAAGTCCTAGTTTCTCGATTTTAAAGGCAGGCCCATTGTCTGCGACGACGACTCTGACGTTCTTGAAAGGTTCTCGTTCCAGCAATGAGATCACGCAGTTTGCGTCCTCTATTCCAGCTTTGGCAGCGACAAAACGCGTGCACTCGTCTACGGCGACAAAGAAGGCTTGCGTCTTCCTAACACCCTCCCCCTTCTTTTTGATTTCAGCGAAATCAAGATGAACAACCTCGAAGGAGATATCGGAATACTCTGGCAAGACCATCCTGTTGCCTCCAGGCTTGTACTTGGCTTTAACAAGCGGACACTGATGACAAGTCTTTACATAATTTGTGATGTCTTCTTTCATGTTTTTCCACGTGAATTGCTGAGCTATTTTGTGGTATGTCTTCCAAAATCTGTCCTGCCCTCCTCACTCTAGACTGGTGCGGTAACGCTTCAGGACTGTCGGCACATCGGTCTCCGGAACCTACAATTTGACATTTTTTTACTTCCATCTCCTGTGTGCCTTCCCAAAGCTGTAACAGCTTTACATTTCTAGTTGGGGTTACGTGCGGCACGTGGAGTCGAGATAGGGCATCGCCATCTTGATGTTTCTGTCCCAGCCGGTGTATGACGTCAAAGCTAAATTGTTGTATTTCGCTAACCCATCGAGCTATTCTGCCCTTCGGCTGCGATAGCTCTAACAGGTACGTCAACGCCTGGTTTTCTGTGAACAGCTTGAAGTGGTTTCCTTCCAGGTAGCTTCTGAAATATTGCAAGGCCATCACCACCGCCAGTGCTTCCTTCTCCGTAGTTGCATTGTTTTCTTGTGTCTTTGTAAAAGTGCAAGAGTAGTAACCTACTACCCTCAGTTCTTTTCCTTGGTGCTCTGTCACATCAGGCTGGTAGAGTATGGCACCTGCTCCATAATAAGATGCGTCGGTATATAGCTCAAACGGCAGCTTAAATTAAGGGAGCCTTAATACCGGGTCCGATGAAACGATGCGGACAAGCTCGGTGTAGCAATTCTCACATTCTTCTGACCACATAAATGGCACACCCTCTTTAGTCAGTGCAGTAAGACATTTCGTCTTTCTGGCATAGTCTCTTATGGATGCACGGAAATGGCCGGCCAGTCCCAAAAACACTCGGAGGGAATGAACATCATACGGTTTCACCATCTTCTTGATGCGTTGAACGCTCTCTTCCTTGGTGCTTTTCGTTTTACTGTCAAACACCCTACCGAGGAAAGCCACCTGATTGCAAAAAACTAACTTTTCTTCATGTTAATTTTAAGTCTTGCGGCGCCTAATGCCTCAAGTACTTTACACAAATGTTCCTCGTCGTTTTTTTCTTGTCCTAGAGTAGACGATGATACCATACACATACACATTGCAAAATTTTCTAATGAATTTGCTCAATGTTTCGTTCATCTTTTAGAACCACGACCTAGAATTCTTCCAGCCAAATGGTAACCGATTATACTCGTAGATGTCGAACGGTGTGACAAATGCCGTAAATTTCTTAGTTTCCTCTTTTAGTGTACCCCTTGCACAAGTCTATACGTGAAAACCATTGGCATGCTCCAGTCTCGTCAATGATATCGTATATCTTAGGCATCGGGTTTGGAAAAGAATCAGTCTGCTTGTTTACCATTCGGTAATCAGTGCACAGTCGGAATGATCCATCTTCCTTCGGTACAATGGCAATAGTGGAAGCAAAAGATGATGTCGATGGCCTAATGATCCTTCCTCTAACATGCCTTGAAGTTCTTGCCTTAACCACACTTTCTTTTCATGGTTGAGGCTATATGGCTTTTTTCTGACGACTGTGCTGTCGCGCAACAAGAATGGCGCCTCAATCGCTGTTGTGGCTTCAGGATATGACCCAATGCATATTAGCTCAGGGAACTTCAACGGCACGTCTTCTGCGCATGGTGACTTTCGATCGTCGGGTGTTTCAGTCAAAGACATATCTTGCTCAGGTTGTCCAATGGTCACCTCGTCGTTCCATAGTATGTCGATCTTCATGCTCCTCATATCAGGCCACGATAAAAGAAAGTCGAAGTCCACCGCTGACACGACGAGCGCTTCCACCTAGAACTTCTGACCTTGAAACTCAAGAGCTGCTTTTGTCCATTTATGATATTCCCGAGATGAACCATCGTAGCTACACACACGAATAGGCTTCCCGGAAATGATGCTGGTGGAATCTACTATAGTTTCATTAATTAGGCTTACGGAAGCACCGGTGTCAATCAATGCTGACATGTTCAAGCTGTTTACAAGCATCGGCACTATTAGCACGCCTGATTTAACAAGGAACACCGTTTCTTCAGCATAATGGTGAGGTTCGGCGGTGCCTTGACTTTTGGGGCTTTGGTTGGTTAAGGGGTACCGAGCCTCACGTGTAGTTATCGCTTGGTCTCGAGTTGTGACCCTTGTCTCTTTTGATGGCACATTAAAATCTGGAGTCATTACGTACAACAGTGACTGAAGCAATTGGTCCATTGTGCTTGGCGACCTAGCTAGAACTTGTTTCTGGCACTCTCTTGTCATACCGTGTATAATGACGGCAATAACAGGCGATTCTGGAAGTTTCGGCTCGGCTGTACAAATTAAATGTCACTTTTCCAACACATATTCTCTGATGTTAACTGCCTTCTGTCTGTAGAATATGGCCTTATTCCAAAGTACCACGGGATTCTTTTTAAATGCTCAAGAAAAACTCTCTTTCCACTCATCCCACGATTCACTCAACTGTGAAGTAAACCGAAGATCGTACCATTTCCGCGCGTTGCCACACAGAAATACCCGCTGTTCGGTATGCGATCCTCGTCAGTGAACCATTGGTTTCTGGAGCAAGCGCACTCTTAAAAATGAAGCCAGGCATGTACACCGTACGAATTTCCATCAAATATGTCTGGTTTCAAGAAAAGCTGTTCTCTGGTGCTTCTAGATCTTGATAGCGCAACAAGAAGATCTACCAGCTGCTGCTGTTGCTTCATCTGGCATTTCTGAAGGTCAAGCAGTGCATTTGTAACCGTTATATCATTGTCCAGTGAGGCTACAGCTGGTTCAGTTTCACGAGATGAAATGGGTCCTCTAAAATAAGTTTAGGACTCGTCTTGTTCATTGCGGGCAGGAACGATACCTTTAGTGACGGGGTCGTCAGCCGTAAACCCGGAGGCACTTGGAACGCTCCATAAAACATCATGCGTGGTGACGTCCTCCAGTGACCTGACATGCTGTTCAACACTTGCTTTGTAGCCCTGGATGGTGGTTCGTCGCTCGTTGAAAGCGACGTTCATCTTTTTCTTCACATGTTCCTGCTTTCGACAGGGCCTATGTACATTTCACAAGGGTGCTGTAGGTAGAACCCATTTATTCCTACACTATTCCATATAACCTCGTCGTCGTCTTCTCTTCTTCATTACTACGCTGATGATGTGGTTCACCACACATATTAATTTGCTTAACTTCGAAAAAGTAGTTTGTGACAGCTTTGGTCGAATGTCTTTGAGTAATCCAGAAAAATTCAATCGGTCATGGAAGTAGGATCCAAAATTAAGCGAACTTTGTGGGTGAAGTAGAGTAGCTGGCTTTCACGATAGTAATTTGCAAAAGTCATGTTGGGAAGAAGGAAAAAAATGAGATCGATTCGAGCAATGAGGTAAGTTGAGACGACAGGATATGTTCAAATATTTTACAGGGAATGCTGGTTAGGGAGATGGGGCGATAATTGATAGGTGAATTCTCATTGCCATACTTGTTGAGTGGAATGACCTTCTCGAGCTTCCAGCCAGAGGAAATGTGGTGGGTGTCAAGGGACGGATGAAAACTTTGTGAAAGAATAATTGATGAATACCGGGTAATGTTCTTTAGAAATCCTAAAATAATGAGGTCGGCGCCAGCCGAGCTAGACGTTTTAGTGAATCTATAACCTTGGCACAACCGCGTGGTTGGATGATTATTGAGTCCACGGGAAGGCACGTGCTTTGTTTGACAGTAGGGAGTGGTGGTATAGAAATAACAAGAAAATTGTTGCAGGAAATTTCATTAAGAACAGAGAAACATTCGTCATCTGATGTAGTAGCACCGGTGTCGTTAACAATGCTAATAGTATTGTGAATGGAAGGGTTAATCATTTGCCAAAATTTGGGGGGATTGTTAGTTAACATGATAAGCAACGTTTCTTGACGAAATTTACTTCTAGCCAGAGTTAGTGCTGATACCTATGTACTGTTAGTAGCATAGTAGGCTTCTCATCGTGTGTCAGAGGGAGAAGACTTAGCGGCACGGTGTGCCCGCTTTTTAACATGAAAGTGTTTTATGCCGGGGTCCACCAAGACTTCACTGACGTATTTCCATCACGGAAATACGTCATGATTTCATGATTTCCGTCACGGAAATACGTCATAGAACATAATACAAAGAAAGAAACCAGAAGAAAAAAGTCGCAGTTTCACCTGAAAGGCGAAGCATCAATTGCGATAGCAAATTTGTAGAGAGCTATACGGAGTAATGATAGTAGCTTTATCAGCTGTATAAACTTGGACATGCAGCAGCACCGGCAACACGCAGAACTGTTGTCGACGCCGTCGGCGTTTTGCCCGCGTTCGCACAAAATGCGTGCGGCGTTGGTGACTGTTGCCGCAGCCTCTGATATAAATAGGCACTTTGTGCCGCAGCTAAACGTCGCCTCCCTCCCCCCCCCCTCACAGCCTTTCGTGCGTCAGAAGAAGGCGCGTTTGCTCTACATATATGGTGATTGTAAAGGAGGAAACAGACGCCTACTTCTGCAGCCCTTAAGGGAGCACGGCACAGAACGCGAGTTTGTTCTCCGCCGTGCGTTCACTCCCCGTGAAAGCGCGCGTCCCTCGCGCCCTTTCACTCGCACATACAGCGTTCGGCGGCGCGCGGCGACGATTTCATCTCCATTGACGTCATACGGAACCTCACGGCGACGGCGACGGCGACAGCGACGGCGACGGCGACGCCGACGGCAGAAATCTGCTTTCGAGTGTCCATATAATTGCTCTCGCAATAAAAGTTCCACAAACATGCAAAATTTGGAAATCGAACCCACGACCTCTCGGTCCGCGATGATAGATCGCCGAGCGTTTAACCCATTGCGCCACAAACGCATTTGCAGAGAGCTACACAGACGCGCCTTATATATCTAAAGGCCCGACCACATTCGGCGTTTTCCCGGCGTTTCCTGGCGTTTCGTGACCCGGCGCCACTCAGCGTCGACGCTGAGGGAGGCGCCAAGCCGAAACGTCGTACTCAAGGCACACCAGAGATCTCGGCGCCGGCGCCGCCGCCGGAAGCGGATCGATGAGCGCCGACTTGGCGCCGACCAATCAGCGCATGGCTGCGGCCGCGCTGCTGGCAACTTTTGCAAGCGACTTCCGCAGCAACCATTTCGCGTGCGTGCCACCATGTGGCGCCAGTGTCTCGTCGGCGAGGCGGCGCCGTCTGAGAAAGCAGCCGCTCGTACCATCGAGCGCGCTGCCGTGAATGTGTGTGCGTGTGTGTGTGTGTGTGTGCCGCAGAACTATAAACAGGGCTTAAAAACCTTAATCGGGAACATTACTCATAGTTCACTTGAATGACATTGCACACTGCTTCTGGTTAAATCTGTCTGGTCACATTGTGCGACGCTGGACTGGCGCTGTTTGCGTGCGTCTCATGTGGCTGGGTGACCTCTCCGGCGCCGTTGATGCAACGACGCCGAGAGACGCAACGGCAGGAAACGCCGGTGAAAGCGCTGAATGTGGGTCGGGCTTAACACTCCTCCGTGTACCCGCGCTCTTGCTCGGGGCCTACGAGCAGAAAAGAGAAGTACTGCATTATGACACTAACGCGCACCGACAGTGAACGCTTCGGTGGTCTCAGCACTACGACGCCTCGATGCCAGCATTCGAAGGGACGCTGGCATCAAGAAGCACTACCAACGCCACCTAGGTGGCGTTCACCGTACTCAGCACAGCGGAGCGTGGCCTCCGCAATTAGCTCTGAAAATGTTTCTGAAGTTGATCGCGGAGGCTGCAATTACGACGCGCTGTACGCGCTGATTTGACTCGGTGACGATTCAGTTACGTGCTTTGTCTTGCGCGTTGTATTAGTGTGTCAGTTACGTGCTTCGTCTTTCGCGTTGTGCTAGCGTGTGCAGCGTAGTGCAGCTTCCATATGCACGACGGTTGCTCATGGTCATCGACGTTGGTAGTCGTGATGGAGGAGACGTGCCACCAGGCGTCAGCGTGGGTGCATCAACGCCTAAGGGCGCTTTAGCCACAAAACACCAATAGACATTATATATCAATGTGCAATAAACATTACACTACTTCTGTGAAGACACGTTTCACTTTTGTGTTCTATACCGATTCCTATATAAGAGGGATCAACCACATTTTTTTTCTATTTGCTAGGCGTTTCAAGATGGCGTTGTAGCAAGAGCTTTCAAATTGCAGGAGAGCTTGGGCAAGGGGATGTACTTCTTTACGAGATCGTGAATTTTAGTTTTGAAAAGCTGCCAGTTATCGTGAACAGTCCAATCGTCAAAGATAGTAAGAAAAAAGACGATGAAATTGGATAACTCAGTGTTAATTGCCTCAAAATTTGCTTTTGAGACGGTACGTTTCACAGCGTAACGGTTTGTTCAACAATCGATCTTGCTGTGCAGGCTAGTTCAAAAAATCCTGAAGGCAATAGTTCAGATGAAAGCAACGCTGCTTTCTTGGGGCGTGAAAAAGATATTTCGAATGTTTCGGTCATTTTTTTTCCTTTTCTGGACAATATAGTTCTCAAACCGGAGTCTGTCGCCTGGAATACATCTCGTTATAATTGACAATTTTGGTGGCGCAGATCCTTGAATTATCATTGCTTGTCGTATAAATAACAACTATTGTATAACATCTCCAAGAAACACACGGTCTGTGGAGGGCATCACTGTCGTAGCTCCGGAATAGTTCAGGTCACATGAGGTTCATTACAACGCACCTAAATTTAGATACAAGAGCGTAATCTTTTTTCATTTGCTACACAATCCGATTGTGCTAACCGTGTTCGGTAATCTAATTCGCGGCCCTACACTTCGTAGCAGATGGCTATAACGAATGAGCTAGATAGGCGTGCTGTAGGTGCGCTCAAGCTGGTTTATTTGCGAATTGTTCCTAAAGCACTCTGAGCGCAAGGGAATTTTAAGAAGGCTTGTTACAACCTAATATGTTTGATAGCTGCTTTGCCTTCGCGTACAATACCGCGGAATACTGAGGATGCATTTACACGTATTTTATTCTTTTATTGACGTGCACGCAGAGCTCGTCAATCGGTTAAACGAGTTATAAATATAAGTACTGGTCATGTACAACATCTTGGAATTGGATAGTCATACGTGTGTACGAGCTTTTATATAATAAACAAATCAAACAATTGTAAAATAAATCAAAACATTCATTTTTGTCCACATGTAGTGCCACGAAAAACGTACTCACAGTCTTGACCTAGAACCGTCTGGAGGAAAACACTGCAGTTGTATGTTCCGGGCGTTGTATAGTTCAGCTTCATGAAAATTCTGTCTGAATTCGCTGTGAAAAAACAAACAAACCAGAACATGGAATATTGAAAACAACAACTGCCGTGTATTGAGGTTGGACCTACAGCCCTCCATCATCTTAACTATGGCACTACAAAAAATACACACTCATCAACATTGCACGTGAAGTTACTGATAAACCTTTCATGGGTGACCTCACAGTTAAGTGCAGTGCAATGTGCCAGCCATGGGATACAGGTCACAAGCTGCTGTTATTTTTAACACGAAAGTGTTTTATGCCGGGGTCCACCAAGACTTCACTGACGTATTTCCGTCACGGAAATACGTCATAGAACATAATACAAAGAAAGAAACCAGAAGAAAATGTGGTTGATCCCTCTTATATAGGAATCGGTATAGAACACGAAAGTGAAACGTGTCTTCACAGAAGTAGTGTAATGTTTATTGCACATTGATATATAATGTCTATTGGTGTTTTGTGGCTAAAGCGCCCTTAGGCGTTGATGCACCCACGCTGACGCCTGGTGGCACGTCTCCTCCATCACGACTACCAACGTCGATGACCATGAGCAACCGTCGTGCATATGGAAGCTGCACTACGCTGCACACGCTAGCACAACGCGAAAGACGAAGCACGTAACTGACACACTAATACAACGCGCAAGACAAAGCACGTAACTGAATCGTCACCGAGTCAAATCAGCGCGTACAGCGCGTCGTAACTGCAGCCTCCGCGATCAACTTCAGAAACATTTTCAGAGCTAATTGCGGAAGCCACGCTCCGCTGTGCTGAGTACGGTGAACGCCACCTAGTAGTGCTTCTGCGAGAACGCGTTGGTAGTGCTTCTTGATGCCAGCGTCCCTTCGAATGCTGGCATCGAGGCGTCGTAGTGCTGAGACCACCGAAGCGTTCACTGTCGGTGCGCGTTAGTGTCATAATGCAGTACTTCTCTTTTCTGCTCGTAGGCGGCGGCACCGCCCCGAGCAAGAGCGCGGGTACACGGAGGAGTGTTAGATATATAAGGCGCGTCTGTGTAGCTCTCTGCAAATGCGTTTGTGGCGCAATGGGTTAAACGCTCGGCGATCTATCGTCGCGGACCGAGAGGTCGTGGGTTCGATTTCCAAATTTTGCATGTTTGTGGAACTTTTTCTTCTGGTTTCTTTCTTTGTATTATGTTCGTGTATGTTCGTGTGACGTATTTCCGTGACGGAAATACGTCAGTGAAGTCTTGGTGGACCCCGGCATAAAACACTTTCGTGTTAAAAAGTTCCACAAACATGCAAAATTTGGAAATCGAACCCACGACCTCTCGGTCCGCGATGATAGATCGCCGAGCGTTTAACCCATTGCGCCACAAACGCATTTGCAGAGAGCTACACAGACGCGCCTTATATATCTAAAGGCCCGACCACATTAGGCGTTTTCCCGGCGTTTCCTGGCGTTTCGTGACCCGGCGCCGCTCAGCGTCGACGCTGAGGGAGGCGCCAAGCCGAAACGTCGTACTCAAGGCACACCAGAAATCTCGGCGCCGGCGCCGCCGCCGGAAGCGGATCGATGAGCGCCGACTTGGCGCCGACCAATCAGCGCATGGCTGCGGCCGCGCTGCTGGCAACTTTTGCAAGCGACTTCCGCAGCAACCATTTCGCGTGCGTGCCACCATGTGGCGCCAGTGTCTCGTCGGCGAGGCGGCGCCGTCTGAGAAAGCAGCCGCTCGTACCATCGAGCGCGCTGCCGTGAATGTGTGTGCGTGTGTGTGTGTGTGTGTGCCGCAGAACTATAAACAGGGCTTAAAAACCTTAATCGGGAACATTACTCATAGTTCACTTGAATGACATTGCACACTGCTTCTGGTTAAATCTGTCTGGTCACATTGTGCGACGCTGGACTGGCGCTGTTTGCGTGCGTCTCATGTGGCTGGGTGACCTCTCCGGCGCCGTTGATGCAACGACGCCGAGAGACGCAACGGCAGGAAACGCCGGTGAAAGCGCTGAATGTGGGCCGGGCTTAACACTCCTCCGTGTACCCGCGCTCTTGCTCGGGGCGGTGCCGCCGCCTACGAGCAGAAAAGAGAAGTAGTGCATTATGACACTAACGCGCACCGACAGTGAACGCTTCGGTGGTCTCAGCACTACGACGCCTCGATGCCAGCATTCGAAGGGACGCTGGCATCAAGAAGCACTACCAACGCCACCTAGGTGGCGTTCACCGTACTCAGCACAGCGGAGCGTGGCCTCCGCAATTAGCTCTGAAAATGTTTCTGAAGTTGATCGCGGAGGCTGCAATTACGACGCGCTGTACGCGCTGATTTGACTCGGTGACGATTCAGTTACGTGCTTTGTCTTGCGCGTTGTGTTAGTGTGTCAGTTACGTGCTTCGTCTTTCGCGTTGTGCTAGCGTGTGCAGCGTAGTGCAGCTTCCATATGCACGACGGTTGCTCATGGTCATCGACGTTGGTAGTCGTGATGGAGGAGACGTGCCACCAGGCGTCAGCGTGGGTGCATCAACGCCTAAGGGCGCTTTAGCCACAAAACACCAATAGACATTATATATCAATGTGCAATAAACATTACACTACTTCTGTGAAGACACGTTTCACTTTCGTGTTCTATACCGATTCCTATATAAGAGGGATCAACCACATTTTTTTTTCTACCGTGGGAAAAACACTACGATCGAATGGAAATTTTATCCCTACGTGATAACTAAGGAGGCGATCAATGTCACGCCCACGACGTTGGAGTTAACATGTACAAGCAGAAAATTACATCACGTCATGTTTCCCCGCGTTTGGTTGTTTAGTGTGACGTTCATACCAGTCCTGGCAAACTTTTCTTGCTGTATTTTTTATAGCCTCAATATTGCCTAAATTTAATTTATTAGAGGTAGCTTTCATACTAAGACAGTTATTAAATATCTATCGAGCTATACTACAGCAATAATGTTTAATGAGGAACAGCACTTTGCTACTTCGAGGTATAAGCATTATTTCATGAGCATTATGAAAACACAAAACGGATTGTTGCCGCACACTTTTTACTTTGTTTTCCCACACGAGATAATAACAATTCTTAATTTACATAACGTCCACACTGCATCGAAGAAATTTCACAGAAGAAACAAGTGTGGTCGCGAGAAGCATCATTTCGGGCAACAAAGCAGAAACGCATAATCTATTTTAATAAATACACGTTTATACTTGTTGAGCCAAAGTAACTATAGAAAATTCGTGCTGCGGAATTTCGCGAGGTGAAATAACGTTACTGAAAGGATAAATTGTCATCGACCCTAATGTACTTCAAATCTACGAAGAAAACCAGTTTTATATTGTCACGTAGTAATGACGGTTTCTAACAGAACTTTGGCCCTTTCGTTTCGTACGACAGTCACGAAGGTCCCTCTCGAAGTTCTCACTAAATAGGTTCCACTTCTCTCAAACAAGGTCCGAGCAGCGTTACACAACGAAAACTCGACATGGCGCAGCTTGTCGTTGTCGCTCTATTTGTTGAACGTCGCGGTCCTCGCGTAAGTCTCCAGCCAGGTTTCAGGGTCTTCTGCGGATGATCCACGGAAGGACGGTGACTCCCGAAGTTGTTGCAGCAGAATGGGAGACGCTTGCGCTCCCATTAGAGTCATTGACTTGGCCTTGATCGCTGTGGTATTGTCGGGAAGAAGTCCGTACTCTGGCAGAAGTCATTGCTGCCTACGGCAAGCTCGCTGGTCCTTGGCGACGTTGGTGTTGTCTTCCGGTTTCGGGCTTAGATCGCGGCTTTGCGGCGGCGTTCGGTGACTAAACGCACTAGCACCTCCACCAGATGCCACATAATAGTGATGGTGAAGAAAATAGTCGCAAAACTCTAAATGACGAAACGGACTTTTTATTGGGCGAACCTGTGCCCTCAAAAGCAAGCTGCATTCGAACCACAACGATAGCGGCGAACACAGTCGGTGATCATCGAAAATCTCATCAGCGGCGAAACGCATCGGCTTTTGTGTCATCGAAGGTTCCAGACGAATCCCTGGTACCAGCTTGTCTTCCAGAAAGTACTAGACAATTCACATCGCTCATACAATCAGATTACATAAGCGTCGGTGACAGCATCGATAACGTTCGAGAACCTTCCGATACATGCAGGCGCGTCCTGCGCCGAGCGATAACGTTTAACATTTGTTAGCTGGTGAAAAGCGTTCACCGATGAAAGATTGTGATGATGTGGATAGTGGCGTGTGGCGGTGACAAGTCCAGCTTGAAATGATGATTGTGTTGTGGCAACAACAATAAGAGAATTGGTGATGGTGAATGTGAAGGAAGACGACGTGCTATGAACAAGGAAGCGGCGTGAGAGCACGAGAGCGCGCAGAGCATGAGAGCGAGCGGCAGCCTGGAACGTCAGCTCGCAAAACGGCGGTTCCAGGCTCGGGTACGGGCGACCGGGTGTCCTGCTACCGTGCGGACCTGGTCGGAGATCCAGCTCATGGCTGGGCTCTCCTGCGCACCAGTGGCCTGCTGTTCTAGCGGCCTGGTGCAGTACTTCCAGCTGGGGACCGGGACGCCTGAGCTAACTGCCTGCTGACCAAGCCCGATGACTGGCGACCGGGTGTACTGCTCCCGTGCGAACCTGGTCGTAGATTCCGCTCGTGGCTCTGTTCTCCTGTGAACCAGCGGCCTGCTGTCATAGCGGACTGGTACAGTGCTTCATGCTGGCAACCGGGGCGCCTGAGGTACCTGTCCGCCGACCGAGCCCGACTTTCAAGCGGCCGAGGCGTTACAGGCCAGGCGTTACGGACCAGTTACAGCAGTGGCCTCGTGCTCTACCGACCTACTGTTACCCGGCTTCCACGTCGCGACAAGGTGTTCGTGGTGGTGACGGCGTAGTAGGTGGCCGCCACAACATCGCACCCACTGAGCTGGTGCCCGACAGCAACTACGTAGCCACAACGACCGCCGTCATCGGCACCGCAACGACGATACATACGGGCGAGTGGTGACGCACGAGTGCTAGGCAAATCTTCCTATAGAAGGACAACTACCGAAATCTAGCGCACATACATGTAAATCGTTGTATCGTGCTAGCGCGTCTGTATAAAGTCCGTGTTTCGTGTAAAAAGCTCCCATCTGCCGTGTCAATATTAAAAAGATCCTGGGCCCGATGGAAACACCGGCAAGTTATTGTTTTCCATCACAAGGATAAACAAATACACGTGTCAATATATTGGGTTTCCTTTGTTGTTACCTGCTACATACGGGTGGATGAAATTTTTTCCTTTCGCAAGCTGACTGTGCGCACAAATAGAGCGTGCAGATAAAATCCTTAGGTACCACTGTCTCGGCCCGTCTAAACTACGTGTTAAACAATACGCATGGAAGAAAACATATCAAATATAATAAATGACAGTATTACGTCACAAGTTATTCACTGATACGAAGACATAATAAACCGTCGAGGACGGCAGGAAACTAGGTGGGTTGATGAAGTTAAGAAATTTGCAGGCGCAAGTTGGAATCAGCTAGCGCAAGACACGGGTAACTGGAGACCGCAGGGAGAGGCCTTCGTGCTGCAGTGGCCATGAATATAGGCTGAAGAAGAAGAAGAAGAAGATGATGATGATGATGAAACAACTACAGTATGCAGTGATCAGGGGCCTTACGTCTCCCACGCGCACTGGTAACATCGTCAACAGAGACACCACACCCGATCTCAAGCTGGTCAAGCGAGCTTCGCTAACACAATGTCACAATACAAGCCAAATTTCGGCAGCAATGACTGCGTTCTGGAAAAGACCCAGGAACTCAATCGCGTGCTCCGCCAAAGATTCGGAATCCGTAATAGGGACGTCGAGAAGCACACGCTGCACACGCAGCGATGAATATAGGCTTTAGGTTTAGCACAGAGAAACCAGGAATTATGATATATGAAGATACGGGTAATTGCGTGGTGTCAAATCAACAGGAAGTGACAGCAACTGACAAGGCATATCAGAACCTAGGTGCATACGAAAACGAAGCAATGACATACTCAAGCGTGTACCAAGATAATCTAAAATAAATGGGAAGCGGAATTCATCAGTAATGAAATACCTAGAACCTTGTGACAACAATAAATACGAGGTAATGCGAGTAATACGGAAAACATTCTTCAGTGGTGCTGAGCTATCGTTCGTGAGTGCAGTTCTGCTCTACAAATCAGAAACTCTTGCTGCGGATAGAGAATAACAAGACGGCAGTGAGCCTACTGGTTTTGAGGACCCCCGGTAAAACTATAAATTAGGCAGCGCAAGGTGACATGGGATGTGCGTTTCTGAAGTCAGAGAAGCTCAGAGCAAG
This sequence comes from Dermacentor silvarum, assembly GCF_013339745.2. Lineage (NCBI taxonomy): Eukaryota > Metazoa > Arthropoda > Arachnida > Ixodida > Ixodidae > Dermacentor > Dermacentor silvarum. The sequence goes on from NC_051162.1 coordinate 153,799,878, forward strand.
AAGACTTCTGAAAAAAAAAAAAGATTAAGGAGCATGAATGAAAATATATGGCAAGACAATGTTCACCAATGTTTCTACCTGAAAAGCGTGGACACGGAATCAAGGAAGAGGCCAAAAAGTTTAGCAACTACGCACAGGGATTTGAAAGTTAAATATGCTAGCTGTATCCAAAAAAACAAAGTGAGAGAAACAGAGGTGGTAAATAGGTTCCAAAGGATGCACAGAAAAAAGCCATGGTATTTTAGTAAATAGTAAAAAATAAGTGAAGATAGAAAATTTCTATGGTAAAACAAAATGGCGTGCGGTGCTCTTTGAGGCCCGAACTGGCTACGTGAGCACTAACACATATCAGAGAAAATATGCGCCACAGTATTAGGCATGTTTTGCGCTCCAAAAAAGCCAGGAAAAAAGTTGGCACATCGTAATGGAATGGCCGCTCCGAGACACAGCGAGACCCGCAGCGAAGGGGCACACTCCCTGCGGGTCACATTGGAATTCAAAGATGGCAAGATTAACTGGTCGGCAGTTAACATAGTTAAGCAAGGGTTAGAGTAATGGTGGAAGAAAAGCAGGGAAGAGATTGATACAACGGCAATCACTACGAAAATTAAGGTCGAGGTCAGGAACGCGAAAGGCTAGATAGTAAAACGTGTAAAGGCAGTGTAGTAAAACGTGATTAAAGCAAGCAGGCTAGGGGAGTACTTGTCCCAGCCTAGTTTCAATGCCGATGCCAATGAGCATTATCGTAAGCATCATCGGAAGTGCCAGAGAGGAACCCAGTTGCCTACACGTCCTTCACCTAACATGCCTTTGATTCTGCAATGCAGTGTGTCGCTGCATTGTTTCAATTAAAATCGCATTAACGGAGCCATTTATTATAACAGTGGGTACGCCGGAAGTTAGTTTTTATTTTGGTACAATGCGGGAGTGTGGACTGAAAATTCGAGTAAAGAAAGCACTATCACATCGCAAATTGAAAAAAAATTGCTTACCTTATGAATATGTTGGAATCAAGGTTAAATTTATTTTACACAGTGAAGTTTATACGGCAACTGGCATATGTGACTTGTCAGGTGGGGAAGAGCCGCGACCCCTTCGTGCGAGCGATATTTTGGTGTTCGATTAGTTCTTACCTGCGAAATTGTCTGGACCTGTTAGCCATGGAACCATACCCGTGTATTAGCAGAAACAATACGATGACTTCCTGAATGAGTTGTTTGTTTGATACAGCTGTATTTGAAAACGCGAATCAGTTTCACGGGAACAGTTTCTAGTATGTTTTATTTTTTCTGGACATGTTTCGTGATCAACCTGGGACAGTTGCTCTGGGTCCAATTCCGGGCGCCATTTGACATAATTCCGGCCACCAGGCTAAAACCCGCACCTTAATCTTCCTTTCCTACTATTTAGCCTTTTTCGTGACGGACAGCACAGTGAGAGTACGCCACCACCAATTGGAGGGGTAAACATTTTAGGAAAGTGCGCCGCCTCCGCGAGTGACTCGACGCCATTGTACTGTTAAATTTGTTGGCAGTATGATATTTTCGACAGTGGCGGTGGCTGCACACCATTATGGTGATGAGGTATTAAAGAAAACGTTCTGTGCATTCGTTAAAAAAATCACTTACTCCGTGGTGGTACTGTATTATATTCCATCGTATCAGCTGGCATTTTATTGGTACTAAAATTTCCAATATATTCCCCACTGACCCTGTTGTAAACAAATACAGCAAAATGAGTTACTGGTCAGTAAGACATTATTCTTGTTCAGCCTACCAAATTATAGCACTAAACAGTTAAGCCTTATCTATTTGGATATTCTTGTGTATATTCCCACATGCTGCAACTTTATGCAAAATTAAAGGAAATGTAAATAAAAGAACCCAACGATTTTAAAAGTATCAGTATCTTTTTACAGCAACATAAATCTGAGCGCAAATAGTACGACAAGAAGCAGTATTCCTGAATCACCACGCAAATACCAACACAACTTAAATAGAAAAAAAATGCCATGGTAGAATGCAGCTAAACCAAGTTTGTCGAGCTATAGCACGGGTTTGCTTGCTTTGGGAAAGCCCACAGACGCTGCTCGGCGTCGTCAGCAACTACCGCATCTACAATTGCACCGCAAGAGAACATACAGACGCTGCTCGGCGCGGCAGCAGCAGCGAGCGAATTGACCTTCATGCTGCGTCTCACTCCAACGCGAAGTAAGCGTAAAAATTTGTCGCAGTTTCACCCGAAAGGCGAACCATCAATTGCGATAGCAAATTAGTAGAGAGCTATACGGAGTGAGGATAGTAGTTTTATCAGCTGTATAAACTTCGACATGCAGCAGCACCAGCAACGCGCAGAACTGTTGTCGACGCCGTCGGCGTTTTGCCCGCGTTCGCACTGAACGCGCGCGGCGTTTTTATAGAAATACGTATTTGGTGCAGCAGCTAAACGTCGCCTTCCCTCTCTCTCTCCCTCCCGTCCCCCCACAGCCTTTTGCGCGAATGAAAAAGTCGCGTTTGCTCTCTATATATGGAAAGGAGGAAAGAGACGCTTAATTGTGCAGCCCTTCAGAGAGTACGGCGCAGAACGCGCGTTTGCTCTTCGACGTGCGTTCGCTCCCTGTGAAAGCACGCGTCCCTCGCTCCCTTTCACTCGCACATACAGCGTCCGGAGCGCCGCGACGATTTCATCGCTGTTGACGTCATACGGAACCTCACGGCGACGGCGACGACGACGGCGACGCCGACGGCAGAAATCAGCTTTGGAGTGTCCCTATAATTGCTATCGCAATAAAAGCACAGTGTATACGACGCTACCAGCTTTTGGCGCATTTTATACAGATCGCAGATCTCTTACAAGGTATGGGCGCGCATGCGGCGTATGCAGCAGCCACCCGTGGTGGCAGGCAAATGTGCAGCATTGGAAAGTGTGCGTCAAAAGAGGGGCGTTCCTTATTTGATCGTGAGTAAAGTTGCGAGATTAATTACGAAGGTTGAGAGCACCCACTGCGCCAGGTTTACCCATGGGGCTATTTGCTGTTTTAGTAAGGTTGACCTCGAGGCTGTGTTTATGTCTGACGAGGATTGAAATTGAGAGCCCAGAGCTTAGGCAACCGATGCCCTACATCGGTTACACATCACAACGCATGCTCTAGGGTGCCGAATAACAAAGTTTTGACAACCAGTGGCATTAGGTATTAGGTTTATGACATCACGGTAGTTTTAAACTCGAACCATTAACACTACGCTGTCGCATCGCTTGAGCTCTGGGAAAATGTGGCGGCGTCTTGCTTGACGCACAGACTGATAGCGCAAGCGGTCATTGGTTTATTTCACAGGACAAACAAATAAAAAAGGCAATTTTACAAAACTTTGTAATCTGCGTAGGCAAACAATTATGTTCCTTTGTTAATTTGGAGCCTGCTTTATGATTCTGCTGGGGTCACGATGAATGAAATCAAAGATGGAGAATTCAAAGAATTTGCCTGAATTGAAAATAAAATCTTGCTTCACTTCAGAAGGATTACAAGTTTTTTTTTTTTACGTCAGCTGCAAATATCTTCCGAAGCAAAGATAAATTCATACACCTGAAATTCAAGCATTAGAAAGAACACGATATTTTTCGTTTAAGTTCTTAGAGTGGTTTTATTAATGTGCTGCGCTAATGCCATGCGGCACAGTTTCAATACTTCAAAATGCATATATGAGTGGAGTGTTCCCTCTCTCATTTGTGTAATTTTCATAATAGGCAAACTGGTTGATGAGTTTAGTGAAATCTGAAGTAAGAGGGAAAAACGCAATGGTTGTTCTGTTATGTAATATCAAATAATTGCGCTAAATATTAATAAAAACTTCGCCAGTAGTGTTTACATTCCTACCACGATTTTGTGCTCAAAACTACTCCACATAATACCTGTCGTTAAGGAAAACATATCCCACTAAACAGCAAAGTGGCAATTTTTACGCAAGTGGCTTTCATCAAAGTCGAGTAACATTACTCCTTTGTGACTCTAAAACAGAAGTTTGTTTAGCAGGAATGTGGTAGGTACAGACTGCCCAATACAGAGATATAACAGGTTCTACACGTTTTCCTTCATCTTAGGTGCGACTGAATTGCCGTGAATGCAATAGTTCACGCGTCTTTGCTAAGAACGTACTGCCTAGAAATAACAGTCATGGTAATGCCAAGTCGCTCGAATTTTTGCACAGTGATTTAACCGGTGAAACGAATAAACAATTTGAAAATAGGGAAATAAGATTTGAACCTTAGATGCGCCCATAAGGATTTTTTCTTCACAATGCAGAATTATGACAATAGTTGTTTAAATATAGATGTGATTCCGAATTACGCATATGCAGTTGTATAATGCACATGCAACATGGTTGCTGTTACAATAATATCAGATTCAGGCAGCGCACCAAGTTATTAAAAAGGCACCTGGAAATCTGTCCGCCATCTGTGCACACTCAGTCCGTCGTTTTAACTCATTCTTATCCGATAGAGAGAAAGAAAAAGATGTTTAATAAGTTAAAAAAGTAAATGTACAGCTGCAGCGGGAAAAGATTAGCACAAGTGACCTGGACGGAGCAGGGAAGTTACGGTGCGCGGCGCTCTTGTTCCCGTGCACACTGGTATCTAAGGAGCCACATGACGCACCTTTGAAAAAGGTGGTGCCTGGCACTTTCGTTTTCGGCGTGCTAGGAAACAACACCGATGCGTGCCGCAATTTATCGGATCAGCTGATCGGTCACGTGTGCTAATCTCTTTCCGCTGCAGCTGTACTTATACTAAAAGGCAAGCCAAGCGGTTTTTACGACGATGTGCCTAGATTAGGTGAATTGTTTCGCTCCTTATTAGGTATAGCAGCAAGCTGTCATATATAGATTTGCGGTGTTCTGGGGTCACGGTTGGAAGGATTCAGTCGTTTAGTGTAACGACTGAGCTCTTTATCCCAGCAAGGCAGGTTCTTCGCAGTGAGGATAGGCCAGGACATGTCCATAGCAGGTGGTGTGCTGTGGCTGGCTCACCATTGTTTCAAGTTTCGTAGGTGGGATCATGAAAGTTGTCGATGTATTGGGCTTCGAACATGGCACGACTGCCGTGCCGGTGCGCAGACAGCGGAGTTCCACGCGTTTCCGGCGTGGAAGCCCAGGAGCGAGGGCGTTGCGGACCTCGTCAAGCCATAATAAGGCGCAACAAGGTTCGCGGTCCTCAACATTTTGGTGTAAAATTAATTGAATTAAATTGAATTGAATGGACTTCAGACAGAAGCGCTTGTAGAGCAAGCTTTCTGTGCTGTCGGAGCTGCAGGTGAGCCTCGACAGCATCGACATCTTCTGCCGATCGGGCTGCAACGAAAGCAGGGCAAAGAGAATGGAGGATAGATAAATTTGCTCCCCGCGCGAGCACGCCCGCTCGCTTATTCCCTCCTGCGCCCATATTACTCAGTGCCCAATGAATGTGCAGCTCGGTTCCCTTGTGCTGCAGGACTGTTTCTTCTTCGTGTAGGGCAGTTTCCAGCAGGTGTGCGTCAATCCGTGTATTTGTGTAGAGGGAAGCTCGGCAATAGTGAACGGATCATCAAGCATATGCGTTGTATTGGTATTCTGGCGGCCGTTGCAGTTGATCCATTGGATGTTGTAGTCGGAACGGCGAGAGAGAAAACTGGGAAAGAGCTGAGTAGCAAAATCTTGCTCTGATAGTCCCTTTGTGAGGGCAATGCGGCACGCAGGCTCTTTTGCCCGGGTGGGTTGATCAAGCGTGGATGCTAAGTGCCATAAATGAGAAGGGTTAGTACGATGGTTTAGTCCACTGCATGTACGATGCCACCGCGAACGTCGAAGATCATTCGCGTACCTTCCGGCTGCTGCCTTTGCACGATTATGAATGATGTGAAATTCAACATTTTTATGGTGGCGTTTCGCTTGCTGTTGTGCCCTAAGCGTTGAAGCTATGAGTTTCAGCATGTGCAAGTCCGGATCAGGATCTGTCCAGCGCGTGCGCGTCGTCTTTGCAGCCCTCTGCTTTACTATTTTTTGTCTGTCCAAGAAAGAACACGTGCGATCCATGTACTACTTGCGGAAACGTTTCCAGTTTGTCGTGTATGTCGTTCTAGTCTTTCTGCGGGTTCGACTGATATCTCCTATCTTAGTAGAATCCGATGCTGGTGAGATCTTTGTCTATATTGTTGTCGTTGCCAACGTAAGCGCAAGTCTCGTGACATCCACGTCAAATCTGGCGTGCTGTCTGGCTGACCTGCATGTAGCGCAGCTCTCGTGTAGACGCCAAGGACTTCGGCGGTGTATAAGTCGCTTTTCTGCGTAGCACTTGCATGTGTGCGGCTGCGCGCTGTGTCTATTCGGTAGCTCCACTGGGTATGCGGCGCGTTGAAATCGCAACCTATAATGGTATGTCTAGTGGCAAATATCTGTTCTAGACTCGACACCTAACTCATGTCATCTCCAGGCTGACAACCAGGCCGTATATCATCATCAGCCTATATTTATGTCCACTGCAGGACGAAGGCCTCTTCATGAAATCGTCAATTACCCCTGTTTTGTCCTAGCCGATTCCAACTAGCGTATGAAAATTTCCTAACTTCATCTTCCAACTCAGATTTCTGCCATCCACGAATGCGCATATATATAAACAGCATATAAACGTCCTATATGAAGGCGTCGTTTATAAACTGAAGTAAGTGTTAGTAAAAAACTTTCTAATTTCATGGCAACTAGAGCGATCCCGGGGTGCGGTGTGAACAAATATTGAGTGCCGATCTCAACTTGCGGAAGTTGTTTGTTGATGAAAACGCCAGCTAAGCCTATAGTAGTGAGGTTTGAGCCCATATAGCTGCCCTTCAGCTTCTCATTCTTAAGCAAGATACTTTGCTTTATTGCTTATTTTTAACACAGGGGGGGGGGGGGGGGTACGAGTCTGTAACTGTGTACTTGAAATCTTTTTACCCCTACGTTTTGCATAGCGTTTCTTTTACCTCGGTGGGAATACATCAGCTATCGTGCAGCGTGCATTGGGTGCACGTTAAATGACCCTACCCTTGGAAGTTAACCCAGACTCTCCCGCAAGGACGTGTCTCAAAATCAGATCGTCGTTAGAATACCGCACAATAAGTTTTTCACGCTTTATTTGCATTTTACTCGCCAGACAGCATTCCAATAAACTCTTGGTTAGATAGTGATAAATGAGCGGGATATGCATACGTCATAAAAGTGACAACCGTGGATGTTTCAACAAGCGTCGCCTTATTTGCTCAGCACATGCATGGTAAATCCTCATGACAGGAGTTCTTTATTCCAAGTGTCGCTGACCACCTTTTTCTCTATGTTCGTTTTTTCTCAATATGTCTCATTAATTTGTACTCCTTCTTCAAATTGCAATTTTTATTGAAAATCACAGTGTTTTAGTATGGTGGTCCTTCCTTCGGGCTCGAAAATGTGCGCCAATTCCCTGAGCTTGCACTTTTTTTTTGCACTCATGAAGTCGACACTCTTCAAGGTTCATATCGCCCGCATTGTTAAGTACGAAATATGTGGTGTGTGATCCCAATCTCTGGATTACTGAAAGCGCTGTGTTTATCCCGCTGAACACTCGGCTTACTTCATGTACAGCTAAAAGTAGACAAATCGCATATACCTCGCCTAATGCTTTATCTCCTTGTCTGCGGTTTCTTATGCCATTGAGCTGCCTTTAAGGCACAATTTCCCCTATATACATTTCTCTAAGTGGCACCATGTTCATCGAGATTGGATCTCTCCAGTGGAGCCACTGTAGGAAAAGAAGCAACGAAATTTGTGGCCACTTTTCACACCTGTGTCACTTGGCTTGGCGTGGTACATTGTGACATTAAAGCCTACGACGTTACGAATATAGAACTCTTGCACAAAGGCATGCAGGACATCGTAAATTTATAATTCCTAGAAAAACGCAACAACCACGAGAAAATAGATTGCTTATTTACCATTTTGAGTAGTCGTAACATGATACGTTGTATTTCATTATTGCATTGTTGATTGTACCTGTACGAATATGTCTGCAGCTGAAACGTGAGGCATTGCATGAAGGCCTTGTGCAATTAATATAATCGGCTGCCTCCCCAATGTAGTACCGGAAGAGGGGCTCAGTTGTGTTAAATACCTGTGAAAAAATGCGAGAACAGTAGCTTATATTTGGAAATACGAAAAGTTCATATTAGTTTCGTATTACGAAAACGAATGTATTCATACCTCTTGAAGGCAAGTTATGAATGATCCAATGACCATGCGGACTATTTGGAAATGTCGCTGGTTTGTCCACTCAGCAACCAACTGGCACTCATAAATACGAAAAGCGAATATTTTCACTTTCTTTTAATAGAATTATTGGCTCAAAATTTCTTAACAGAACCCACTTTGTTATCGCATTGTTCACTTTACACAATAACTGTCTGTTACCACGGCCACTTCATGAAAAAGCAAGTTTGAGCTGCCGCAGACGTTATATTGACGCAATTTATGCAACTGCAATTACTACTAGATTTAAATCACGTAACAATATATATTCCCACTTCGCACTCGAATACAAACACGATGCCATCTGTGTGAGACCTTACGGTTGAATCTAGAGAATTTTCTTTCGCACAACTTTCAGCTTAAAGCGTCCCTGAAGCGGTTCGGACAAATTTTGTAGACGCGTAGGGTGCAGCTACAGTAAAACATTCGCGTCACAAAAGTGAAGCGTCTCATATTAAGGGAGCTACGGACGACGATATGTTACCCTCCTCCCTAGCCATGCTTTTCCTCCTCAACTCGCTCGCCGAGTGATCGGGCATAAGCTCCGCCTGCGCTGGCTCTACGTCATGTTGTGACGTACGTTGTCGTCTATTTCCGGTTGTCTTGGAGCCAGCGCGCGAAGGCTCGCCAACCTCTCGGCTAGCCGCCCGGCCGTCGATCCCCAGCGAGAGCGATCAAGCAGCGTGCGTTGCGAGCGTTCTGTCGCAGCGCCGAGCCTGTCCATTATTCCGGTAACCACAGGCGAGCTGCTTGTTTTGACGGATAGCCAGAGGCGTAAACTACAGCCCCTCTATACTGCTGTGATGAAGGAGCTTCGTAGATGTACGTGAGCGGCCTGATTCGCATGCGTGGTCCAGCCATCTGGTGGTGCAGAGCTTAACCAGCCAAAAACAGAGCTAATATTCCTGTAACCAAGTGTAAACCATTTTAAACATGACAACGTGTTCAATATTATGCTCCTGCCAAAAATTTGAGCCAGCAGCAAAGTAGAAAAAAAAATACACTTGGGGACTGTTATATTAGCTGTGTTTGGTTGAGCTTTCAGTCGCCAGGTGGCTGCACCGTGCAAACAGTTGATGTTTGAACCTCCGTTCATCACGTAGAACGTGGTAAGGTGGCCAGTACACTTGCGCTTGCGTTTACTTGAATACCTGACACGCTAAACGCTATTGTGGCAAAACCTTCGACGTGAAGCGACGGCCGCAAACGCGTAGATGCTGGCGCCGTTTGGATTGGTTTGGATAACGTAAGTCCGATGCGCTGCAGCCACTCCGCTCGTCTGCTGCCTTGCAGGGGTGCACGATGTCGCAGCGGCGCGCGATGTCGCAGCTTGACATGTCGCTGATCGCTACGTTTGTAGCCCACAACGCAACAAGGGCGAACCGTAGTGTTCGCGAAAAGAAAGAACAAGACCAACACTGACCACGCAGCTCTCGTCAACACGGAGCCTGTTGTAACACATGCGGACCACACTTGCTGTGGGCCGGAAGTGCTTTCTGTGTAGTGATACATGTCCTTGTGCATTCTCTTTCTGTTACTTTCTCTTTATAGAAACAAATTAACTAACATCTAAACTATTACGAACCACATTTGTTCACCATAATGTTGGAAAAATTATCGAGGACGCGCCCTGGGCAGCCAATCGGATTGCTGGCCCAGTGACGTATTCTGGCCAAATCGCGTCATCTGGGCACAAAAATCAGCCGCTTGGCGATCTGCAATCGGTAGCGATGTACATTTTTAAAACCTTGTAATAAATTAGACGCTTTACATGGATGCTTAGATGCGTCAATTAATGATCCGAAGGACCTACTCTAACGACTCAGTACGTTTGTACAAAATCGTCAAAATCGTTTCAGGGTCCCTTTAAGACAAGCAGTGCACCTAGTTAGCTATGAAATATTCCAGATGCATGCAAACAACGACTTTCTTTTACATAGTTTGCCACAGTTTAAGTGTTTGATTATACCTGCAGTTAACAAAAGCTTTAACTCCACGATGCTTTATTTCTTCCAAGATTATTTGGCATATATTTTGCCGACGACCTTATACAACTGTTGTACTCTAAGCCAGTTGCAGTTTCAGGAAATGTGAAATTATTGATCAAATACGAAATCTCTTCGCATGCGATGTTACTATACAAAAGTAAGCACACAAAATAGTTAATTAAGGTGGTAGGCCACATTCAAAAGTGAGCTTTTCCCACAAAATTCGTTTCTTTATTTTAACTTTCAGTACACCAAAATATTAAGCAGCATGTTGCAAAAAATATTTTCCTATCGCCATTACTTTCGTAGTAACAGTAGGTTTTCCAACCCATACACTGGTATTGCAAAACCGAAAATCACTACTATTCTTTATATAAAATTATTCAAAATACTTTTTTTTTAGTTTATGTTGTCGCCGAGCAGCCACACAAACAAAAGGATATCGTAGTGCATGCCATCGCGGCTCCACCTAGGAAGCTGGCGCATTTTAGGCATCCGTACAGTTTTTAACATCTTTCACATGACGAAGATTTGCTAACGTTTTGCTGAAAACAAGATTTTGCTCCACCTCATGTTACGCAAACTTTGATAACTTTTTAATGACGATTTCATTATGAAATTTTCGACACTCATTCCTCACATAGGGGTGTCTGCAGTGAGCAAGGACAAAAGACATTGAATGAGCTCATTTCGCAAATAAATATGGTTCAAAGTGGCAGCTCCTTTCACTTTTCTTAGTTTCACGAACATTACTTTCTTAATAATTATTACATTGCATTTACCGTAGCTCATTGCATAGGTCCGACACTTAGCTACACAAATGCCTAAGCATTACTAAATTAAGCAATTCATTATATACTTATCACTCCTTGCACGACTTGCACTTTTAGCCAATTCTCCTGACAAAATTACCTGTCGAAAATAAAATAAGCAAGTTTCTATACAATACGCCGTTCAATAAGCTAAATAAGACATGTTCATTCAGGAAGAATACTTTAAAATCCTGGGTTGCGATTTATATTTTTTTGGTCTGTGTTTGTGGCCTACCACTTTAACCGTTTGTTAAAACAGGTTGTTTTTTTTGTTTGAACAGGCTATAGACGAAGCGAAAACGTGGAAGGAAATAATGTGGGGCGTCGATTGCAGAGAATATGCCTAAATGCGTTAATTGTTCAGAGTGTGTAAATTTTACCCCAGGTATATCACGAAACAAGGAATTAAATAACAGTCAAGAAAGCAGAAAGGGCAATGTTAGATATTGATATTATTCAGAGGAAAACAAACCTATAACTATTTCAGTGTTATCAGTGAGTTTAAAGGAACAGTAACAGAAAAGAACGTTGCTAAGACAAATGCAGGTTTTCTGACAAAACAACGTACCCTAGGTTGGAGGTAGCGACAGAGATTGTTTGGTTGTGAATTTTGATTATATTTAAGGTATGACGCACCATGAAAAAATGTCCATAAGGAACGCACCAGGAGAAGAAGGCCAATTGTGGATTGGATAGGAGTGGATAGGCTATAGAATTAATGCAGTTGTACTTTATTATGTAGGCTGAAATTTAGTTTGTTCTATAGGGGTTTGCTTGTTCTCGAAGGGGGTTAGATGATTTAGACGTCTAATTTAACAAAGTAACTTTTGTTGTTTCAAAATACTTTTCATTTCGATGCTGCTATGAAGAGGGAATAAATATATGACATGACAATTTTCACTGTTTTTCCGGCTCTCTTTATTTCCGTTGAAAAAATTACATGATGATTCTCGAATTCGCATTTAATAAAATAGCGATCAATGGTGCCGTAAATATAGGTGTCGAAATGTAATATAGGTATATTTTGACGTTTTTCGTAAAAAACAGATCATTCATGAACATTCTTTACAAGTACGTAAGTGACTAAGGAAATATATTACCGCAACCAATATGCGGCACGCAGAAAAAGATGAAGATCTTGCACGTTGCAGAAGCAAAGACGAGGTTCATGCCTGATCGCATTTCAGTTTACCTAGTTAAAGTGTCCTGCCCTGTTTCATCGTTGCTGCTCTTTGTGCATCCTGACACAGGTGCAGGTGCTGGGTAAATGCTTGGGAGGCATGTCAAGTGCCCCACATCCAGGCCAGGATCATTTGCGCACATCGAAACGCCTATCCCTCCGCTGCAGCAGTCGCCTACTAGGCTTAAGCCTACCACGTCCCCTACCACGAAGTCTGTCCGTGAGCACGAGTGTGCAAGACAGGGAGTGTCTAGTTCCCAGGGGTATGTACCATTGCGCTTGGACCCTTTATGCACTACCGCCAGGATCAGCCAACGTTTTCTGTTCGCATGGTACGGACTAACGTTCGGCTTAAACAGCTCCGCTGTTAATAATGAAATAAGGATGAGATCTTCCACGAGGGACTGACCATCAGCAAGAACAATACGTATGGCGTCTTACACATCCAGTTCTACGTCCTAATAAATCTGTGTGTAGGATCTGTGAAAGAAGGTGGACCTCTAAAAAGTCGCAGGTGGGTTTAGTTACATTTTAAAAAAGAAAGCGCTCATATTACCGAAAGTTTACACGATTGCATTAACACGTCGCATTATGCGACCGTCTTTTTAGGCAGTAAAGTTGAAGCACAGCTTCGTATACAGTTTGTTCCATGAAGATTATGTAGGTTTACGTTTGATATAAACAAGATGGGTTCAAAACACAAGGAAATAGGTTTGACAAATCAGCTTACCTTTATGATGTCGAGATCTTCCTTGGTAGGTTCGACAGAACAGTAGCAAAGTGAAATGAATATGGCTGCAAAGCATCCACGATATAGTGCGCTAACCGCAACATGTTTCATGACTAATGGAATCAACTGGTTCACCGCTTTAAACAATAGCCTTCTGTTTAGAATTAGGAAGTCCGACGTGTATTGTGGTGGTATACAGTGTGTTGAACTTGACGTTTTCACATCCTATATATATATATATATATATATATATATATATATATGTGATCCTGCCACATGTGTAGTCTTTCACAACTAATAAAAGCCTATCGGGCGCACGTAAAGGTTCCAATGCTGACATTCTTTGTATGTTAATATAAGTGAAACCTGTGCGTGCGTGCGTCATTTTAACACTATGTATGTATGTATGTATGTATGTATGTGTATACTTTGGGGACGAATTAGAACAAACGATTGATGACCTTAATGGAGAAAGTGTAAGAACGGAGTTGTCGCTTAATAAGCCGAAGAAAAAGAAAGATAATGTTCAAAGCTGATAAGCTGCGACTGAGTGCATTTATTCAGTGAAACTGTAGATAGCGAACCCTGAATAGCGTCTCTTCGCTATAGAAAATAATGTGTTACCATTTAGTTTATTTACGACTGTCCAAATGCAAACAAAATTGTGACCCACACAAGCCCAAGATTTGTTTACGCCAAACTTCTGTTACCGAGCTCAGCAGTATGCTCATATAAGAAGAAATATAAGAGCCGACTCTGCTAGCCACCAGAGAAATAATCGGCATTTGTGCCGATCGAAACTATTAAGCCAGTGGTCATAAAGGCGTAGAATTATGCAGGGCAGACGTAATAAAAGGAAGAAAGAATTAAGTCCACGAGGTTCTTCCGCACTCCGGCAATGATGGTTGTGATACAGCCATATATCGAAAAGCACCAGGGCTGCTTACTCAAGATGCATCTCATAAATGGATGCAAATTTTCCTCCCTTGTTTTTCAAAGAAAAGGGACCGCGCATTTTTAAACAAGCTGAAATTCCAGCATGCGCGACAGAAAAAGAAATATTTGAAGAGCCTCGACAAATGGCAAGGGACTACAGATGAATGAATAAATCAATACTTTGATTCTTGGAAATAAAAGAAATGTCCTCTACGTCTCGCCCTCAGGTTTTTTTGTCATTTGAGATTGAATTGAAGTTTACATGCCCACTTTTAAAGTGGTAGTGTGGAGAGGAAAAAACACGCGGCATCTAATCTGAAAGTAGTAAGTTCGAAACCTAATCCAGCGCACTACGTTTTTAGGGATTGGAGAGGTGTCTGACACCGACAAAAACATCCCGAAAGCAAGTGACCCTATGGTATTCCAGCTGCAACCATATTAGGAAAGTACACTAAGCTTCAACAAAAGCGCTCTCTCGCCCGAATAGGAATGGGCCACTACCTCCATGATTCTTGCAAATTACCCCCGGACCACACTCCCTGTCGGCTACGGAGCACCTGACTAAGGCGTTTGTCAAGCCTGCACTACGACAGAGAGTCCTAATAATCTCTCGATCCCCACAAGCCGCCACTCGAAGCTGAACCTGGCAGCGTTAAACAAGAGAATCCTCTCGAGTAAGACAATCCTAGCAGGGCTCTATGAGGTATTACCAGGTATGGCCTGCCATTGGCCTATGTGAGTATTGAAGAACTGGTGAGGCTTATACAGTGCTGACTGACGGCCACGTTCTTTGCTACACAGGCCTTCCAGATTAGCCAGTATAAAAGGTAGGATTTCTACTTCATAAATACATAATGGGTGATAGTGACACGTCTCCGTATTTATGCTTTTCTCGGGGGCTGCATTTCACTGGCTAACAATTGAATGTTATGGCTTAGCGCAAGACGCGTTTACGTGACTGAATGTTATCTCGAATGTTATCTTTGACTCGATCTGTGGAGCATGTTCTCGCCAAACCTTTTATAATCATATTGTAAGCACGACCCGAAGTGTGTTGTAATTTCTGGAAGGCACGTGGGGGCCACCAATTCTTGCGGAACTTTCGATGAGTCATGTACAAAAGCCGATGCACTTGACCAACAGATCAGATTTTGAAGATCATCAACTATGCACGCCAATATTGTTGTGCTTCAACTGTCATGTGCTACTGTGGGCACAAGTTCGCCAATAAAAAAACTTAGTGGCCTTCCACTCTGTGAAGGAGGATGACCAGCGATGATGGTATGTGTTCTTCTAAAATAACAAAATTATATATATATATATATATATATATATATGAGTATTTATTCCATATGCAATTAAAGCATCAGGACAAGTACACCCTAATCCACCTTAATCGACTGTAATGCACGTTATTCGACCATCATCCTCCTTCATCCACCTTAATGAACCTCAATCCACTATTGTCGACCTTAATCCACCTTAATGCATATTAATCCACCCTAATCCACATTAGTCAACCTTAATCAGACAATCCACGTTAATCCGCCTCAATCCACCTTCATTGGTGAATTGGTGGGTAGACGGTGACGCAATGGTCATCCTTCACTTCTTTGACACCTATGTTAAGGAACCTACACACATAGGCTACTATAGATTCAGTTTTGTCGACGCGACTTTTTACAGTGAAGCTGTATATGCCTAGGCTGAAACTCTCGTGGCCCGACCACAAAAACTCTCAGGCGGGGTTTTTGTGGTTGGGTTTCCTTCACTTGGGATACATACCAAAAGTGGCATCGAAGGGTACGAATGTATGACTAACATGACTGATAGGTGTTAAGATCAATACCCTTCGAGCGCGGCAGAAACCTAGGCGGGGTAATAAAGTTAGGAAATTTGCAGGCGCAAGTTGGAGTCAGCTGGCGCAAGACGGGGATAATTGGAGTTCACAGGGAGAGACCTTCGTCCTGCAGTGGGCAGAAATATAGGCTGATGATGATGATGACCATGACATGCTCGTCTGGTACGTCACGATTAACGATAATCAAATCACGTAAGTGCACACCCCAATTGTATGTGCGGGTGTGACAAGAAAGAAAGAAGGAAAGAAAGAAATCACGTGTGACTTGACCGGGGCCGCACATTTCAGCTTCGCTGGTTTACCATCTGTACGGGGTGCTTGGGCGGTGAATCTTTTTTACACAGCCTGCCGACGCAGGAACTTTTGGTCAGAACCTAGCCATATTCAGCTTCGCTGTGAAAGTTACCTTCGTAATTCAGTTTACCTGTACTATGTTCTTCACCATCACTATACACCGTTCCATACGTATCAGTCACCGCTGTGACAGCTAGAGAAACTAATTGCAGTGGCTTCGTTCGCACTTGGACATAGCTCGTTGTTTTCTGACCGTGTTTTTATACTGGCTCAATATTGAATGAAACAAGTTTTATTCCTTAGAAACAATCTCACTGTGGCAAGCGGCTGCTAATATGTTGTTTTAGATAATTTTTATGTTTATTCTTTCGGGTTTTATTTGCAATCCATCGCGAGGAGCCCCACGTGCATGGTTGCGATGCATAGACAAACACGCAGAATGATAACTTTTTTTTACCGGACTTCTTGCAATGATCCACCAGGGGCGGATTCTCATTTTTTCTGAGGGAGGGGTCAGCTTCTGTGAATGATGATCATGATAGTAGCCTTTTTTTATTTACGAAAATTCACCGTTTCTTCTCACGCGAAACCGGCCTCTTGTACGGCTAGTGCAAGACCTATAGCGAAGCTGGGGCCGCATTCGGTTTCGCCGAACTAATAGGAAAAGGACAATGCCCAACCCTGCCTTGTGCTTGGCGGTTGTACGCGCCTGATAATATATCGAAGTCTGTATTGTTTCTGATAATAAAATTTGGGCGGATCTGTTGCCGATTCGGTATAAGTGAGTAAGCATGGGTCCGTCTTTGTAATTCTGTTGGGACACCTTGGTTTTCTTAGGAAGCTTCTCTGTGTTCGGCTCAGACATCTTCCGTTGCTTTGGAGGACTAACGCTTCCACTCCAACGCCTCAACCACTACCCTGGTTGTTTACGATATGCGAATCACCGCGTATGATGACTCACGACGCCACCTACAAGAAGAACGATGTGGAGTAGTAGCCGAGAGCGCGAGCCAGCGTCGTTTGCTTCATGTTTTGTTTTCCACGCGACGTCAACTTTTTACGCAAGGAGCGCCATCCTAGGACTGCGCGCTGGTGTTGGCCGCTGACGTCACGCTCCCCCACTGCGCAGCTACGGCTCGAGGCTCACCCGCTCAGCGAGAACGTCTACTCAGACAAACAGATCGGATGGGTTTGAGCCTCCTGCGCTTATTGTATGACAATAAAACAGTGCGAAGTTATAATGCAAAACTTATAGCGTACGAACGCTACTGTGCTAGTACTGGATGTTGTCAACGTGTAACTGTGATCATAAGGAGCGGTACAGTTATAAAAGTTGCCTATGCGTAGTTCTCAGTTTAGTTGTTAGTTATTATTTTGATATGCTTCAGCCAGAGATCTTTTTTATTGAGACCCGCCGTGGTTGCTCAGTGGCTATGGTGTTCGGCTGCTGAGCACGAGGTCGCGGGTTCGA